>NW_020954567.1:22672961-22920268 GCF_900497805.2 Vombatus ursinus
AGATAGATAGATAGATAGATAGATAGATAGATAGATAGATAGATAGATAGATAGATAGATAGATATAGATTAAGGGGATAACCAGCTTTAAAAGGGAAATGCCTGTAGCCTATTTAAAAGCTTTGCCTTTCCCCATACCCTTGAAGGGATTAATGACCCAACTAAAGCCATATCCCCTTTCCCCATTTCCTAATGAAATTAGGGTTTTGTTCTGAAGATGGAGATCTCTTTGATTATTGCTCTGTGAAGTCACACCTGAGTTAACCCTTTTGGGGAGGAATCAGAGAAAGATTAAATGGCTTTAGGAAACTGATTCCTCAAGGGCATGCCTGAAAGTCAAGGGAATATTGTTCTAGATTGCTAAAGCAAAATATTAACTTTTATTTTACAATATTTTATCATATTGTAAAATTTTCCTACTCCAAGATTCTTGTAAATGTTACATTAAAATGTCTTATAAGTTGGGGAGTTATGGCAGAGGGCATAAGGGGTTTTCTCCCATTTTTCCCTCTAAATTGAAAAAAATGCTTCATTTTAATTGGGGGGAAATAAATTAATAAAGATGGTTTCGGGCAGACTTGTACCTAAAATGCATAGGATAATATTAATTTTTTTTTTACTATGTGGCCCCAAAAGACCGTTTTCCAGTGGTAGATGTTCCCTATAAGCACTCCACTGTGTGTGTGTGTACGTAGTGAGAGCTTACCACTAGAAGTGTGAGCCGTAATCATACTTTGCCCCCTCATTATTCTGCTCAAAACCTGACCTTCAGTAGCATCCTCCTGGATTCATAGAATGTCAAAGCTGGAAAGAACTTAAGAGCTCATCTTGTCCAGCAGTTCTCAAACTTTTTTTTGTTTAGAGCCCCTTTACACTCAATGCTTTTGTTTATGTGAACTAAATAAAACCAAGACAGCTGGGTGGTTCAATGGATAGAGCACTGAAGCTAGAATCAGGAACCCCTCCAGCGTCAAAAACTTATTAGTTGTGTGACCCTGAGCAAGTCACTTCCCCTCGTTTCAGCCTCAGTTTCCTTATCTGTGAAATGATGATAATAATAGCTCTTCCCTCCCAGGGTTTAGTGAAGATAGAATGTGTACTGCTTTGCAGTCCTTAAAATACTATGTAAATGCTAGCTTTTGTTATTAATAAGAGGTGTTAAATTCTGGGACTTTGAAAAGAATTTGTTACGTGACAACTAGTAAAGAAATCATAGGATAGCGGGAGATTTCATGAGGGGTTTCAAAGAGATGAGAGGGGTAATTGCCACAGAGAGAAGAGAGAACTGTGTTTTTCCATCACATTAGGCTGCTCTAATTGACGTAGTGGAAAGAGCAATTGACCGAGGATGAGGAGGATGAGGACGTACCTCCGGTTCTAATCTGGGCTTGGCCACTAACCAGCTTCTTGACCTTAGACTATCACTTTAACTCCCTAAGCCTCTGTTTCCTCCTCTGTAAAATAAAGGTCACTAGGTGACCTTCAATCTCTAACATTCTGAGTCTTTGTTGCTCTGAGGTTTAGAAAAGGCAACAGGATGAGCTGCTTTGGAAAAAAAAAATGATGTCTCAGCAGAAGGGTAAAAATTAAGTGCAAAATGTATACTTTTACACATTCATCCCCATCCAGTTGGTGGTACACAAATCTGTAGGCTTAAGATCAAAGCCAAGGAAAACATTTAAAAGGAGGTATGTAATTTTGGGGGTTCATTTGTGGATCTACATATCAAAGAGCCAGAAAGAACCAGCCTCCTAATTCTTTCCAATCCTGAGGAAACCTTTCAATGTTCACTGTCCAGAGCTTTTTGAGAAACTGGGCAATAAGCTTCTGAAATCTATTGGACTGCTTTATCTGTATATCTGTAGGACTATCTGTACAGCCACTTCCTGCATCCTTACTACTTCCCATTCTAGTCATGAAGACTGGAATAGATCGATCATTTCCTAGACCAAAAGTGAACAAGAGGAAGTCTGCAAGCAAAGAAAGCACTGAATTTTTCTTCCTTCTCTTGTGAAAATAGTATTTCTCCCTGGGATTCAGCTTTGTCTTCCATTTGAAAGAGATACCTGCTCGAGAGATGACGTGGGGCCCTGAATTTGAGCTCAGAAGAGCTGAATTTGAGTCCCACCTCTTCCTTTTAATTAGGTAAAGAACCTCCGGGAAGGCCACCCCTGGTGCTCGGCTTCTTAATCTATAAAAAGAGAGATAAAGATTGTACTTCTCTCACAAAGATGACGTAAAGACTGGTGGAAACAAATGGCGCTTTACCTTAGACGCTTTAGTTATCCTTCCAAAACTGAGAATGGAAGGGTAATGGAAGGAGTGATGGTTAGCAAAGCCTTTTAAGGAGAGAACATAGAAGGAAGCATTTGCCTCGAAAGTGCGTTCTTTTCCTTTCACATCCTGGTTTTCAAAGCTGTAACAATTTGGTTGGGTGAAACAGTAGAGAGAGAGAATACTGGGCTTAGAGCCAGAAAGACCTGGGTTTAAATCCTGCTTCTAGGGGACAGCTAGGTGGCACAGTGGATAGAGCACCTGCCCTGAAGTCAGGAGGACCTGAGTTCAAATCCGGCCTCAGACCAAACACTTGACACTTACTAGCTGTGTGACTCTGGGCAAGTCGCTTAACCCCAATTGCCTCACTAAAAAAAAAAAAAAAAAATCCTGCTTCTAAAACTGAGCCTTGGTTTCCCCTTCTGTAAAATGGGAATAAAGCCCACACAGTCCCTGCCTCACAAGGTTGCTGTGAGACTCCACGAGATTAATAGCGTAAACCACTATATAATTCTCAGTCATCATCAAGGCTCCATTCAAAAACTTCTTCAAAACTTCAGAACGCTCAAAAAGGTTTTTGGTTTGTTTCTTCCTCTTTATAACAGATCTTCCTCTCTTACTTGACCCACTCCACCCACCATTAACGATCCTCCGTTCCTTTTTCTTCTTTAGGCTTGGTGCTTTTAGACAGGGTCAATCCTAGGATCTCCTTTGAATTGCTCGTAAACCTGCTGAGAGACTGTGGGGATTTTCGATTAGGTCTGTTATTTCCTTTCCTCTGCTGCTGTTCACCAAGTCAAGTTCTCTCTGAAAACACAAGTCCTTGACAGTAGAACTCAGAAATGCTTACTAGTTTGAATCTGGGCCAGCTTCCTGAGCCTGAAATGTAACAGATTGTTCCTCCTTCCTGCCGAATAAGTTGAGGTCTCACTGTTCATCATGAACCTCTTCTAGTGGGAGAAAAAGGGATTAATAAGAAGATGAAACTTGAGCTTGATTACTTGCTATTACCTCTGGAGGTTTGGTGGAGATTGTGGGAATAGCTAAGGAGCTTTGGGGATTAACTTTTAATTTGTTATACATGGCGCCTTAGTAATTTCCCAGTACCATGCAAGGGCTGGAGTTCAGTTTGGTTCAGGTAGCTGTAATTCCATAAAATTGAGATACATAAGCATGGTATAGTGTAGTAGAAAGACTAGGGAGAAAGGAGGGATGCTTGCATTCTAGCCGTGCCACTAACTAGCTAGTTGTATGATTTTGAGGAAATCATATCTGGGCCTGTGTTTCCTTGACTCTGAAATTAAGGGGGCTGGGTGGAGAAATCCTCCCTTGATCACCTCTAAAGTTCCTGACAGCTCCAAGATTCTCCAGCTCTGTGACTGAGTTAGTCATGAATTTTAAATTTATTTTAACCTTCTGATGGTGTCTCCTAATAATCTTCTTTGCAATGAGCTCTCAATTCCTAGAGGCAATTTCTTAACATTTTTTAGCCATTGCATGAAAAATTCACCTTGAGTATTAAGTAAAGAACATTTTGACCAATTTTCTTTGACACAAAGTAGAGACTTTGTTCAGGTGTAAGATATTCTAAAGTATCATACCTTTATCTAAAAGTCAAATGGCAAATGAAAATAGAGTCATTTGGGTTCCCTGCTTATGTTTTGTCTACCTCCTTTTTAAAATATGTGAACACTTAAATTTTGAAAAAAAAATGTCTGTTGTGTGACATGTAGCTTATGTCTCCACATACTTCATTATTTCAAGGATCTAAATAATATTCTTTATTTTACACTTTCTATTAGAGTAGTTTTGATCCAAGAGCCAGTCCATGATCCAAAATGTAAAATTCACTGTTGTTCAAAATAGCAAAAAAAGAAAAGAAAAAAAGAAAGACTTTGTTCATTTTGTGATTGTGATGGATTCCCTTCTCTGCCGTGTGAAACAGCAGACCTACAGGCAAGATTTGAACTAGATTCCAGTTTGTATCTCTTGATAGTGAATAAATAATCTCTGTACAGAGGGAGAGATGGATGCTTGGAGAATACCCAAGGCAAGAATAGCAAAGGGCCTTGAATCCCTGACATATGGAGATTAGTTGACATAACTGGGGACAATTACTTTGAAGAGAACATTCAAAAGGGACATGATCCCTACCCTCCAGTACTTGAAACGCTGTCACGTGACCGAGGCTTTTGACTTAGTCCTGCTTAGCTCCAGAGGACAGAATGAGGAGTGGCGGGGTAGAAATTGCAAAGGCAATTTAGGTTTGACATCAGGATGGCCAATACTTGGAGCTGTCCAGAAGTGAAACGAGCTTCCATGGGAGGTGACCACCAGAAGACCACTTGTTGAATGTGTTGTAGTGGGGACTCTTTTTTCAGGTGTGTTTTGGACAAAATGGCCTCTGAAATGACTTCCAACTCTGAAATTCTGTGATTCTGTGACTTTTCAATGAGCTGGCAAATTTAATGAGTGCTTTCCATGTGCCCAACACTTTTGTAGGTGCTATATCACACAGAAAAAGGAAATATAGGACATATTCCCTACCTTCCAAAACCTTATTATGTAGTGGGGAGGTAAGATGACATGCGTGAAATAGTAAGTGCTAGAATGGATGGCGACGATTGTTGTTGTTTGTCCTTCATTCTCGAAGAGGACCATGACATCAGCAAGATGATGAAAATGAATTGGATTTAAGTGAGAGAAGGCTGTGCAAGGTCGCCAGCCTCACATTCTCCTCCATAGCCATCTGGGTCCAGTGGAGATGACCCCCAATGCAGTAGGGGACCTTGGCCTTCTTGAGCTAAGGTCTTTCTGAGTTCTCACTTTCACTGAGGCAATGCCCATTCAGTGATTAAAGGTGGTTAAGAAATGAACCAAGGAATGGCCCCTTTTAACTAAACAAACAAACAAAATAAAATGTGTCTGGGAGGGGAAGACCCTCAGGGTTTCTGGCCTAAACTGAAGCAATTACTACTTACTTTCACTAAGTAAGAGGCCCAAAACAACAACCACTAAGTGGTGCTTGGGTTGGGACCTATTGTTGGCCAATCAATGAGAGCCAGAGTGAATTGGGTTTAAGGCATGGTCTTTAAGAAAGAAACCTAGCCAGTAAACCCCAAGATATCTAGTTAGGTTTCAGCGATCAAAATTTACATTCTTTTGGGCAGAGCACCCTCAGGTCAGGGCATGATACCCCATGTGGACAGAGGGAAAGGAAGGAGGGGAAAGGGAGAGGAGAGGAAGGAACTGAGTGGCCCAACTGCAACTGGTCAGTTGGGTCCCCAGTGGTGCAGCTTGGACTGCTCACAGGCTGTTGTTCGTCCTTCTTTCTCAAAGAGGACCTTGACATCGGGGAGGTGATGCCATGATGTGCAAATGAATTGGTTCTAAGTGAGGTGAGGATGTGCCAAGTCACCAGCCTCACTTTCTCCACCAGACCCATCTGTGCCCAGTGGCAAGATATTGACCAGGAAGAGTGGAAATGGTCCCAAGGTACAGATTATAAGCAATATATGAAGCCAAAGCTAGAGTAGATGCGAAAAGCTTCATGAAGAAGGTGGTACTTAAGCTCGACTTAAAGAGAAAAAAGGTTAGACTATGTGGAGGGAAGCCTGTTCCAGGCCAGAGGAAATTTTTATATTTTCTTTTTTCCCTAAGAATTTAAGTCACTTTTATTACTCGATCTATCATCAGGATAATCTATAATGAAAGGAATTTGACCTTTTGGTCACCTATGGCTTTCTAAGATGGTAGACTTGATAACTTTTAAATGGGGCATAGCGAAAATAAGTTTCAGAGCCCTCAATGTTAGCTAATGTGTTTCTCAATTTAAATTATACACAAAAGTAAATCCATAACTGTAATTAATATTTAACCTAGACTTCATTTATTTTAAAATATTTAGGTAAAATTACAAAAAGGAGAAATTGGCTAGTTAACTAACTCAGCCATGAGGTTAGCTGGGTGGAGCAGTCGATAGAGTACCACCGGAGGACTTGAGTTCAAATATGCCCCAGACACATAACACTCTCTAGCTTTGTGACTCTGAGCAAGTCACTTAAACCCGATTGCCTCACCAAAAAGAAAAAAAAATCTAAAAAAAAATAACTCAGCCAGAAAGAAATTTCACTTTTTAAATGTGGCCCATAGCCTTTTAACTACAAACCTAGGAGACTGCTTAGCCTTTGATCACCTGTTTGATTTGTTGGTAGAACTACAAGCAGTCCCCTCAAACAGGTATCTCTTTATTTTCAGAAAACTTAATGTTATTTTTAAATTTCTGCCAAATGTTAACTTATTTTATTTTATTTTATTTTTCTTAAGTCACTTGGCATATATTGCATTGTTATCCCATGACTTGAGGCTATGAAATTGGCTCACATGGGTTCATTTCCTGTGGTTTATGCAACTTCTTATTTTTTTTAAGTAAGTGAATATTTTAGATATTCTAAAAAACACACCATGGCACATATTCCAGCAGACTTCAATATTTCAAGGATATATAATTTCATCAGTGTAGGTTCCCCCCAGTGACAGATTGCAGCCCCTTCCTGACTTTGATAGATAATAATAGCATTTATGTAGAGCTTTAAGGTTTACAAAGTTCTTTACATATTTTATCTCATTTGATCCTGCTAACAAATCCTATGATGTAGGTTCTATTCTTATCCCCATTTTACAGATGAGGAAACAGAGACTGAAAGAGATCAGATGACTTGTCCAAGGTCACACAGCTAGTAACTGACTGAGACTGGATTTGAGCTCAGGTCTTCCTGACTCCCAAGTCCAACATTTTATCGGCTTTGCCACCTAGCTCCTTGGGGCTCTTAAACTTTTTTCACTTGAGACCCCTTCAATCACTTTTTAAACTGTGGGTCTCAACCCCATGTGGATTGCTGGACTCTAGATGGTCTTTCAGAGTTGCAGTGTCCAAAAACTTTATCACCCCAAGGCCAACTTGGTGATGAGCCAGCCTTCTAGACTTGAGCTAAATTGATTCTTAAACCACAGACACACATTCTACTACTGGGCACTTATTTAAAGCCATTCCATCTTAGAGGGCAGGTAGGTGGTACAGGGGATAGAGTGCCAGGTCTGCAGTCAGAAAGACTCCTCTTCCCAAGTTCAAATCCAGCCTCAGACACTTACTAGCTGTGTGAGCCTGGGCAAGTCACTTAACTCTGTTTACCTCAGTTTCCTCACATGTGAAATGAGCTGAAGAAGGAAATGGCAAACCATTCCAGTGTCTTTGCCAAGAAAACCCCAAATGGGATCACAAAGAGTCAGACACAACTCAACTTTAAGACACTGTTTGGGGTCATGAAGAGTTAGATATGACTGAACAACAAGAAGTCTAGAATGGACTTTAGGCTGGAAAAATACTTATTTCTTAATATTTTCATGTGAACTAAAAAGGTTTTAATATGCTTCCACAAGTCTTTCCAGTATCTTTGCCAAGAAAACCCCAAATGGGGTCACAGAGAGTCACGTCTGAAATGACTGAACAACAGCGTCTTGGTTAGACTGGCTAAAGCCTGTGCTCCACTGGACCGGCCCTCCAAGGGTCACCTCCACACCACCGTGAGTCACCACAGTAGTACTTAGCAGACAACCGTACTCTCTATCCAATACAGTAAGGCCAGTTTGACCCTCAAATAAGAGAGGTCCTGTTGACTCTGTTCTTAGATAGTAGACTTCCAAAAGATTGTAGAATGTGATGCCTTTAAGTAGTGACCTGGGAGGTATTCAAGTTGATGACGCTGAAGGGGCCATCTGTTAGGGCTGTAAGAGGGGATTACATGCTGAATGAGATTAAGGCCTCTGAGCTCCCTTCCAGCTTCTTCTGAAGCTGTACCTTCCTCCAGCTTTAGGATGGTACAGGCTGGTAAATTTAGAGCCAGAAGAGACAGGCCCCTAGGGGTGACTGGGGTGCCAAAGGTCCCAGGATGGCAGAGCTTGGATTGGAACCCAGGTCATCTGACCTTGAACCCAGCAAGCTTCCTTTCCATGGAATTAGGCTACTGTGGTTCCACATTAGTAACTTCTCTCTGCTTGAAATTTTAACTACACTGCATGCAGTGTCAAACTTCTCTGGTGTGTTGGTTAGTTTCACTTAACTTCCCCCGCCCCCCTTTTTTTATTTGTGAAAAAAGACAATTCTCTGGGAGGGAAGGGAAGAAAGAGAGAAGGGATACATTGGGAAATGTAGATGATGTGAAAACAAAAGCTATAAATAAATTGAATTTTAACTATTTAAAAAGGCTATTAGATCTCTCCTCCGCAAGTTCTGCTTCCATTTCATACCTGTCAAGCTAGACTGCACCAGATAGGAAAGCCTATAATTTCCTCTGCCCCCAACGGTACATAATGCCTGTCTCCAAACACCCATCCCACAAAGAAACACCGTGGTGTGAGCTGATGCCAGAGGGCTGAAGGTGTTTTGTCTTAGACAGGAGTTTGGACTTGGTGATTTTGTGGAGGAAATGGTTAAAACTGTGTGCTATGAGTTTGGTGGGGAAACATCTCCCTAGAAAAAGCAGCATTAGAGGTCAAAGAAAAGGAACCTGCCGGGTTGTGTAAAGATAGCTCCCAGCACATTCTCTTCTGAGTCTGCCTTAAAAGAGACCTTTGGTCACTATCTTGGAGGCCTAGCCCCAGCAAAATTGGTTTGGTGTGATAAATTACAGAGAAACATCTCTACCAGATAAGCCAGCTCTTGGGCAACAAGATATATATACATCCCTCTGTTCTTCGAGTTGCTAGTCACCTGCCCAGCAGCTGATGCTAAATACACCTTTTCTCTTCTAGCTGGGTCTCTTGATTTACCGATCTCCAGGTGGGAGGAATTAATCTCTAGGAGTATCTTAGACTCTCTGGGTTGAGGAATTCCACTACAATTTGTAGGCCCTTTCCCTCCCTAAATCCCTAAATCCCAAGTAGGGTTTATAATTTGATAAGGTTCCCCCAAAAAAGAGTTAGAGAGTGAGAAAGGATATGCTTTGTCCTGTTTAAATTCCCTCCTTGTTTGTACCTACTGAGCTCATTGTATACGAGATTTTCTGGACCTCCCAACTCTTCACTCCTATGAGATTTTTAGATAGCTGCATGATTATTTATGCAGATAAGGGGAGGCCTTCTAGCAAAATTTTTTCCAGGACCCATCCACCCACCCCTGGGGTGTGTGTGAGTGTGTGTGTGTCTGTCTGTCTGTCTGTTTTTTCTTGCCCATTGTATTCTGAGTGGGGACCTTGTACGGGTTAATTAACTTGACTGAAAGGCACTCACCAAAGTGTCTGGAGCGGACTTTGCCTGGGAGTTTTGTCATTAATGGTAGCTCTCTGAAGGAGAAGAGGATCTAAGCTGTGTGTTTCCCTGACTTCTTCCAACAGCACAATGGCCCTCCCCAAGAAGAAGCTTCAAGGGCTCGTGGCTGCAACTGTCACACCTATGACTGAGACTGGGTAAATATTACTTTGAGACATAAAGGGTTGTCTTTATATATAGCCTAATGGGGATATCAGTCAGTCAATACTTATTAAGTGCCTACTATGTGCCAGGTGTACTACTCGCTGGGGATATAAAAGGAGGCAAAAGCCAGTCCCTGCCTTCAAGCAGCTCACAGTCTAATGGGGGGAGAGGGGAGGAGGGAGAGAAGGGGGCACACAACTATGTACAAACAAGTTATATACAGGATAAATAGGAAATAATTAACAGAGGGAAGGCTCTGGGATTAAGAGGGATTGAGAAGGGCTTCCCGTAGAAAGTAGGATTTTAGCTGAGACCTGAAAGAAGCCAGAAGGCAGAGATGAGGAGAGAGAGTGGTCCAGAAATGGGGGACAGCCAGAGAAAAAGCCAGGAGTCAAAAGATGGAGTGTCTTGTTCATGGATCAGCCAGGAGGCCAGTGTCACTGGAATGAAGAGTACCTGGCCCCAAATAAAGCATAAGAAGACTGCAAAGGTAGGAAGGGGCTAGGTAATGAAGAGCTTTGATCCCAAACAGGATTTTGTATTTGATCCTGAAGGCAACAGGGAGCCACTGGAGTTTGAGTTGGAGGAATGGCATGGTCAGACCTGCATTTTAGGAAAATCATTTTAGTGGCTGAATGGAGGTTGAATTGGAGTGGGGAGAGACTTGAGGCAGGCAGACCTCCCCCCCCCCACCAGCAGGCTATTGCAGTAATCAAGGGGTGAGGTGATGGGGGCCTGAACTAGGGTGGGGGCAATCTCAGAGGAGAGAAAGGATGAGCAAATTGGAGAGATATTGCAAAGATGATATCAACAGGACTTGAAAACAGATTGGATATAGATGATGAGAGATGGCCGTTGAGTATCCCTAGCTATTGCCGTTTCTATTGTCTAAATAACTAATCCAGACCAGAAAATACAATATCCCATCCTAAACTCTCCTACCCAGCCCCTGGCCCAAGACAAAGTTTATAGAAGTCTTATGTCAGAGCTTGATCTACAGGAATATATACATGTTCTTCCTCAGGTCTTGCATGATAAAGCCAGGCTTTAAAACTGGATCCTCTGACTGCAAATCCAGCATCCTTAGATCATTATGCAATTGAAGACAATGACAAAGAAGTTTATGTAGCACTTTAATGTTTGTAAAGCACTTTATTTATTATTTGAAATCTGTCTCCTCCATTTTAACAGATGAAGAAAGTGAGGCTCAGAGAGATTAGGTGATTTGCCCCTAGAAAGAAGGAAAGATACAAGCATTTATTAAGTGCCTACTATGTGCCAGACACTTTGCTAAGGGTCTTACAAATATTTCATTTGATAATGCTCACACAGCTGATAAATATCAAAGACAGGAGTTATGAATTGGTATATCCATTCCAGATACCAATATGGAATTATTTAAGGAAAATAAATAGAGATTGAATTTAAACCCAGTCCATCCTGACTCCCAAGTTCAGTAGACCAAATAATGTTCTTTCTCTGAAAGAGGAAAGGAACGGCAAGTAAGGGAGCCAAAGGGATGAGTTAGATGAGTCCCTTCAGTTGTGACTAAGTGGTATAATTAAAATCAATTTATTATGTTTGTTATCAATTAATAATAATATTTGTTCAGTTAAACTCCATTTTTGGCACTAACAAAACTAACAGCTGAGTAATCACCATACCAGCTGTTAATTCCTCATAATATTAGCAGAATTATCTAATATTGTATATATGGGTTGACATTTTGGAATGTGCTAGTGGTTTACCGTTGATCAGTCAGTAAGGCAGTCATGTGATTCATCTGACTAAAGCCAGTACAGACATATTAATATATGTGTCTGCTGGTAAATGTTTAACAACTGGCTCTCCAGAAAAAAAAAAATACCTAGGACTCTAAATTTAATCTGCATTATTAACATCTAATCTATCATTTTCTTTGGTCTACAATCAATCGAGCCCTGATTTGTAGTGATTGCCAATTTCAGAGGTATATGCTCACACTCGAAATTTAGTAGTTGGCTCCCAAGATGGTTCAGGCTGACTCTACCACACCCCTATGTATCCCCCAGTAAAATGTAAACATATGTCTTTAGGTCAGGGACTATTACATTTTTTTTATGTATCCTCCGGCTTTGTTTTGGGCTTTGTATACTCATCACCTATCACAGTGACTTGCATTAATTAAGGTTATGCTTAATAAGTGCTAGTGAATTGAATTAGACTGCATAAAATCAGAAGCCTCCTAGTAACATGTGAGAGCAGTGTAGTATCTTGGGATGTTAGATGGGGAGTCAGGAGACCTAAGTTCTACGTTTAGCTTAGTTCTCCAGTTTAACAGTGCCAATGATCTTGAGTAGGTTCTTTACTCTCTTAGTCTTTTCCCCTATTTGTCAAATAAAGAGGTAGGACTAGTACTTTCTCAAGTCCCTTCTAGCTCTGGTTTTCTATGTTTTACTGTTCTATTTAGAAATTGATCCTATCGAGTCAGTTCTCAGTTTATCTGTGTAGCTCAGATCTTACTCAAGGGCCTCGGGGGACATACTTCCAAGGCTCACTGGAATCACAGAATGATAGACCCTAGGGGCCATCCATTCCAGCTACCTCCTATTAGTTGCCCTTAAAGGCAATGTGATATGCCTCAATTCAAGTATCTAGGACAGTGAAAAGTGAACATACTATTGGACAGGCACAAAATGAAAACAGAATTCTTGCTGAGGATATGGCATTTCTGTGTCTACAGCTGGTTAATACAAAACTTGTCTGCTTCTCCACCTTCCCATGAGTTATATGGATAAAGCCTGAAATCATCTGTTTCTCAATGTGTTTAGGCCTTTGTTGGGCAGATAAGATAAAAAACATGTGACTGAAAGAATTTACAGTTTTTACATCCTGTTATGGGAGATTCTTTTGCAAGCTGAAGAGCCACATCTGGTGGATGTTACTTTAACCTTTTTAAACTGTCCTCCTTTTAGCTTGGAAACAGCTTTTAAAAAGTTCTTATTCTATTTATCTTGCAAACTATTGAGAATATTGGTATGTTTTTCCACCTCATATGTCCAACAAAATATTATTATTATTAAGCCTTAATCACTGAATGGGCTTTGCCTCAAACTGAGATCTGTTGAAGACCTGAGCTTGAAAAGGCCAAGATCCCCCACTGCATCCTGAGCCACCTCCAGTTGTCCTGATCTATATCTGGCCACTGGAACCAAATGGCTCCAGAAGAGAAAGTGAGGCTGTTGACTTTGCACAACCCTCCCTCACTTAAATCCAATTCACTTATAAGTATGGCATTGCCTTCCTGATGTCATGGTCCTCTTAGAGAACGAAGGACAAATAGCAGCAAGCGACAAAACCCCCTGAAAGTAACTATTTTTCTCCCATGAGTCCATCTCCTTTTGCCCAACACCCAGGGCTCAGCTCTGCCCTCTACAGGCTACTCTTTCTCCCTTCCTTTCCACCACTGATTCATCCTGTTTCCCTCTACTTCTGGACTCAGAGTTCTTAACCTAGAGTTTGTGAATGAAAAAAAAAATGTTGATAACTGTATTATAGTATAATTATTCTCCTTCATGATCTTATGTATTTGATTTTACGTATTTGAAAACATGATTCTGAGCAGGAGTCTGTAGACTTCAGCAGATACTGCCAGAGGGGTCCACGAAACAGTCAAGCTGAAGTGCCCCTACTCTAACCAGATGTGCTTAGTACAGAAACAAGCAGGCCTGGGCTACCTCAGAAGGCAACCAGGCATTTGTCCACGGCCCAGCCAAAGGGATTGACCTTTTTATACTCTGTGTACCATGGACTGGTTTTCAGTGCCTATCGGAAGGGAACAAAATTCCCCTCCTTTAGATAATTACCTTGAGGAGCTCACACCTCTATGAGACAAAGAAGCGTGTGCAATTGTGAGATCATGAAGTCCATTATTGTGACATCATGGGAAGAACACTGGACCAGGGTTCAGCAAACCCAAGTTCAAATCCTAGCTCTAACATTCGCTAGTTGTGTAACTTTGGACAAGTCACTTAATTTCCCTGAGCCTCAGTTTTCTCACCTTGAAATGAGGGCATTAGAATAGAATTAGAAGGGCCCTTCCAGCACCTGCATGCCATGATTCTCTGGCTAGTAGCCAGATTCCCCGAAGTGTGTTTTATCCTTATTAACAGGTCAAGGAAAAGTACCTTTGCACCTCCTTATTCAAGAAAAAGTAGAAACTATTAGCTTTCCTAGAATGGGTCTGTATTAGTAGAAAGTCCCCTGAATTTGGAGAGAAAAGACCCTAGGTTCCAATCTTAGTTCAACCTCTTAATACCTGAGTAATACTTCATCTCTCTGGACCTCAGTTTCCTCATTTGTCAAATGAGGGAGGTTCACACTACATACCATGATAAGCTCTAGTGGATATAGAATTAAGATGTATAAGGTCACGACATAAACATATTCGAGGAAAAAAGGAAGATAATGCCATTAGCAGCTGTCGATAGGGAGAAGATCACAGAAGATAAAATAGACAACTTTGATTACATAAAATTCAGAGATTAGTGAAGAGGCAAATACCTACCTCCTAACAGGTGTTAGACTCGAGGTGCAGAATAAGATACATTTTCAGACACAGCCATTGTAGGGATTTGTTTCACTTAGCTATGAAAGGAGACAGACAGAGGGAAGGAGAGGAAGGAAGAAAGGAAGAAAAGTCATGGAAGCATTTTTTAATGAACAAAAGGGAACAGAAGGAAGGATAGGTAGAATAAAAAACAAGTTGTAAACTTTGAAAGTTACTTGTTGAATTTATTATATTTCTTAAAAGAAAAGCAAGTTGTACGTAACAGATCTGTAGTTTCATGTACAATCTTTTTTGTTCCACTATGTTTATGGAAATACTTGTTTTATTTGGGATTTGTTCAATTCAGAATAAAAACTTTTTTTAAAAAATTGAATGAAGGAAGCTAGATTAGGTCCCCTCCAGCTCTAAATACCCAATCCTATGATCAGCTGTTTGCCTGGAAAAGTGCTGGTTAGTAATGCTGAAGGCTCTCAATGAGGGAATAGTCTGAAGTAATCATTGCTGTGGCTTTCGCTAGGTGGGCTGGATGTTAAGGGCCACCTGAAAGCCTCCCCTCCATCCCCACTTCCCTTCCCTCGTTGCCTTTTGCTTTTAGTGAGAAGCTCTGGTACGTTTGTGGATGCCAAAGAGCCTGGTGCTCATAAACTCCATGGACATGGAACTCTTCCTGCCCTGCTGCATGTTACATAACTTTATAACCCAGTTGTCAGAGAAATGAATGACCTCCTGCCCTGGAACAGGACATTTTCTCCTTCTGGCACTCAGGATCTTACTCGCTCCTTTGTGGAAGTGGCTTTGTGTTGGCCGTACAGTTGGGGTTTTGGCAGACATATGCACATTTCAGCTGTTTTTAGGTACTGAAAGTGTTGCTTAAAAGCACAATCTAGAAAAGAAGCAGATTTTTAAACATTTATGCCAATTAAGAGAACATGTCCTATTAATTCTCAAACATGGAACCTAAGTCTCTTTGTGTCATTTTTGCACAAAGATTAGCCACAAGGCCAGGATAAAGGACCAGGAACAATAGGGTTTTTCTCTGAGAGACCACCTTTAAAACAATCCTATGTCCCTCATGGCTTAAAGAAAAAGGAGTCTAGGCTGGGATGCAAGAGACTTGGAGTCTGGGCTGGCTCCAGTAAACACACACTGAAGCAGGGATGAGAGGGAGGGTGAATCAGGTCAAATTCGCCAAGTTGTTTGTTCTTCCAGGGAGAAAGGCACTTTTAAAGGGGGTTGGTTGTTACCCCCTGGAGAATGAAAGATCAAAGACGTCACCCAGGAATGTAACCAAACACAATAGCTCCGGGGACTTTGGCAGAGGGAGCTTCTGTTCTGAAACTGGAGGGGTGGGGGGATGGGGCACAGGGTTGGTTCCCAGTACATCCAAACCATGTGACTCCCTGCAGAGGCTGACAAAGCTAACTCTGGATGCCTGCTGCTACTGCTGACAGATGAGTGGGAGGTGACTGTCTGGGGCTTCACTGGGAATAGGATGCAGGAGAGCCAGGAAGGGACCAACTCATGCATTAGACGGGTACTATCAATCAGGTAGGCCAGAGTTCAAGTTCAGAGAGGTCATATATATATATATATATATATATATAGTATTGTTATAAGACTTAAAGTTGGAAGATTAGTGATCATCAAGGGTAACCTCTTCATTTTACTGAAGAGACAGTACCAGAGAGGTGAAGAGACCTGTTCAGGTCACTCAAGGTGACCCCTAATTCTAGTACCCTCCCTCCCTAGATACAGGATAAATAGACTAGTTCCATTTCATCCTGTCTCTTTTCATCCCCAGTGCTTAGCACAGTGCCTGGAACATAGTAGGTACCTAATAAAGGACTGCTTAATCATTTATTAATGTGCTTAATAAATTTTGACTGACAGAACCAGGGTTGAAACTCAAGGCTGCAAAGGCAGGAAGCCATTTATATGGTGCTATAAAGTTTACAAAACACTTTACACGTGTTAACTCATGTGATCCTTCTCTTAAGGATTAAGGTAAACAAAGGGTCTGATACAGGAGTTTATGAATCATGGATTAGGAACCCAGGCTAGGAGACTAGACACCAGAGAGCCAGGGATTGAGCCAGACTGACAGTTTTAAGCAACAGAGCATCAAAAACCCAGGCCATAGAGACTTGTCAAATGCAGCCTAGTGTCTAATTAATAGTCATAGGGCACAAGCAGTAAGCCTAGGAACTTGATCCTGAGGCACCTTCCAAGCCTCCTGCCCAGTGCCAGGGTGTGAGGAGGCCTCAGCTTGCAGACAAGAAGAAACACTGGAAGATCAGGTTGCCTCTTTCGATAAACTTCAAACTTACAGCCTCAGCTGTCACAGTAGAGTCCCAGGGTCCTCAACCAAACCATCTCATTGTTTAGAGAAGCAATGTGGCATAGTGGATCTCAAGTCAGAGAAATGGGGTTCAAACCCCTGCCTCTGTCACTATCTCTGGGACCTTGAACAAGTCTCAGAATCTCTCTGAGCCTCAGTTTCCTTACGGATAACGTGAAGGGTATGAACTAAACGGCCCCTAAGGTCCCTTCCAGTCCAAGACTGTGATCCTTTGATTCCCAGCCATTGGGCTTCGTGTTTTGATGGGTGAGAAGGTTGGACAGGACAATGAAAATTTAGCACAGGTGACTTGTGGAGGTTGGATAAAGGTTTCAGAATTAGAGGTCCCCCAGGCTTTGAGTGGCTCCTCTATCCAAATTATCTTGTATTTACTTTGCGTATATGTATTTACTTAAAGATGTCCACTTTGTTTCTTTTGAAAAAATGTAATTGCACTGACTCTGAGGACAGCAATGGCCAGTTTCATCTTTGGTTTTGTATCCCCAGCACATTTAACCTGTTGTGTGCTGAGGGGACAGCTGGGTGGTGCAGTGGATAGAGCACTGGGCCTGGCACACAGGAGGTGCTTGAGAAATGCTTGTTGATTAATTAATTGATGGGGAGAAAACATAATCTTCCAAGAGATTAATATAATACTATAACTGAAAACAAACTGTTGCCATCTCTGTCTAAAGAAGAAGCAGCCAGACAGCTGAACTGACCTCTATTCCATTCCAGTGATTATTCCCATACATCTTTGGAAAAGGTAAAATTTCCTCTAAACTATTAAGAGGCATTAAGGACATTGGTTAATGTCCTTTGGGGTGACTGATCTCACAAAGCTAAAGAGATTCAGAGATCTCCAGGTCTACCCCATAATCCTGTGTACTGTCCAGGGGAATGTGCTGCTTTATATTCATGAGTGAGGAAAGCCCCAACACTATACTACTGCTAGGGAGAAAGTAGATCACTCATGAGATGAGCTTTTTATGCTCTGTTGGGCACACTACACACATGTGTGTATGAGTGCATATGCCTCTGTCTATATCTGTATGGATTTATCACTACCCTTCCTAAAATGCAGTGCCATGATCTCATCAATCAGCAAACATTCATTATGGGCGTTATGTGCTAGGTATTGTTCTAAGTGGAACACCCTACCCTAGATGGGATCTGATCCGGGAACAATACAATGGAACTGTACTTGGTTTGTTCTGTACCTTGTACCTCTCATATTTGTCCTAAGATTGCAATTAGCTTTTGTGGCACCAGGGTTACTATTGACACATGGAGTTTGAAGTTTACTAGAAAACTTGAGCAGTTGACTTCTTGAATACCAGAATTGGACTCTCCTTACCTCTACCTCTTAGTTTGTCTGGCTTTCTTCAAGACTCAGCACAAATTCTACCTTCTGCAGGAAGCCTTTCCTGGTGCCCCAACCACTAGAGCCTTCTTATCTAAGGGTTTATTGTATCTGCTGTCTATTTATCTGGAATATGTTGATTTATATACATGCTGTCTCCCTCCATTAGAATGTAAGTTCCATGAGGGCAGAGACTTTTTTTTTTGTATCCCCAATACTTAACACGGTACCTGGCATATAATCAGCACTTACTAAATGTTCATTAATTGATTGGTCATTCGTTATGTGCAAAGAACATGGCTTGACCAGCCCTATATATGGAAAGATAGCTGGCAGTCTCTGCGGTATGAATGACAGGTAGGTTTCTTGGCACCTCTTAATTATGGTGGAAATTTTAATGATAGAGTCAGTCCTTTGGGTATTGGGTATTATGTCCATCCAGACAAAAAGAAAAACTATGTTGCCTACTATGATTAATGGACTTTCATCCAGGAACAAGGCCCTAGAGCGATGGGATATAAAGCAAATATATTTTGATGAGAGATGGTCAACAAGCATTCATTAAGCACCTACTATGTGTCAGGTACTATAATAAGCTCAAGGAATACAAATAAAAGCATTTAGACAGTCCCTGACTTCAAGGAATTTATATTCTAATAGGGAAAAACATAAAAGGAAGCAGAAAAGGAGGAGAGGAGGGAGGTTGAGAGAAGAGTTTGAGGTACCTAGCTTAGAAGCACTGTAGAAAAAGTCTGGGACAGTCAAGAGTGCAGCCTGGAGAAGAAGAGAGGTATAGGGCAGGGATTATTAAGCCTTTTTGTACCACAGATCCCTCAGATAGTCTGGTGAGGCCCATGGACCCTTCTTAGAAAAATGCATAGGATTACACAGTAAACCAATTATATTAAAATACATTTGTCAAAATAATTTTTTTTTTAAAAATTCAGGTTAAGAATGCCTATGGTCCCTTCTGGTTCTAAACAAATGGACAGTACTTCTGGTTGCTTTCACCCGGTGCCTTCTCTTTGCCTCTGTTACTTCCCTGACGTAAAGGCCTTCCCTGCAACCCAGAGAGTTTAGGTGGGAAGAGTATTAATGGGGCTGGAAATCTCTCCTCTAGGGATCTTTGGCATTGGAAGACAAATGGAAATGGTAGTGAGCTAGTACTCTGTATTCTTGTGAGTATCAGCTTGAATCTCTGCAAAAAGTTAACCCAAGCTCCACGTACATATGGTTTGCTTTTCACCCTCTTGTCTCAGATGCTGCATAAAGCTGTTGTGAGATTTCAAAACCATTGTGGTTTTTTGAGAGTGAAAGATCCTATTGTATGAAAGCTTCTGCTACATCTGCATTTCCTTTCTTCACAAATTATTAATCTTGTTCAAACCTTCCATCTCTCTCCCATGCTGAGCAGAGGGCTCAGCACATTTGTTGTTGTTCAGTAGTTCAGCTGTGTCCAACTCTGTGTGACCCCATTTGGAGTTTTCTTGGCAAAGACACTGGAGTGTTTTGCCATTTCCTTCTCCAGCTCATTTTACAGATGAGGAAACTGAGGCAAACAGAGTTAAGTGACTTGCTCAGGGTCACACAGGTAGTAAGTGTCTGAGGCCGTATTTAAACTCAGATCTTGCTGACTGCCGGCCTGGTGCTCTATCCACTGCCCCAGCTAGCTAACCCCTCAGCACATAATAGGTGCCTGATAAATGTTTATTAAAGATGAAATCAAAGGAAATAAAGATGAGCTTCAACTTCTGTAAGCTGCTGCCATCAGCAGTGAAGAGACTCAAATGCTTAAAAAAGTGAGATTGGTGTTTCCAAAGATCCTCCAGCACAAAAGTGCATCATGGGATAACAGTTTGAGAGCTGGAAGGGACCTTCAAGGCCATCTAGTCTAACCCACTCATTTTACAGATGAAGAAACTAAGGCCAAACAAGACGAAGTGACTTTCCAAAGATTACACAGGCAATAAACAGATGATTTGAACAGTTTCAGAGCTAGAAACACATGAGAAGATGCTTTACAGCAATTATTTTAAGATGCCATCTGAAAGAGGTTTCAGCTTAAACCTTTTTATAGCATCCAAATTTCTCTGAATTGTCTAAAAGTACAATTCTTCCCCGGCCAGTAAAAGGACAGAGGAATCAGTTCAAGGTTACAAAGTGGATCAGTTTCTCTTTCTTATTTTTGAGGCTTTTTTGTTTAAGACTCCTCATGGGGCATCTTTCCATTTCGTTGGAACCAGGAACATCCAGAAACCAAAATTCTTGAATGTTCAATCACTCTGCAAAGGAAGATATGTAAACTCAGCAGCTTTGGGCAATTGACCAAAGAGATCCTAGGGTCATAAATTTAGAGCTGGGCAGAACATTAGGGGTGATCTGGTTCAACCCTCTCATTTTGCAGGTGAAAGAACTAAAGCTCAGGGCTGAAGTGACTTCCACAAAGCAGTAAGTGGAAGTCAGGATTTGAACCCAGGTCTGCTGTCTCAAAATACAGAATTCTTTTTGCTATAAATAGCTATTTAACTCACAATCCTTTTGCTGCTTTGCTGATTGATCTTTTGACCATGGTCCTTTGACCATTATTGAAGTGAGGAATGACAAAATTAACTTGCCATCTAGAATGTTATAGAGACTACCAAATTAAAAATATTTTCCTGAATTTGGAGTTATCAATCCTTATTTTTTCATTTTTCAAAAGTGATACCTTCTGATGAAATCATATCAGGATGCAAATTTTAAAAAAATTCACCTCACATTTAAAATATTTAAAATTTATTCAACTTTATTTAAATGTTACTTAAACTACTCCATATTATCCTAAAGGTCCAAAGCCCATAGGCTTAGGTTTGTCAGTTGCACTTTCGTATGAATTAAGATAAAATCTCCCTAGGTATTTGCATTTAAAACTCTAGATCTATTTGTGAATTATAGACTTCACTACTAAAGGATGGAGGAAGAGAAGGGAAAGAGAGACCAAGCAAACTTTTCAATACTACTGACATTATTACTGGCTAAGTCAGGGCAAGTAATTAAGGTCTACCACAGAGAGATAATTACAACAGGATAGGCACAAGGACTAGCCTTCAACTTCTGTGGTATGAGGAACTCCCAGGTTAGCAGACTCCCTCCACCAATGCAAGTTGGTACCTTCTCTACAACTTATAGTCTTATGACTCAAGACTTTAGGAATGGAAAACCATCTAAGCCTAGGAATTGACATCACGTAATATTTACATGTGAACCTTGTTTTTCAGGGAAATCAACTTCTGCGTAATTAGCCAGTATGTGGACTATCTTGTAAATGAGCAAGGTGTGAAAAACATTTTTGGTAAGTCATCTTAGAATCACAATGTTGGATGGAATCTGGATCTTAGAGATTACCTAATCCAAATCCCTTCATTTTGGGAGAACTTACTCCGATTTCATTGATATAGGGGTACTCCCTTTACCAACATAGCTACCACCTGTTCTGCCAAGTGTAGAGTATTGCATATGGGAGGCATTAAGTGGTTAAGGAC
Organism: Vombatus ursinus; assembly: GCF_900497805.2. Lineage (NCBI taxonomy): Eukaryota > Metazoa > Chordata > Mammalia > Diprotodontia > Vombatidae > Vombatus > Vombatus ursinus. The sequence goes on from NW_020954567.1 coordinate 22,694,477, forward strand.
TTGGCCAGTCACACAGCCAATATATGTTAGAATCAGGGCTTGAACTCATGGTTTCCTGACATCAAGGCCAGCTCTCCTATCTGCTATCTTCATACTTCCTCTCCCAGCCCCCATCTAGAGGGGCTGACTTGCTTAAGTTCACATAATTATTTAATGGAAGATCTCAAGCTAGAGCTCAGTTTTCCTGCCATTTCATGCAATGCTTTCTTCCCCATTAGACTGTGAATCCCCTGAGAGCAGGGACTGTCTTTTACTGTTCTTTATGTCCCTGGTGTCTATTAGCATAGTACCTGACATATAATAGATGCTTAATAAATACTTGTTGATGGACAGACTTGACTTCATTTCTTGACACCATCTTTCAGACCATTTATACAATAAAAGCTGTGACTACATAGCACAAGCTGAAGCAATTCATTTGATCAGGGTAGACAAAGGAACTGCACAATTCTGGCCCCAAAGCCCTGAAGTCAAGAGCAGTTGAGCCACTGCACCTATAGGGTTTGGAGCCTGATAATGAAAAGCACCATTAGTTTCTCAATATTCATTTCCTTTCCAAATGGGCTGTGACTTTGTATGCTCTCTGGTTCCTTCTTGCATTTTCTTTCTTGGTGGTGGTTCTTCAGGAATTTAGGCAGGAGGACACATCTCTGAGTCATGCCTCGGAGCCCCCTAGAGACAGGATAATCCCAAGGGCTTAATCAGGGTATTTCAAAAATTTGGTTAATGGGGAATTATCCCGGGCTACATCCCCAAAAGTATAAAGGATCTTCAAGGATTTAACCCCAAACTCCAACCATAGAGGATGGGAGGCACGTCTGGCTTCCTCCTGCCGTGGATACACACATCTTATCCTCCTTCCTAAAACAAAGTATACTTTGAATATCCATGTCCTCTTGGAAAAACAAGAAGACTCTTACTTAGCCCTGCCTGTTTTATCAGCCCTCCAAGACTACAGTATAGGGAGAGGTACAGTGGACATTGTCATTAGCTTCTTCCTCCCATGGCCATTGACGGATACCCATGAATTATAGAGAAAATGTGAGTTATACTGTTGTCCTACCGCAGCTGACCATGAAAGATGATAGAGAGGTCTTCCATCTATGGCAGACATCAAGATCCTCATCAACTATATCTGCTTAGCATATTTCTTAGTATCTAGGGGCATAGACTTAGGTCAGCCTATCCCAGTTCTATATTTTACAAACAATAATAGGAGCTGACATTTATATGATACTTTTAAGGCACTTTACAAACACTTGAAATTATTTGAACTTTGTAGTTATTTGGGGGGTGCTGGTTAAACCCTGTATGTTTCATCTGCATTGGTTAAAGGATTGTATAGAGCTTCCTGGTTTCTCTGACTCAGCCTCTCATGTGTATTTGGAACAGTGAATGGTTCAACAGGAGAAGGCCTGTCACTGAGTGTCCCAGAGAGGCGACAACTTGCAGAAGAGTGGGTGACAAAAGGGCAGAATAAGTAAGTAGCTGTCCTGGGATCAAAAGGACCATTTGCTAAGTTGTTGTAGAATTTTTCTTTATGTGAAGCGCATTTTCTTTCTCCATCAGAGATTAGTCAATTTGTTGGAAAGAATCTTCCAGCTGCTTGCAGAGATATGTGAGTCACCAGCGCTTTGAAGTGGAAGGTCCCTCAGAGGCCATTTGGTCCAAGCTATGCCTAACCAAGAATTCCCTTTACACTATACTTAAGTGGTCTTCCAGGCTTGGCTTGAACCCCTAGTGAAAAGTTCCACTACCACCTAAGTAGCATATTCTAGTTTTGGCTAGCGCTGATCTTTGGGAAGATTTTCCTTCTAAGCCTAAATATAGCTCTGTGTAATTTCTACCCATTTCTTTTAGTTCTGCACACTGGATCTAGCCAGAACTGGCTATTTCATATGGTAATCTTCTAAATATTTGAAGGTAGATATCACGTACCCCCTAAGCCAATCTTCATATGGCACAGTCACCATCTTGACTGCCCTCCTACATGTTTTCTAGCTAATCAACATCCTTCCTAAAAAGTTGCTCCCATAACTGAACAGATGTGATCAGGACAAGATAAAAGTAGATGAACTTTTTGTGCTCTGGTGGCCACATTGTGCACATACGTGTGTGTGTGTATGTGTGTGTGTGTGTGTGTGTGTGTGTGAGCGCATATACCTGTGTCTGTGTCTGTATGAATTTATCACTACCCTTTCTAAAATTCAGTGCCATAATTTCATCAATCAACAAACACTCATTATGGGCGTTATGTGCTAGGTATTGTTCTAAGTGGAACACCCTACCCTAGATGGGATCTGATCCAGGAATAATGCAATGGAACTGTACTTGGATTGTTCTGTACATTGTACCTCTCAGATTTGTCCTCAGATTGCAATTAGCTTTTGAGGCACCAGGGTTACTATTGACACAAGAGTCTGAAGTTTACTAAAAAACTTGAGCAGCTGACTTCTTCACTTCCACGTTCCTGGGCACTGTCCTTTTCTTACTACAGCATAAGATTGCAACTAGCTTCCTACTGAGAAGTTAGCACTGTGAAACTCTCAGATTTTTTTTTTTAAATAAAATGTTGTGAAGTTCATTTTTTTAACCCAAATGTTAGATTTTACATTTATCCCCATTAAATTAAATCTTATTAAATTTGGTTCAATATTCTAAACTCTTCAGAATGTTTTGAAGCCTTATCCAAATCATCCAATGTGTGAGTTACCCCCCCACACACACACAAAACTTTATGTCAGCTGTAGATTTGATAATCAATAAACATTTATTAAGTGCCTACTACGTGCCAGGTACTGCTGCGGATACAAAAAGAGATAAAAGACAGTCCTTGACCTCAAGGATCTTACAATCTAATCTTGCCAACTACAACTATCCCCATTAGATTACAGATTCTTGGGGGCAAGGGCCATCTTCTTTTTTCTTTTTGTATTTGTATCCCCAGTGCTTAGCATAGAGCTTAATAAATGTTTAGTGACTGTTGACTAATGATTGATTATGCCTTCATCCAGGTGACGGCTAAAAGTGTTAAGTAGACAAGGCCAAGTACAAATACCTGAAACAGTTCACAAAGACCTCCTTCCAAGCTGACTTTGAACTATGAGTTCAAATCCCTGGAGTTGACCTAGGATCCTCTAATGATCCATTCATTCAATCAACTCTGAATCCAGTCACCTGTCCTATTATCTAGGCTGCAGGCTCTCCATCCTTTATACAAGCACAACAAGTATGATTTTCAACTTTATCTGTAGCACTCCCTTAATCTACCAGTTTAATCATCCTATAAAAATAAATTTTTAAAAAGAGTGCAGGTAATTCGACCTGTTCATGATGGATCTAGGTAATCACTACTTCCTTTCTGGATGTTTGCTAAGCATCTTTTTGGAAATACATTATAATTGTATAGATTTTCAGACATCAGATTTTGATGTATTGATCAGTTAAGATGATTTTTATCCCTCTTGTTTTTCTTTTTCTTTTTTTGTCTTTAAAAAATATTATTTGTTATGGGATGGCTCTCTGGAAGGAGGAGGAGGAGGAAGAGGAAGAGCAGATATGCTGAGGGAAGCTGTGATGTAAAAAAAAACCTAAAGTACATCAATAAAAATTTAATTTAAAATAGAAAAAAAGAAAAAGAATGCGTTATAAAATTTTGTAAGGAATTGTCATTTAGAAATCATCCTGAAGACTGCAGTCTATATTCTCTTACCTTTTAAAAACTGGGGCAGCTTTGCCCTTCACCAGCACAAAAGTATCTCTTACTTCTGCACAATTTCTTATCACAAGCTCTGTGATAATGGCTCGGTAATCACTTCTCCCAGTTCTTTCAGTATTGTGGTATGTAATTCATCTGGGTCTACTGGCGTAAATTCACCAAGGACAGCTAAGTATTCTTTCACTATCTCCCTACTGTCTTGGTTTTCAATTGCCTATTAGTCATCATTGTTCTATCCTTTCTAATCCAAAAATCATCCTCTTTGACAGAGAAAATAAAAGATTTGAGTCCTTTTGCTGTCTCTCTGCCATCTGTTAACATTCATTGTCTCCAACAGCCCTGGCCCTTCTTTGATCTTTCTCTTTTCCCCACAAGAGTTACCCCCAAAACACATTTTGTTGTCTTTTAAATTCCTAGCCAGCCTCAGTTCACTGATTCATTGACCCAGCATCCACTCAGTTTAGCATTCTTGACACTTCTCATCTACATGTCTTTTAAAAAAAAATCTGAGCAGTTAATTATTTCCACCTTTTCTTTTCATTTACATCAGTCTCTTTAAATAACTCCTCTTATTCTTCCCCTTCGAGATTGCTTTGTTTGTGCCTTCAGAATTTCATTCTTGAAGGCTTCCCACCCTCCTGGTCTGATTTTCTCTGTAAATGTTAGGGCAAAGGATTGGACCTGTCCTTTCTCAGAGCCTTCAACATTTCCTCCCCCAAATCTAGGTATATGTCAAACCATTATGACTGCCTTTCTTTTCCTCTATCATAAAGTCCAAGATGGAATAGTCAATGCCTGCCAAGGTGCTATTTCAGCTACCGGTTACCCCTTTTAGTGAGAATTGACCCCAGAATAGCAACTCCCTTGGTTATTTCCCTTGCCCTTTGAAGGGTGACATGGTCATTACAGCAAGGTGAGAAATGATTAGCTGCTCAGCTTTTGACTATGAAGGATAACTGAAGTCCCAACCAGTATCATATTGTGCCTCCGTGACGGGCTTGATTTTTGTTTCCACTTATTGGTTCAGTGGGAGATCATTGGATAGGAGGAAAAGGACTAGAATAGAAGGAGAATAAGAACAATTCACACGTATATGGAGCCTTAGTTTGCAAAGCATTTTCCTCACAATTATCCCCATGAGGTTGCACAAAGATTCCCATTTCGCGGATGAGGAAACTGAAGTGCTGTAAAGTTAACTGACTTGTTCATGCTCACCTGGTCAGCAGATGTCTGAGGCAGGATTGGAACCTAGCTTTCCTGATATTAAGTATTCTTTCCAGTACTCCAAGCTGCTTTTCAAGGAAGCAGCATAGTACAGTGGTAATCAATCAATTAAGGAGCCATTATTAAACACCTACTATATGTGAGGCACAGTGCTAGCCCCTGGCTCTAAACCCCACTTCTGACATTTACTACCTAGATGACCTTGGGCATGTCACTAAACTTCCTTGGCCTCAGATTCCCCCTCTGTAGCATGAGGGGTTGGACGTCCTCTGAGCTCCCTTATAGCTCCAACCCTAGGATTCAATGAAGGAAATATGAAAAAAATTCAAAAGATTTAGAAATTGTGAAGAGGCCCAGAGATTGAATTTGGGGGAGGGGAAATTGAGAGAACTAAAGAGAGATTGAAAGAGGAGGACTCTCAGGGCAAAGGAGAAGGTCTTGAGATGAAAACGAAGAGATCCAGTTAAAGGAAAAGGACTTGGAGAATTTGACCAGAAGGTGGGGCAGCAGGAGGAAGATGAGGACCTAGAAAAAAAGGAAGAGGAAGAAGGTGGTTTAACCAGGGAAGGGAAGTTAGATACGCCTGTCGGGGTGCTAGCGGCGGGTAAAGGGGAGCACACCTCCAGAGTTGAAGATGGTCTCTTTAGGGAGCCTGGTGCAGGAAAAGGAGGACTGAAAACAGTCCATCAGTCAACAAACATTTATTAAGCACCAGCTGTGTGCCAGGCACCATGCTAAGCAATGGGGATACAAAAACAAAAAAGTTTCTGACTTCAAGGAGCTTCCATTCTGTTGGAGAAAACAACAGTTACACATGGAATTATATATAAAATCAATGCAAAGTGATTTAGGGGGTCAGAAGAGGCAGCTGGGGTGGGAGAGAGCTAGAAAGGTCTCAAGTAGGTGATGGAACCTGAGCTGAGCTTTAAAGGAAAGAAAGGACTCTTAAGAGGTAGAGGTGAATTGGTAGTGTGTCCAACCCCGCCCCGCCCCCCTCCGCCCCAGCCACAAGAGATGTGTGCAAAGACATGATGGAGGGTAATGGTTGAGGAGCAGCAAATAGGAAAGTTTGGCTAAACTGAATAATATGTGAAGGGGGCAGTTATGCATAATAAGCCTGGAAAGATAGGTTGGGCCCAGGCTGTTGTGAAGGGCTTTCAATGCCAGACAGAAGAGTTTGCATTTTATCCTAGAAGTAATAAGAAGCCATTGCAGTTTCTTGAGCAAAGAAGGAGCCAAGGAGAAGCACAAAAGTGCTAAATCTGGGTAAAGCCCTGACTGTCATGGGCCATTCACTCTCTAAGTCTTCTCTCTCAGGATGATCCTAGGGGTGATCTCATTTACCTTTAGGACTCAATCTCTCTTCACAGTGGTATTCTCAGGGCTTTTTCGCTAACTTTATCCCACACTCAAGGAGACTGCTATCTGACCTAATCTCAAGGGCCATTTCACTGTGTGCTAACAGCCTAGTATGCAGGCTTTCCACCTTGTGAGCTGGAAGCAGGATCTGCGCTGCAGTCAGGCATGCTGGCATGGAGAATCCCCCTCCAACTCCAAGTTCATCCTGAAGAAGAGCTATGGCCCCATTTTGCCTGGCACAGGGCATGCTAAATGTTTAATGAATCAGTGTGCCTGGTCAGGAAGAAAACAGAATGTGCCATTTGAGAACTTGCCATCTACCCCTAGGACCATGTGTGTGTGTATGTATATATGTATGTATATGTGTGTTTATGTATGTATGTATATAAGTGTGTATGTACATGTATATATATTTATATGTGTGTTTATATACACACATACACAGGGAGTAGATGGCTAGGAAAGATATATACACATACATACACACATATGTGTGTATCTAGATAGATAGATATAATTAGCACAGTGCCTAGCACATAGTAGACACTTAATACATGTTTATTGACTGTCAGCTGTCAATTGACTGTGCCTTCATCCAGGTGATTGGCCAGGCTAGGAAGGAGATAGCCATCCATTCATCTATATCTAGATAGATGACTATCTCCTTCCTAGCCTTCCATCACCTGCAAACTTGATGAGCATGCCATCAATACTTTTATCCAAACCTTTGATCAAAAATGTTAGTCGGCACAGGGACAATCACAGATCCCTGGAGACCTCCTGCCAAGTTGAGAGTGACCGAGTATAATTATTCAGAAGGTGAAACAATATGTTGAAAGCCCAGTAAAATAACAGAAATATAACCTTAAACTGGTAAAGATATTTTGAAATACTAAAAATTCATGCTGAAGGGGTTTTGAAGATCCAGGCAGACTGTTATCCTACTAGTGCCACATTCTCTAGGTAAGACCTTTAAGACTGATGACAACTGAAAGCCCTGGGATTGTGCCTCATGAGGAGTTTCCCCAGGAATCTAAGTCAGGCTCACTGACCTATAGTACATAGACTGTGTTCTCTTCCCGATTTTGAACCTTGGGTAGTTCAGCCTTTCTTCACAGGTAGTAGCATCTCCAAGAACAAGCATTGGCTATCACCGGGGAGAAGGCGTAGTTGCCTCTGCTGTACTGACCTACAGGCTAGGAAATAATTCTGAAACTGCCTCGCTTATACCTGGTCCCTGGTTGTGCCTCTGGGAGAACCTATTTATTTTTTTTTTTCTCCCAAGTACAAAAATATTCCCCTAATTGTATTTGTCATTGTACATAGTCTTATACGTGTCACTATCAATTATAGTGCCTGGTGAAATGACTTAAAAATATCAGGTCCTCAACAAACTTATTAATTGATAATTCATTAAGTAATTAATACATTATACCCCTAAAAACCGCCTATTGTCCTATTTATTTATACTTTTGAAACCATCCTGGTTTTCCTGCGTTTATGAGGAAAACCTTGCATTTTCCTTCAACAAGTATTTAGTAAGCATGGAGTGTGTACCAGGCTCTGGGCTAGGCACAGAGTTGCAGAGACGAAAATGGAACCAGTCCCCTGACCTCAAGGAGCTTATAGTCTTTGTGGGGAAATAGCATGTATGAAAAGCCACATCAGGGTGGGGAAGGCACTAGCATCTGGGCACATCAAGACAAGAGGTGACCCTTACAGGGAAGAACAGGGTCTCTTAAGGGTTCAAAGAAGTGCACCCCAGTCACTGGACAGATGGACGGATGGACGGATTGCCTGGTTTGAGCAGCAGCAAGCAGGCTAGCTTGCCTGCAACACAGCCATGGGCAGGAAGGGGAAACAAGATAGGATTACGGGTCAGACAAGGAGCTTCCCAGGGCTGCTGCTCTCTGGCTTTATCAGTGCTCCTCCCTCTACAGCTGCATTTGGAGGCCCCTGCCCTTGGCAGGGCTTCCTCTCTATTTTCATCCTAATTACTAAGCAGCCAAAGCCTCTGGAATACCTTGGTGGCTGTTTTCTTCTCCTGGATTCTCAGCCTTTTCAGCTTCACAACTTATAATTCTTGAGGCTCAGCTGATATCTTCTGGTGTTCCATTCAGAACTGATTTATTGATTATTTCTGGTTCATTGAGCCCTGATCAGGAATGGAGGCCCTATCATTGCTCAGAACTGCCCCACCTCCAAGATCGCAAAATCTGACATTACCTCTCTGATGACCACCTTGTATCCTTTTTGCCTTTGCATTCAAGTCTAATTCATTCTAATCCCCCTCCCACAAATCTTGGTCTTCATTCTTCTTCCATCCTCTAAAACACCCCCTCCCCCTCTTCACCCTTTGAGCTTTCTCTACTTTATCATTTGATTCAGTAATTCCTGGTTTCCTTTGCTTATATACCCACCTTGAACTCCATGGTCACTCATTTCAAATGTGCTCTTGCTAAAACCCTAGAATCTCTTGCTCCTTTGACCTTTTTATAGAAGCAACTGGTGGCACAAGGGATTGAGTGCTGAACTTGGATTCAGGAGGACCCAAGTTCAAATATGGCCTCAGACAAATAGCTGTGTCTTAGTTTCTTCATCTGTAAAATGGAGATAATAATAGCACCTATGTCACAGAGTTGCTGTGAAGACCAAATCAGGTAATATTATAAAGCACTATACAAATGCTAGCTATCATTTTTTCCCCTCAATTCCAGCCCCCTACCCCATTCTCAGAAGTTGACCTTAACTTCTTAAGGAGAATATTAAAGCCATCTGATGTGGCATCCTTAGACTTTCCTTGATTTTCCTGTTTCTCACTACTTTCATTCTAGTCACTAGGGTGCAAAATTTTGTAGAAGATTCCAAATTATAATAGTGTAACCATCATCTGTATGTTCTGGTCCATGAGGAAGCTGGTTTTCTTATGATGGATGTGATTTTCTGGCAAGGGGCATTTGGGGACAGTTCTACCTTTTCTTTTAACTTCTATCTTGAGTTTCTTTTCATAGACTAAATTTTCTCATTGGATTATTCCATATGCCAGTATGAACTTTCTCAAATATCTCCTCATGTCAGTAATTAAACTTTATGTGCCATAGGAATTTTATTTTTATAAGGATCATCATTAGTTAACATACATTATCTGCAACATTCTTGGCCATGATGGTCTTACAATGCATCTCAGCACTGAATTCCTTGCTTTCCTGGTATGGAAGAAAAACTGTACTTTGCCTTGTAGTCACAAGGCCACCAGAACCAATTTCTATTCATTTTAACTTATTCTAACGCTAAGCATTTTTCTGCTTACAGAAATGTCCAAACAGAGTCTTCATGCCCTTAGGCATCTCTCTAACATTAATCATCTTGAAGTCCTGATTTATAGGGTTCTTGAATAACAACGAATATTTCATAGTCAAGATTGAGCAAGGGTGTAGAGTTAAGGTTTTCTTAACAGTTTGCTTCAATCTGACAGAACAGTAGTCACTTAACTCTAAGCTTACCCTTAAAAAATCATTTCGTATCACCATCAATCCCTCTTTCATCACTTTCTTCAATGGCTCTCCTGTCCAGTAGGTCAAAGATGAATACATGAGATATATTTCCTGAAGTAATCAAAGAGACCTCTTCCTTCTCCTAGGTAGATCCAACTAAGGCCCCTGGTCTTGACCAGCCACCACCCTAATTACTGAAGGAAGGAGTTCTTCCTGGGCTAATCTGGGGAGAGTGGAACAGGATACTGTTTCAGAATTGATAGTTACAAAGACCAATAAGGGTTTCTCTTTCAGGGTGGTAATAAGACTTCAGACAAGGGTATTTTTAAATGCTTTCAGTATTTCTCAAGGAGGGAACAGAGAGGTATTTGATTCCACACCAGTCATATCCAGTGTTTGGTACTCTAAGAAACAGACAGGCCACTACTCACAGATCCATAAAAGGATCTAAGTCTTTATTTTTAGGGATATTTCTGGCTTTCATCCAGGTCCGACGTCTTCTTGAAAGGCACCGTGGTGACTGGTGATAGCTTTACCAATCTCTAGTCGCTTCCAACTGACCTTCGTAGATCTTGTTAATCAGCATTATCTATTACGTGCCTTCAACATGCCAGAGGTTGTGCAGGTTGCTGGAGAAACAATTACAAAAAAGGAAATACTCCCTACTCTGGGCCAGCAGCAGGCCAGTAGAATAATTCGCAGCATAATTTGTCATCTTTGGATTACTGATGAATATTAGTGACAGAGACCATTATATCTCCTGCTACATGGGCATAAGCAATCTAATGGATGATATTACCATTGGTTTTAACTAGAAAGCCAGGAATTCAGTGCTGTGGTACATCATAAGCCCTTCCTTTACAAGCCATGTTTAGGATGACATATTACCTAATGGAAGAAGATGCAGCTGCTTATCAAAAGCAATTCTCACAGTACATCCTGTATTTTGAACTGTCGTTCTTGTTTTTATCCTGGATTACCAAGCATTTATGTATATGATAATATATGTTCATCTCATTCCTTCTCTCTTGGTATAAAGGAGAATTGGACTTGGAGTTAGAGCACCTGCCCTGATAGTCACTACCTATATGACTTTGGGCAAGTGGATTTACTTCTCTAGGTTTTCTTATTAGTTACTAGGTTACTTCTCAGTTTTCTTATGAGTAAAAGGAGGGGGCTGGACCAGATTGATAACTGAGAGTCCCTTCTAGTTCTGATCATCTCACTTGATATCTCCTGGAGTAGACCTCATTCTTGAAAACTCCTCCCTGTTGATTAGAGGCCCAGGCTAACAACTCCACCCATGCCTCTGGTAGCTTTCATCCACTTGATTTTTTAAGTGTAGCCGGTTTAACAACAAATACTCTCTTACATTTCTGTAGATTTCACTAAGGAAGGGGTAGGCCTCTGGGGCTCAGTGCAAATGGGGCAAGGAAGTGTCTGCCTTTTGGAGCATCTGGAGGCCCTTCCCATCTTTCTTGTGTTTAGACACCTCCCACTACGCTGGTGAACATGGATGTAACTCTTTAAAACCTTCTTTGCTTTCTGCTCCTAGTGGATTCAAGGGAAACAGTAATCTCTATAGTCATATATGCCATAGAGATTGATGTGATTTTATTGTAGCCATGGAGGTACCATATCCCTCTGAGTAACTGCTAAACTTTGATCTCACTTAATCTTCATTATGCAGAATGGACCATGTGATCATTCATGTGGGAGCATTAAGCCTGAAAGACTCACAAGAGCTGGTATGTATATAAGGTGCACAGAGATCTGGGGCAACTCACCATGCGTGGGCTTGCTCCCACCTTTTTATTTGGGGGAAATCTGGTTAAAATGAACATCAAGAGTAATTTTGAGCACCAGCCCTGGAGTCAGGAGGGCCTGAGTTCAAATCTGGCTTCAGACACTTGACACTTACTGTGTGACCTTGGGCAAGCCACTTGACCCCATTGCCTAGCCAAAAAAACAAAATCGACAACAACAACAAAAGAGTAATCTTGGTCAATGGAATAATATTAACAATAATGGTAATAGCAAGCATCTAGATTGTACTTTAAGGTTTACAAAGCACTTTACAATTATCTCTCTTGACCCTCCCAGTAACCCTGGGAGGTTGCTACTATTATTATCCTCATTTTACGGATGAGGAATCTGGGGCCAGAAGAAGTTAAGTAACTTGGCCAAAATGACACAGCAAAGATTCAAACTCAGGGCATACATCTTGGAGACATCAGCAGGCGGAAGGGAGAAGCATTGGCTTTGGGGTCAGCAGACATGAGTTCAAATCCCAAATCCTCTACTTTTTTTAATCTGTGACTGCAGGTAACTTGTCTATAACTCAGTTTTCTCATCCATAAAACAAGATGATTAGTCTCATTGACCCCTAAGTTTCACAAGGTCATAAATCAAGAGCTAGAAGCAACCTTGGAAGCCCTCAAGTCCAACCCCTTTTTACAGATGAGGAAACTGAGGCAAGGAGCGCTGACTTGCCCAAAGCCACACAAATAAGCATCAGAGGTAGGATTTGAACTCAGGATCTCAGGCTCCACAGCCAGCTGTATGGTTCTCTTGTGCCTCTATTAGAAGTCAAAAGAAAAAAGACATCACAAGAGTATGTCTCCTGATGGGCAAATGAGGAAAGAGGAACTTTCACTGCATCTCTGAATTTGCTTGTGTGTATTTTTACCCCTTGTCCTCCATGTAATTTAAAATTTACATAAGATCAGGTCCCCATGCGTACTAAAGATTCCAGCTCCAGTAAATAACAGGGGTGAATCTCAGAATCGTACGGCTCCTGTGCAGATGCCCGGTTCTGATTAATGCCTGGTGGATGTCCATAGCTTTTTCACATGGCACTCCCAAATCTGACCCCTCTAGTTATCAAGCCCCTGGAGAGAGGTCAGCTCTGAGGTGTCTGAGCTGTTGAGCAGTCATTAAACATTTATTAAGCCTCACCATGGGCTTGGTACTATACTAAGTGCTAGGGAGACAAAGAAAGGCAAAAGACATGGGAGCTCACAGTCTAATGGGGGAGAGAACATGAAAACAACTCTGTATAAACACACTGTAGACAGAAAGAAGGGGAAATGATCCACAGAAGGAAGGCAGGAGAGTTCAGGAGGATCAGGAAAGGCCTCCAAGAGAAGCTGGGGTTTGTTTTTTGGCTGAGGCCTAAAATAGGGGCAATACATAAAATGGTCTCCTTGTTCACAGGGTCTCTCCATCTTCTTTCCATTTGAAGAAGTTGGGCTGAGATCCCTCGGCCAGGCTGCCCTACCAGCCACAGAGGCCTAGAATGAATCAGGTCTTCACTTGGCTGTTAACGGCTTCTTTCCTTCAGAATTCCTCTGAGAATCCAACTCTCCTGTCTCCTTGGGATCTCTCATTTCAAGTGGCACTTCATAGTCCGAAAGCCATTTGAGTTTTCAGGTCTTATTTTATGCCCCTGTGGAGGTAAATTTCCTCAGATCGATACTCCTTCAACTAGAAAAGGAGTCGAGAGACTATAATAATAGTAAACAACAATGATAATTACAACTAACATTTATGTAGCCACTTACCATGTGCCAGGCACTGTGCTAAGGGCTTTGCAATTATTATCTCATTTGGTCCTTACGAGAACCCTAGGAGGTAGCTGCTATTATTGTGCCTATGCAAAAGGAAACTGAGGAAGACAGTGATTAAGAGACTTGCCCAGGGTCACACCACCGGAAAGTGCTTCAGCTGCATTTGAATTCAGATCTTCCTAACTCCAGGCCCAGTGCTCTATCCACACTGCCCCACCTAGATGGAAACTTCTAGCCTTGCTCCACCACCCATTCTCTGCGGAACATCAGTGTTAAAGACCTTAGCTTGTAAAGGCCAAGGTCGCCCAATGCATCTGGGGCCGTCTCCAGTCGTCCTGATCTATATCTGGCCACTGGACCCAGATGGTTCCGGAGGAGAAAGTGAGGCTGGTGGCTTTGCACAACCCTCACTTAAATCCAATTCACTTGCATGTCATGATATCACCTTCCTGATGTCATAGTCCTCTTCAAGAACAAAGGATAAACAACAGCAGCCCCTGTTCTCTGCAGAACATCAGCGGTTACACTGGCCAGAGAAATCTGAAAGGGTACTGATTCTCCCAATGAGCCCTGGACCTCCCCACAGCCATGTCTCTTTCTCTGGCTTCTCTCTGTATCTGCCATGAAGACGACACGGCACTGGGCAACTGAGCCTATAAAGACAGAAAAAGAGTCTCTTCCATCAAGGAACTAAAGAAAAGCCTTCAGAAGATGAGACCACCATAAAACACTCAGTGCAACCAGTAGTTTTCATTGGCAAATCATTGTTTGAGGGTTTTAGGATTTTTGTTGGTAGTACCTGTTAAAGCAGGTTTCATGTGTCATGGATCCTTTCTCAGAATAATGCTTTTAAGTGCATAAAATAAAATACATAGCACTACAAAGGAAATAAAAGTTTACCAAAAATTGAAATGTAAAATTTTTCCCACCCAAATTCACGGACCCCCTTAAATCTTTTCATTTAAGAACACTAGTGTACGTGAATACAATTTTTACAATATAAGTAAATAGATGATCATGACCAGTAAATAGATGATCATGACCAGCCTGAACACGTTTTATTCCTTCCTCCCTTTCAAGGCTCAGCATGCAGCAGAAATAGGAGCTGATGGTATTGCTGTCATAGCCCCTTTCTTTTTCAAACCTGTGAACAAAGGTGAGTAGACTGAGCCTAAGGTCTCCAGGTCAGCATGGCCCACTTCCACCCTCCCTTCTGGATGAAGACATAGATGACACAATTATCCCATTTGCAGTTAGGCAGTCAGTATTCTCACATTCGTTCATTGCTTTCCTAGGTGCTAGGCGTTGCCCTCGATACAAAGAAAGGCAGAAACACATTCCCTGCCCTCAAGTAACTCACATTCTAATAGGGGAGACAACATTCAAATAACAATATTCACGATATATACGGTATAAATGAAAGGGAATCTGAAAGAAAAGGGGAGCTAGAAGGAGGACCAGTGGGAAGGTCTGGGCAAGGCCTCCTGAAGAAGGTGGTGTTGGGCAGGAGGGGCTTGAGGGGCAGCCAGTGCTGGAACGCAGACACGGGGGTAAGTCCGAGGGGCTTGTGCAAGGAACAGGCAGGAGGCCAGAAAGGCAAGGTAGAAGGAGGCCAGATTATAAAGGGCTTTAAATGTCAGGTACAGGATTCCACGCTTGAACCTGAAGGTATTTGGGAGCCAGTGGCGTTTGTTGAGGGGGAGTGGGTGACACAGTCAGACGTGTTCTTTAGGAAAATAGCTTTGGCAGCTGAGTGGAGGATGATTTTGAGTGGGGAGAGACTTGAGGCGGGGAAGACCAAGTAGAAGGCTACTGCCGTAGTAGGCTACTGAGATGGTGGATATGTGAGGCAATGAAAGGGAGCCTATGCAAGACAGGTTGTGAAGGCAAAATGAAGTTGGGAAAGAATGCCAGGTACAAACTGTCATAGATTCAGGATGCCCAGTGATGGTCTCAGGAGAAAACAGTCCATATCTAAGGAGGAGAAATGTAAAGCCTTGAACTTTAATGAAAACAGTCATCTGCACAACTACAGTTGAGTGATTTTTTGAGCATAGTTCCAAAGTGCTTTCCAGAATGGCTGGACCAATTCACAGCTCCTCCAATAGTGTAGCAATGTGCCCGTTTCCTGCACCCCTTCCAGCATTCAGCATTTTCCTGTTCTGTCTGAGGTAGGACCTCAAAGTTACTTTAATTTGTATTTTTCTAATTATTAGTGATTTGAAGCATTTTTTAAAAATCATGGCAAGATTAGCTTGAGTTTCTTCCCGTGATCTTTAAAGTTTGCAAACCACGCAGTATACATTGTTTCTTTGGAGTCTCAGAATAACCCTGTGAAGTGGATGCTACAGATAGTAGATTCTCCATTTTACAGTTGAAGAAAGTAATGGCTCATAGTGACAAAGCTAGTAAGTCTCCTTGACGTTTCTGACTCCCAGTCCAACTCTTTATCTCCTCTACCATGCTGCCTCTCAAAACAAAGCACTTTCTTCACAACGCTCTGTTGGGGAAAGTAGCATGAGTAGTATTATCCCTGTTTTATAGACTAAGATAGTAAGGCTCAGAGACATTAGCTGTTTTGTCCTTGGATGCACAGCTAGTAAAGTTGAAACTGAAACCTAAGCCCAGGTCTTCTGACTCCAAATGAATAGATGAATGAATAGCTTGTATTTAGCATACACCAAGCATGTTACTAAGCTCTGGTGACACAAGTAGAAAAAGAAGATAATCCTGGCTCTCAAAGAACTCACAGTCTAATTGGGGAAGACAACACATGCAGGAAAGCTCAAAACATACATGTATGTAGCATGTGTGTATACACACACACATATATGCATACATTTATATATATGCCCAAAACAAAAAAGGTATTGGTGGGGGTGGGGAGGCACTAGCAGCCAGAGGACCAGTGAAGACTTTATGTTGATGGTAGCCCTTGAACCATGCTTTGAAAGTCACTAGGGATTCAAGAGGCAGATGTCAGGAGGGAATTCATTCCAGGTGTTGGGGACAGCCAGTACAAAGGAATGAAGACAAGAGATGGACTGTGGTGTATGAGTAACGGCAAGGCCAGTTTGGCAAACATGTAAAGAGCGTGAAGAGTCATAAAGTGACTAGAAAGATAAGTCAGAGCTCGGCTGTGAGGGCCTCTACATTGCAAACAAAAGAGTTCATATTTGATCCTGGAGGTAATGGGGAGCCAGTGGAATTCATTGAGTAGGAGAGGGCTGTGTCGACAGCTGTGCTTCGAAAGATTCCTTTGACAGCAGTTTAGAAAGGGGAAACTTGAAGTCAGGGAAGCCAGTTAGAAGAGCAGTACAACAGGCCAGGCGAGAGATAATAAAGACCTAAACGGAATGGTGGCCTGTGAGGAGAGAGAGAAGGGGTCAAATGTGAAAGGTGTGATGGAAGTAGAAACATCAAGATCTGGCAACAGACTGGATGAGGGAAGAGAGGACAACACTAAGATTTTGAGTCTGGAAAAATAGAAAAATAGTAGTGCCTCAAAAAAATAAGTTTGGTAGATAGGAGGGTCTTAAAGAAAAGAGAATGAATTGTTTGGGACACATTGAGCTTGGGCACATCCACTTTGAAATATCCAGTTGGTGATGAGCCTTTGTCTTAGGGGAGAGGCTTGCTGAATATATGTCTGGAAGCCATCTACACAGAGATAAAAATTAAACCCGTAGGGGCAGCGAGGTGGCACAGTAGATGGGGCACCGACCCTGGATTCAGGAGGACCTGAGTTCAAAACTGGCCTCAGACACATAACACTTACTAGCTGTGTGACCCTGGGCAAGTCACTTAACCCCATTGCCTAGCCAAAAAATTTAAACCCGTGGTGGGGCGGCACTGATGAGCTCACCAAGAGGGTCAAGAGAGAAAAGAAGGCCTAGGACAGAGCCTTGAAGTATATCCACAGATAAAGGAGGTGATATTAATGAAGACCTAGCAAAGGAAGCTGAGGAGCAGACAGACATGTAGGAGGAGAACTAGGACAGAGTACTGCTATGAAAACTCAGAGATGAAAGCTATCCAGGAGGGAGAGGATGCTCAACAGTGTCATGCTGTAGAGAGATCAGGAAGGAAGACTGAAAAAAGATCATCAGATTTAGCAATTAAGAGATCTTTGGTAACTTTGGAGAAAACAGCTTTAGTTCAGTGATGAGCTTGCACAGGGTTGATGAGTGAGAGGAGAGGACATGGAGGCAATGAGCGTGTACGTATTTTTCTAGGAGCATGGCAGAGAAATGGAGGAAAAAATGTTGGACAATAGCTTGAGGGAATGGTGGGGTCTAGTGACTTTTTTTCAGGATAGGGAAGACTTCGGCATGTTTGAAGGCAGAAGGAAAGAAACCAGTAGTTAGGGAGAGATTGAAGGTTAGAAGGAGAGGATGGTGAAGGATGCTGGAGAAGATGGGAAGGACAGGGTCGAGGACATACGAAGAGAGCTTTGTCTTGGCAAGCACAAGGACCACTGAATTATTAATAGGTACTGAGGGAAAGGAGAGAGTGAGGGTTCTTCTCAAGGGGTTTTGAGGTAAAGAGAAGGAGAGAAGCAGCAACTTACAGCGAATGGCTTCAGTTTTCTCAGATAATCCCAAGGTAACAAACATGAGAGGAAAATGGTGCCCCAGAGAGAAATGAAGTCAAATGGCTAAGCATGGGCTGTGAAATAACTTTACTCTTGAATTTTACCCAAATCTGTGAAAGACACACTATTAAATGTATGAATGTCTATTTGGAGGGAGGTTTCCTGACTTTGATACAGTCTGACTTTGACTGTGTCACCTTGGACAAGTCTGGTAACCTCTCAGCCTCAGTCTTCCTTCCTGATCTCTCCACAGCGGACACCGTTGACCATCTTCTCCCTCTTTCATCTCTGAGTTTTCATAAGAGTACTCTCTCCTAGTTCTTCTCCTACATGCCTATCTGCTCCTCAGCTTCCTTTGCTAGTTCTTCACTAATATCACCTCCCTTAGCGGTTTCCTCAACTGTAGAATGAGAAGGTCAGACCAAAAGGCCTCCAAGCTCCTTCCCAGTTCCAGACCTTTGAACTCTAGGGTTCTGACTGTCCAAAGTCTTTCTATTAAATTAGACAAGACATTCCCAACTCACATTTCATAGTAATTGTGAAACCAAAGACCAGATTGCACAGCACGTATAAAACAAAAGTGCATCGTTTTACTTAGGCCTTTTAGAATTGCTAAACAAAGAAGTCCATGCTACTTTAGACACCCACACCCTTCAAGAGGATGAATTTAGTAAACTGCGAACTCCCTCCCTCTTGTAGCCTGGTCAGTGGTTAACAAAAGAGAAACCTCTCTGTTTTGGAGTTTAACAAAAAGATATTCCCACTCTTACGCCACCATAAATGTCCCCTGACGATCTAGCCACTGGTGCTGCTTTCTCTGGGTCATTAAGCACGCTCCTGATTAGGTCTTTACTCAACAGAAGCTAGGACTTTAGACGGGGACACTATCGTACTATTAATTCTCAATTTTTATAGTACAACGGAGGTCTTGGTGCTTAATGTTTCTTAGAGGGGAAAGAAAAATGAGACATGTTTAGTTAGAGTTGTCACATAGACCGTTAGAGTTTCATGTTGGTAACACAACAGAGAAATCTAGACTAGAGATGTAGATTTAGAGGCAGATTTAGAGATTTAGATTTAGATCAGGACAGAGGTGGCAGTTGAAACTGTATTAATTCAAGTCTTTTTCTGTCACCAATCCTTGGTCTCATTCTGCTGTAGGCAGGGCCCACCAAATGGGTTTCTCAAAATGGGTTTACAAAACATGCCAGAGGATGTGTCCTAAAATGTCCTGAGGCCGGCAACAGCTCTTTCCAGCAGCCCAGGGCAATGGGAATGTTGTTATGTTATATGCTATAAAAAGAGACATGGGACCTTAAAGTGACGATGAGGAAGCAGCCCCAAAGTTTCTGCTTCAGAACTCGATGAAACCATTGTTAGTGGATTTCTCTCTGCCCTGCCTCGGAGGGCTTACTCTTCTTTTTATTTCTTAAATCTTCCAGAAAATTTGTGAGCAGTGGCACTAACGACATAGACCAGGACCTTATTGTTCCTTAGGTGATTCTCCATGATTTGCTATGGTCCAAAATATCCGTAACCTAGTGGCCAGTCCTTTAGTAAGAAGTTTCCCCAAACTCGGACAATCTAACCCAACAAGTATTGAGGAATCACAGTGGGTAGAAGAGCGGGAAAGGCTCTGCCGTTTAATACTTACATGAGCTCAAGCAAGTCACTTAACCTCTCTGGCTCTGTTTCCTCATTTATAAATGAGGAGGTTGGGCTGAGTGCCCTCTATAGTCTCTTCCAGCTCTGATTACCTGTGATCCTCAGGGGACAGAGACAGAAGTCTTCAGAAACCTGTGTCCAAGACTGTAGCTTATTGGGATCTGCCAAAACTAATACTCTACTGGCATAGTTTCTGATGACCCAGCGTCATCTTCAAGACTTAATGAAACACCTAGGAAGACTTTGGTGAACATTACACTTGTTTCTTTGTTCACATAGGTGGGATAGATAGATAGATTTCTATGTACACACACATAAATATATATATATATATATATATATACACACATATGTGTACATAGACCTGGGTATGTATGTTTTACACATATATAGTTTTATTTGTGTCTTTTGTACTCACATACATGATTTTCTGACATGCCTCTCCCTCTCTGAATCTCCCCCTTATACAGTTGAGTGGGCAGTGTTGAAATTAAAATGTTAAATTTGAAATAGACTTTTTTTTTAAAATTAGGCAAACCCTGCCAACCTAGCAACTTCAAATGACAGTATATAACATTCAACATCCGTAGTCCCTTGCCTCTCTATTGAAAAGAAGGAATGGGGCAGGTAGGTGGTGCAGTGGATAGAGCATAGGCTCTGGATTCAGGAGGAACTGAGTTCAAATCTAGCCTCAGACACATAACACCTACTAGCTGTGTGACCCCGGGCAAGTCACTTAACCCCATTGCCTAACCAAAAAAAAAAAGAAAGAAAGAAAAGAAGGAAGTATTTTCTCTCCTACTGTTCTCCTAAAACAATTTTGGTCATTACAATTAGCCAGTGTTCCTCAGCCTTTCAACGGTTTCATTGACATTAAGGCTTATGATTATTTAAGTTTGCTTTATCGCTGTTGCTTTCAGATGCCCTGATTGCATTTTTAAAAGAAGTGGCTGCTGCTGCCCCTGAGGTGCCGTTTTATTACTATCATATTCCTGCTTTGACCGGAGTAAAAAGTGAGTGCTTCTTGTCTTGTTTCTCTTCTCCTATCCCTCACTTTCTCCACCATTAATCATTTTTTCTTACTGTAATGACCCACTGACAAGGGTCTGGATGTCTTCTCCCACTAAGAGATCTCAGCTTTGAACTATCACGGATCAGGTTCAGTTTGGAGGAAGCCTGGCCTCTAAAAAAAGGGGGTCAGGCTTTTTCCTCCTTATTCCTGGCTCATTATGCCTCCACCCCACAGTTCACCCTTGGACACAGTCTCTTAAACAAAGCTTAGGTTTGGCTCATGTCCAAGGTCTCTCCAAAAAGAATTAACAGAGCTCCTTCTAGAAATACACTCAATGTACAAAGGTCAGGATACCAGGAATGCAGGTATAGTTTAACATAAGGAAAATTATTAACGTAATTGACTACATTAATAACAAAGGTAACAAAAATCATATGATTATATCGAGATGCAGAAAAAGCTTTTGGCAAAATTCAACACTCATTCCTATTAAAAAACACTTGAAAATTAGATATAAATGGATTTTTCCTTAAAATGATAAGAAAATCTTCCAAAAACCATCAACAAGCATTATTTGTAATAGGGATAAGCTAGAAGCCTTTCCAATAAGATCATTAGTGAAACAAGGATGCCCACTGTCACCAATATTATCCAGTATTTTACTGGAAATGCTACAATAGCAATAAAGAAAGAAAAAAATTGAAGGAATCAGAATGAGCAATGAAGCAATAAAACTATCTCTTTTTGCAGATAATATAATGATATACTTGGAAGATCCTAGAGAATCAACTAAAAAGTTAGTTGAAATAATTAATAATTTTAGCAAAGGAGAAGGATATAAAATAAACCCACATAAATCATCAGCATTTCTACATATCACCAAAAAAAACCCTGCAATAAGAAATAGTAAGAGATACTCCATTTAAAATAGCTGTAGACAGTATAAAACACCTGGGAGTATACCTGCCAAGACAAACTGAGTAATTATCTGAACATAATTATAAAATACTTTTTATACAAATAAGTCAGATTTAAATGATTGGAGAAATATTAATTATTCATGAGTGGCAGAGCTAGTATAATAAAAAGGACAATTCTGCCTAAACTAATCTACTTATTCAATGCCATCTCAATTAAATTACCAGAAGATTGTTTTATTGAGCTAGAAAAAAATAATAACAGAATTCATTTAGGGGGCAGCTAGGTGGCTCAGTGGATAGAGCACCAGCCCTGGTGTCAGGAGCACCTGAGTTCATATCTGGCCTCAGACACTTGACACTTACTAGCTGTGTGACCCTGGGCAAGTCACTTAACCCCATTGCCTAGCCCCCCAAAAAAAATTCATTTGGAAGGACAAAAGGTCAAGGAGTTGATGAAAAAAAATGTAAAGAAAGGAGGTTTAGCAGTACCAGATCTTAAGCTATATTACAAGGCAGTAATTATCAAAACAATCTGGTACTGGCTAAGAAACAGAAAGGTGGATCAGTGGAACAGAGTAGACATACAATATACAATATTGTAAATGATCATAGTAACCTTGTGCTTGACCGATATAAAGATTTAAGCTTTGGGAATAAGAATTCACTATTTGGTTAAAAAAAACTGTTGGGAAAACTGGAAAGCATTCTGGCAGAAATTAAGTGTGGACCAATATATAGAAAACTTTGTCAAATTCATAAGAATACAAATCATTCACCAGTTGATAAATGGTCAAAACATATGAACAGGCAGTTTTTCGATGAAGAAGTCAAAGCTATATATAGTCATATGAAAAAATACTCTAGCTCATTATTGATTAGAGATGCAAACTCAAGCAACTTTGAGATATCTCATACCTATCAGATTAGCTAAAGTGATAGAAGTGGAAAATGACAAATGTTGGAGAGGGTGGGGAAAATAGGGACACTGATACACTATTGGTGGAACTGTGAACTGATCCAGCTATTTTGGAGAGCAATCTGGAGCTATTCCCAAAGAGTTATGAAACCACGTATACCCTTTGACCCAGCAATGATACTCTTAGGTCTGTTTCCCAAGGAGATCAAGGAAAAACAAAAATAACCAATATGTTCTAAGATATTTGTAGCAGTTCTGTTTGTGATGGCAAAGAACTGGAAACTGAGGAGATGCCCATCAGTTGGAGAGTGGCTTAACAAGTTGTGGTATATGATTGTGATGGAATTCTTCTGTGGAAAGACTAGTATGAAGTGATGAAGAGTGAAATGAGTAGAATCCCAAGAATGTTGTACACAGTAACTGCAATAGTGTTTGAAGAACAACTATGAACAGTCAAGTTATTCTGAGTATTATAAATACTCAAATTAACTATAAAGCACCCATACAGGAAGATGCTATCCACTTCCAGAGAAAAAACTAATAAATAGAAGTATGCATAGTATGGATTTACATATATTTATATATCTGTGTCAAATGGTGCCCTTCTCTACTGGGAAGTGGGGGGTGGGGAGTGGAGGACAGGGAGGGAAGGAGACAGTTTGGAACTTAAAATGTAACCAAAAAATTTTAATTAAATTTTGAAGAAGTAGAACAGGACAGCTAGTTCCTTTTGCTACAAAAGAAATGCTTAAAACACAAAAGACCAGACTCAAGTGCATATTAACAAGTATTTAAAACATGAAAGAATAACCCATAACTCCTGCTATGCTCTTCCAAGAGGTTAATATTTAAAACATCCGAACATGAACCACTTTGTAAAGTGCTGAACAGGCATTTTACCTTCGCCTGAGTTCTGCTCTGTCTATTTTGATAAGGCCAGAAATGGACTAAGCTCATCTTCCTGTCAGTGGTCACCCTCTCCTTTGAGAAGTAGAGTAGTAGCTATGGGGAATAGCTTCTGTGAGGGTAGAACTGTGAAGGTCCCAAATCACATTTTCGGAAGAAAAGAGTGAGGTCAGAAGTTATTGCTTCCTTTAAAGTTTTCTGAGTAGGTTATTTTTGTTGCCTCTATATTGCAGCTCCCCTCATGGGCAAGGGGTAATGCGCATGGGGGCCAACAAGAAGCCTCAGGTTGAGTGAGCGCTTTATTAAGAGGTCAAAGGACATGTTTCTCCAGAGAAGGCCAGGGTGCTCACTTAGCAGAACACCAGGCTGGCCCCCTGGACATTAGAAAGGGAAGTCCAAAGTACGGTAAAAGGTTACTCTTCTGTAGCCACTGCTGGCTGTTCAACTCTCTCTATTGCCATTATTGGAAAATATTTCCACTGGATTGTATATTTAAGGACAGGAAAGAACCCTATCAATTTCTAACCACCTAAGCTGAAAAATAACAGTTCAACAAAACTATGTTGGTCATGTTGGTATCAGGAGGAAGAATTGGGAATGTCTTTCTAGATCCAAAGAACCTGCACGTGGCTTCTTCCTTTGCCTGTTACTACTATACCTGTTATAAAATTGTTTCTACATGGAAATACCGCAGGACCTTGTTTCGGTGGTTTCTCAACTGACTCTGAATAGAGCAGCCCTAATCTTTGACAATAAGAGAGAGGGATCCAGACAACAGAGCCGGGGATATATGGGACTTTATAGAAGGATTTTGCATCACTTAGAAGGATGTGGGTTAATGAGCAATCCTTGTTCTGAATAGTTCGTGCTGAAGAGCTGCTGGATGGGATTCAGGATGAAATCCCCACCTTTCAAGGACTGAAGTTCAGCGATGTAGATCTCTTAGACTTTGGACAATGTGTGGATCAGAACAGCCAACGGCAATTCGATCTCCTTTTTGGGGTGGATGAGGTAATTGTTCTCCCTCTACATCAGGAGCCCCAGGTCCAAAACAAGCTTCACAGGCTTCCCACGGCATTCTGCTTGGTCAGGGTAGGGTGAAGGAGGGATGTTGTCAGGGTCATTACATAGAAGTAAGTGCTTTTCCTTTTTTTCTGAATAGCAACTGCTGAGTGCCCTGGCCATGGGAGCGACTGGAGCAGTTGGCAGGTAAATGCTGTATCTTTTGCACTATGTGACACCCTAGGCAGTTATTGATGGCACCTCATCATGTCCCACTATATAACCCTCAACTCCCTCCAACCTCTTTCCTTCTCTATCACTCCATCTTCTCTTCCTCTTCTGAGGTTTTTCCATTCTCTCTTTTTGCTTTCTCTTTTTCTTTTTCTCTTCCTCCGCTGTGGTATCTCTTAGCCCTGTTGCTGGCACTGAAAACTAAAGAAATTGCTAACCCCAGGAAAACAGCTTCTAAAGATAAAACTTCCTGGGGCAGCTAGGTGGCGCAGTATATGGAGCACCAGCCCTGAAGTCAGGAGGACCTGAGTTCAAATCCGGCCTCAGACCAAACATTTGTCACATACTAGCTGTGTGACCCTGGGCAAGTCTGTTAACCCCAATTGCATAAAACAAAAAAAGAAAAATAGAAAAATAAATAAATAAATAAATAAAGATAAAACTTCCCCTTTTGGGTAGCCTGGGTGGGGGTGGGTGTGGGTGTGGGTGTGGGGGTGTGTGTGTGTGTGTGTACAGTCACAGAGCTATGTAGATAGGTGTGGAATGGATATTGTAAACAACAGAGGTGCATCTTTTCATTGTAGTTACTGAATGAATCATTAGTACTTCTTATTTACTTGACAGCACCTACAACTACCTGGGCAAAAAAACAAACCAGATGTTGGAAGCTTTTGAGCGCCAGGACCTTTCCTTAGCTTTGAATTACCAGGTATGGCATTGTCTCCTGTTGACATAAAATGTGACTTTATTTCTTCCTCACATCCAAGCTCTTCCATTAGCCCTGTGCTAGTTAGCCCTTTCAGTTTTCTGTTTCCTTTCCTATCTCCCTATTCAACTTACTCTTTTCTTAATGGCAGAATTGGCCCACCTCCAAAGATTTCTGTTTATCTTTTCTTTCTTCCCTGGTCTTACATAAAACTGAAAACCTCAAAACCAGTGTGTCTTCTGCAGGTCTAACTAGACCCCTTTGAGGAAACAACAGTCAACTTTTCTTGGTGGAAGTCATTGTCTTTTGTTTTTCACTATATATTGTAAAATATTTTTTATTTTGTAAAACAGTAATTACAGGGCCTTAGAAAATCACTGCCTTAGGGACGTTTATTTGATGAATTGTAAAAGAGGACCTGGGGGAAATACACAGAGCTAGTAACCCGAGCCAATCTAACTAAGAACTTAGACTAAATGGCCGCTAAGAAACCAAGTCCAGGTGCTAGACTACAGGCTTAGGTAGAGAAAATTTATTTCCCTGAAAGGTAGAAAGAGCCCTAACCTCAAGCTAGTGGAGTACTTTATGTAAATTAAAGAGGACAAAGAAACAGGAAAGAAAGAACTTTTAGAATCCCAAAGCCATGGAGACCTTCAGGAGAGGCAAAACAGATTTCTGCAAGATCTGTGTATAATGTGCAAAGGCTAAGGGTGGCATCTTTAGTGTCTTAATCCTCATTTTCTAAAGCATATCTTTAGTTCATTCACTGAAGGCTTACTTTGATGCCTTCTTTTGACATGGAGGCCCAGTAATGGCAGTTGGAGTCTCTAAGTACAGGACTCTAGCCTAGCCAAGTGGTCAGAGGCCCATGGCCAGAAGATTGTCCACTCACTGTCAGTGAGAGCACGGGTAAGCCATGTGGCTTCTCTGAATGCTCACCTCCTCTATACTGTAAGGTAGCTTTCCTCATAGGACTCCTGAGAGCTTCAGAAAGCACTTTTGCCACAGCAGCTCAGGAGACTTTCCACTGGGATGGGAGGCTGTCTATGGACTGATGATGTTACTGTCATAGTATCAAAGTACTTTTGGTAAAAGAATTTTGTGTGCTCTGATCTGGCAGCTACACCACTCTAGCTGTCGGCTACAGCCATTCAGCCACCATCTGCAGGCACTGGCAGCACTTTCCTCATGGTTTTCTAACTTTACTATGCCTCCTATATAACCAAATATTTTAATTATCAACTATTTAGTTATTATGGGGCAGCTAGGTGGCCCAGTGGATAGAACACTGGGGCTGAAATCAAGAGGACCTAAGTTCAAGTCCAACCTCAGACATCCCCTGGCTATATGACCCTGGACAAGTCACTTAAGCTCTATCTGCCTCAATTTCTTCATCTATAAAAACAAGGATAATATTAGCACCTACTTTACAGCGTTGTTATGAGGATAAAATGAAATAATACTTGTAAAATACTTTGCAGACCTTAAAGTGCTTTATTTTTATTTACATAGTAGTCATATTTATGTATATAAATATAAAAACACTATATATACATACATACATATATATACATATATACATATATGTGTGTGTATATATGTATGTGTGTGTATATATATATATATATATATATATATGTGATTATGGGCTCTGCAGGCAGCTTTCTCTCTACCCTACTCTCGTCATTCCATTCCCTCAGTCTCTTTTTCTTCACTTTAACTTTCAAAAGTAAAGACAAGTACAATTTCTAATCTTTGGATGCTAACAATGTGATAACGTTTCTTCTGTAGGCAGCTAACATCCACTGCTAATACTAATTATAGGTTTTTTATACTTTTTCTAGTTGTACATCCAGAGATTTATGAACTATGTCATCAAACTGGGTAAGTACAACATCTCTCTTCCATTTCCTGTATTACATTACAAAGGCAGAGAAATAGAAAATAACATCCCTGACTTTTGAGAAGTTTGTAAAACACTAAGCATTGAATTTCCCTCCTATTATTGTTCTGCTCAAGACAACTCCCAAGACTAGCTATAGGTAAATTTTGAAGTGGAAATAGTTATAGTCAGTCCTCTGGTGCTCCTCTCTGTACTCTCACAGCTCTGTCAAGTCAATGAGTGCTTATTAAGTATCTACTATATGCCAAGTACTGTAAGCTCTGGGAATAGAAAGAAAGGGAAAAAATATATCCCAGCTTTCAAGGAGCTCATAGTCTTATGGGGGTAAACAACCATGTGCAAATAAGATATATACAGGATAAACTAGAGCTAATCAACAGAGGGAGAGCACTAGCATTGAGGGGGATGAGGAAAGTCTTCTTATAAAGGTAATAGGGAGCTGCTGGAGTTTATTAAATTGGGAGAGGTGGGGATACATGGTGAGACCTAGGCTTTATGGCTGAATGGAGGATAGATTGGCGTGGGGAGAGGCTTGATGTAGGGAAACTAACCAGCAGGTTATTGCCATAGTCTAGGCATAAGGTGATGAGAGCCTGCTTCAGCATGGTGGCAGTGTCAAAAGAGAAAAGAGAGCATAAAGGCTGTGAAGGCAGAATTGACAGGATTTGGAAATTAATTGGATATTGAGGGGTGAGAGGAAGTAAAGCATTGAGGATGACACCAGGGTTAACTTCCATGATTGGAAGAATGGTGGTACCCTTGACAGTAACAGGAAAGTTGTTGGGAAGAGAAGAGTTTATGATATCTATGGCACATCCAATTCAAGATTTCCATTAGGTAGTTGGACTAGAGATCAAGAGAGAGGTTAAGTTATTATCTCCAAGAGATAATTGAATCCTTGTGTCCTCACCTTGGAGATGTCTACCACCTTCATGCTGCCCTCTGTGTGCTCAAAGTTATTCCATGGCATTCATCCTGGGGCCATTGTCAGCATGCCATGAGTTACCCTGCCCTCTTTGTCAGTTCTCTACCCTCTCACCACTCACTTCCCAAAGAGCCCCTATAAGCAGAGCTGGGATGAAGCTTCCGTGCACACTACCAAGAATTTGAAAATGTACAGAGTCTCTCATTCTTTCGTTCAGTAAGCTTTTATTTAGCACCTGCTATGTGCCACACACTGTGTTAGGTACCAGAAATACAATGATTAAAAAATGAAAGTTTTCCCCTCAAGAAGCCTGCATTCTGTTTGAAAGAAACACTGTGTACACCACAAAGTAAATAAAAAGATGAAATGTGCATAAAGTAACTTCCTGAGAGGAAGACAATAGCAACTGATGAGGATCAGAATAGGCCTTAGGGCCTCTGAATCTTCATTATGACATGTGCTCCTTAAACAGTAAGGATATTTCCTTGGTGAAGAGCAGAATTTCCTCAACATTTACAAATTGTGCATTTATCTAAAATGTATATTTAAAACATTCTTCAAACCGCCCTTTCTTGTTGGTAAGGCAACTACCTACTTTTTCTATCCTCCTGCTCCCACTCGACATTCTGACTCTGAACATATGATAGGATGATCTTTAAAATCACAGAATCTTAGAATTGAGTGAGCTCCGAGGTCATCTGGTCCCTCAGCCAAATCATAGTCCTTCACATGCTTGAGAACAGCTGCCATGCCCCCCACGGCTTCTCTTCTCCGGGTCCTTCAGCTAATCACGTGCCACGGTATCCAGTGTCTTCTGTCCACTGGGTGCTTTCCATTGTATTCTTCTTCAAGTGTGCTGCTTAATAGGTGAAGAGTGAAAAGAGCCTAAGTTTAAGTTGTAAAGACCTGGATTCAAATCCCTCCTCTGTCACTTATTCCACCTGTGTGACATTAGACAAGTCATTTAATGCTCTGCACTTCAGTTTCCCTATCTGCAAAGTTAAATGGTTTGAGGTCTCTTTCACCTCTAACTCCGTGATCCAATGAACATGATACTCCAGGTGTTGCCTCAACCGACATCAAAACATTCTATAGAGAATGATGGAATTAATCATGCTTGCTTTCCTTCCTTGCCTAGGTCTGGGAGTCGCACAGACAAAAACTATCATAACTCTTGTCTCTGGAATCCAAATGGGTCCACCTCGGCTGCCCCTGCAGAAAGCCTCCAAGGAATTTACTCTTAATGCTGAGGCCAAGCTGAAGAGCCTTGAAAGCCATTGCTTTCACTAACCAGATTGAACACTGAGAGGCTTGGGACCGGTCACACCAGGGTGTCTTTGATGAGATGTACCCACTGTGCTATTACATTTCTCAGGGAATTTTTTAATCAGCCTGAACTAAATAATATTTTTAAAAAGCAGAGTCCTATACCAATTGATCAATCAAGTATTTAAAGCCTACTATGAGTCTCAAAGTAATATTTTATTAAATGAATAGGAAAGAGGACTTTTCCATCTACTCTAATGGGATGAAATGTAGTGAGAAAATTGCATCACTCTTGATTCCCCTCACCTGCCTGAGGGAGTTCTCTCAGTATCTTGCCAGGTTCTGTGCTGCATCCTTCTTCCTCTCCCTCAGGGTTTCTCAGCTCCTGGGGTTTCACAGTGTGATATTGGATATTTTTGATATTTGCTGGAATTCAAGGGCAGGTCACAACTTTTTAAAAATGGCATAAATGGGAGCATAGCCTAGTATAAAGGGTCCCAGAATCAACAGAGACCTGAGTTCAAGTCAATCAGAGTCAGCAAATATTCATTAAACCTGCCTTGCCAGGGCCTGAAACCCTTGCTGCCTGAAGGGAGCTCCTCACCCCTGGCTCTCCTGGGATTGCCTCCTGTGGCCTTAGGGAAAGAAGCCACTTACATTGCAACTTCCCTTTCTTTATCTGTAAATGGAGATAACAATACTTCTTCTACTTACCACATAGGTTATTCTATAAACTTTTTAAAGTACTATATATTGTGAGAGCTTTATTACGAAGAATCCTACCAATTAGACATCTGTCGCTATTGTTAGAAGATATTGAGAAGGCTCAAGGGAGGCATTACTTTCTCAATCTACACGTCTTGTTTTCTAGTTCCTCTCCTCAGTTCCTTACCTCTCCTTCAATATCTCTTCTGCCAGACTATACTATATGTTTTCCAGTAATATTGAGAATCATCATTATAGAGCTGAAAGAGATCTTAGAAGCCATTTAGTTGAGCACTCTCATTTTACAGATGAGGTAACTGAAATTAAGTGACTTTCCCTATTATAAATCTGGTCAGTCAGTCAATAAACATTTATTAAATACCTGCTATGTGCCAGAGTCCTGTGCTAAGCACCAGAGATACAAGGAGTTGACAATCTAACAAGGGAAGACAAACACCATCCCCTTTACAATCCTGGGAAAAGGTTTACTCGGGTGAAAAGAATAGAGCTATTGGCTGAAAAGGCTGAAATAATAACTGATTATTCAGTTATTCCTGCTACCCTTTGACCAAGATTTCTTTGGCCTTTAGGTTTAAATTGGGGAGGGGGAAAGGAAGAGGGAGCATGCAATGAGGTTGCTTTTATTTTCCACACACTGAACACATTGCTCTTATTTTAGTGGTACTGAAACTTTTTTTAGATTCTTCTTCATTTGTTCTAGATCTGGTTTTACTAGTAACTGTGCAACTTGAATGGGATGGTGGGTAGAGTGCCAGCCTTAGAGGCAAGAAGACCTGAGTTGAAATGCCTCAGACACTGACTGGGGAGATCAAAGAACCCTCTGTCTCAGTTTCTTCATCTGTAAAATGAGGCACCCAATCCTCAGGATTGTTGTGAGGATCAAATGAGATAATACATGTATACAGCTTTGCAAACCTTGAAGGGCTATATAAATTTAAAGAGCTAGCTATTATGATTATTGCCCTTTGATAATTATATCCGATCCTTCCCATCATCAGGCATAGACTCTGCTGTAGAAGCCCTCTATAAGACTTCTCACTAGGTTTCTGTTTCTAGTCTAGTTCCAAAACCTTCAGCAGTGCCTCCATTTTTCTCTGCACACCTCCTGAAAGAAGTGGTTAAACAGTAATAACAAGGTGAAAAATGAGAGAAAAAGAGACTGAAATAATCAGTGTAATTGACATTTAAAGAGTTTTGAAGCTTACACCTTAAACAATAGTAAGAGCTTACTATCCTCATTGTACAGGTGAGGAAATTGAGACTTTGTTAACATGCCCAGTCATATAGCTTAGTAAGTGTTGGACCTGAGATCCAAGTCGAATGTCAAGATGTCAAGCCGAAGAGCAAGGAAAGAGCTAGGTAAGCAAGCCACTTCACGTTACCAACACCAACTGGCCCCGAGAAGTGGCTCTGAACTATCAAGGGCATATACGATCAGAGAAAGGGGTGAAGCTGGGGGAAAATATCAAAGGGACAGGAGGGTCCCACTAGTGATCACAAAATATGATCACAAGAAAAATGGAGGAAGGCCTCTACCAAGTTGGGGAGATGCCCTGTAGCATTTGTGCAAAGATAGGCCAAGAATGGAATAGGATAAAGAACGATGGGGTGGTGAGTGGCAGGAGGGAGTGCCTCCATGGAAGACCTGAAGGGCAAGGAAGGCTAGAATATCAAGTGGAAAAATAGCTTAAAATGTGAGGCAGGCAAGGCAAGAGCCACCTACATGAAACTAAAACATGCAGTATCTAGGCGAGAGCCAAGCAGTGCAGCGCAGCGGAAGGAAAACTCATCTCCAGAAGTCCTAGGCTCCAAGGACGGTCGGGACAGAGGAGCCTAGGATAGGGTGCTGAGCCAGCCGAAGACAGCACCTAGGGCTTGCGGGGAGGTAGGGAAGGGGGGGAGCAGGAGGGGAAAGGAGGGAAGCCAGAGCTTGGGGGATGGAGGAGAGAGGGAGGAGCACAGCCGGAGCCCCCCACGCTAGCTCAGAGGTGGGGAGGGAGGAATGTGGGAAGAGAAGGGGGGATGGGAAGGTTGCAGACTGAACCAAGGAGCTGGAAAACTAGCCCCCAGGGCTGGGAAATAAGGGAGAGTTGATGATGCCAGAGCTTGCTTTTGGAGCTTGGGCTCTGAAGGAGAAAAACAGAAATCTCAGGACCAGAGAGCGTGGCTGCTGAATATGGCTGAGCCCCACCCTCATCCAGCCTTATCTGTGCTGCAGCCATGGGGGCCTATCCTCTGTTAAAGCATAAAGCATGTTATAAACCTCACATAATGTGGCCCTCCCTTGCACCCTCTTCTAATACTACTCTCCCACCCACACAGACCCCACCCCCACCACCGTGTGCTGAGATATAGCTACCCCAGACTACTCTTTCTCAGGAGCAAGCAGGTGTCTATGCCCGTGATGTTTATCCATCCTCCACTCTGTCCACAGAATCCCTACCTTTTCCCCAAAATACCCCTCCAATAGCCTCCTAATTGATCTCCCTACCTTTGGTGTCTTCAATCCCCAGTCTCCCCTCCAACAAATGCCAAAATGATATTCCTAAAATGCAGATCAAAGCACCACTTCCTCACTTAAAAATCTTCAGTGGCCCCAGTTGCTTCTAAGAGGAAATACAAAACTCACGGCTTGGCACTTCAAGCCCGCTCTGACATAGTTGCTTTCTTCATTCCATGCCACTTGACCGCTTTTCTTCCTAAATTCCATGCTCTTGAATCCGGTCAAATCGGCCTCTTCCTTATAAACGTTATTCCATCTCCTACTTTGGGTAACTTTCCACAAGCGGTCTCCCTGTCTGAATTTTGATTTAACAAACTTGGCCTCCCTGAGCCTCAGTTTCCTCATTTACAAAACGAGGGAGTTGGACTGCATGGCCTCTGAAGTCTATTCCACTTCCACATCTAGAACCTTATGATCTTATTACATGCCTTCTGTGTACAAGGCTATGGAGAGGGAAGTAAGAGGCATAAAAGGAAACCATCCATCTAGGACATCAATTTTATGGTGGAAATAAAACTTGTACATAAGTAAATACAAAGCATATCCAAGGAATTTCAAGGGAGAAAAAGGCAGAGACTAGTTACCCATACCAATGAGCCAGGATCTCAATTAATTATTAAGCATCCACTATGTGCCCGGCTCTGTGCTAAGCAGTGGGAATACAAAAAGAGGCAGAAGACAGTTCCTGCCCTCAAGGAGCTCACAATCTCATGGGAGAGACAACATGCAAACAGCTAAGTACAAACAAGCTGTATATATGGAAAATAGGAAATAATTAGCAGACGGAAGGCCCTTGCTTTCTACAACTGGGCTCATAGTGCCATACTCCCCCAGTGTAGGTGCAGTTGTCAATAGGTTAAGTTCTTGTCTGGGTACCTAGTTTATGTCTAATGAAAAGCCTTGGGGCCAGCCAGAAACCTGGGGAAAATAACCCCTTAATGATCTTGGGTGCTGAGAATAACATGTAAAACAATGGGAATCAGTTCAGTGAAAAGCTTTATTATGAACAATGGGGAAGAGGGGAAAGAGGAGAGAGAAAAGGAGACTTTACATACAAATCAGGCATATATACTAACAGAATATAACTTACATAAAGGCAGCACTGCTTTAGGGAATGCAGAGAGAGACATCGATTCAACAGAAAAGGGGTACTACAACAGGAAAGTGTGCTCCTGCTGGAAGGAAGGATGTGCTCAAAAGTGCCCTTCTGACAGTGGGGTTCTTATACTCTGATTCTGGGTGGTCTCCCTGGAGCTGGCCAATTTGTATGTCAGAGGACAGGACAAAATATTATTTGAGGGGTTTGTTATCAGTGAGAAAAAAACAAGCTGGTGGTAGACAAACTATTATTTGGGGGACACAGTTGTACTAACCTTCAAAAAATATTATTGTCAGTATTTTTCCATGAGTACATTCTATAAGCTTACAGCCTCCTTAACTGGATACTGTCACAATGGCCTCAAATCCATCAGGCCCAATCTTATAAAATTGGTTTCTATTCATTGATTCTATAAGCTAGAGCCTCCCTTAAGGAGATCATGACAATGTTAAGACCACCAGGTCCAATCTTATAACAATGAGCATCTGTTTTGTTTCCAATTCTTTGCTATTAAAAAAAGTGCTGCTGTAAATATTTTGGTATATACAGAGATTTTCTTCTTATCAATAACTTCTTTGGCATATAAGCCCAATAATGGAGTCTCTGGTTCAAAGGGTATGAATATTTTATTTGCATGATTTCAAATTGCCTTCCAAAAATGGTTGTATCATTTCACTCCTCTACCAACAATGTATTAGTGTGTCTATCATTTTACAATCCTTCTAATATTGACTATTGACTTTTTTTGTCATTTTTGCCACTGTGTGGGATGTGAGATAAAACCTCATGGTTTTGTTTGCATTTCTTTTATTATTAGTGATGTAGAGGAGTCTTTCATGTGACTGTGAGTACTTTGCAATTCTTCTTCTTTCTTTCCCGGCCCTCCTCAAGGCAATGGGGTGAAGTGACTTGCTCAGGGTCACACAGCTAGTAAGTATCAAGTGTCTGAGGCCAAATTTGAACTCAGGTCTTCCTGAATCCAGGGCCAGTGTTCTATCCACTGCAGCATCTAGCTGCCCCACTTTGCAATTCTTCTTTTGAGAACTTTGTTCATATCCTGTAACCACTTAGCTATTAGGGAATGGCTATTAGTCATTATATATACATATATATACATGTATGTATACATACATATATACATATATATATAGCATACATACACCATTTTATATATATATACATATAAATATTGCTTACACATATCTTGGCTACTAAACCCTTGCCAGAGAAATTTGATACAAAGATTTTTTTTTCCCATTCTATCCCTTCCCTTCTTATCCTAGGTGCGTTAATTTTGTCTGTACAGAAGCTTTTCAGTTTCATGTAATGAAAATTATCTATTTTATCTTTTATAATTGCCCCTATTTCTTGTATAGTTAAAAATACATCTCCTACCCATTGCTCTGAGAGGTATATAATCTGTTTCTCTTCCAATTTTTTTAAATGGGGTCTTCAATATTAAGGGCACATAACCATTTCAAATATATTATGAAATATAGTATAGCATGTTGATTTAAGCCTAATTTCTGCCACACTTCTTTCCAGTTTTCCCAGTAGTTTTTATCAAATAAGGAATTCTTTTCCTAGGTAATTTATGTTTTCTCTTTATCAAACATTATGTTATTGGGTTCCACTGTTACTGACTCTCCCTTGTCTAGTCTACTCCATTCATCTATCTCCATTTTTTAAACAATACCAGATGGTATTGATGACTGTTACTTCATAATATAGTTGAAGATCTGGAAGTGCTATTCCTCCTTCATTCCCATTGCTTTTCATCATGTCCCTTGATATTCTAGATCTTTTATTTTTTCCAAAAGAATATTTTGTTATTATTTCTATCAAGTTTTATAAAATATCCTTGGTAATTTGATTAGCATAGCATTAAAGGTGTAAAATTAATTTTGACAGTATTATAGTTTTTATTATGTTAGCATGCCCTAGCCATGAGCACTAAATATTCCTCCAGCTATTTAAGTTGTTCTTTATTTCTTTAAGCAGCACTTTGTAACTGAATCTGTACACGTTGTTTATATGCTTTAGTAGGTCAATCTCCAAATATTTAATTCATTTTGTAGGTATTAGGAATGGGATTTCCTCTTCTATTATTGTTTCTTGGATTTTGTTATTATTATGTAGAATTGTAGTTCATTTTTGAGGGTTGTTTTTTTTTTTGTAGCCTGTAATTTTGCTGTAGCTATTAAGTGTCTCAATTAGTATCTTTGCTGATTCCCTAGGATTGTCCAAGTAAACCATTATATCATCAGCAAAATAGGGATAGCTTTACCACCTCTTTATCTATTTCTATGCTTTTAATTTCTCTCTTGTCTTACTGTTGCAGCTAGTGTTTCCAGAACTATATCAAATATTAGTGGAAACAGTAGGCATCATTGCTTCACTCCCATGTTTATTGGAAAAGGTTCTAATATATCCCCCGTTGTAGATGATGTTTCCTTTTGGCTTTAGATAGATGTTTTTTATGATATTTAAAAAAAAAAAAGGTCCCTCTATGCCTATAGCAGATTCTGTCCATAATGCCCCAACCCTTTCTTTTCACTGTTCCTTCTCATGGACTCCCACTGACACCCCTGTTTTCTTTTGAACATTTAGAAAGAAGTCTTATACTGGCATTTCTACTGTCACTCTGTTGCTGTTGCTTTCTTTGATTGCTGCATTTATTCATTCCTCCTGCATTTCTGTTGTTTGGGGTATTTGAGAAGCAAATAATCACTTCAGATTTGGTATTCTTTCGAAGAATGTTTCACACATCTCTTTCTTATTGAATGTCCATCTTTTAATTTTATGGTTAAGCCAATATTTATTGTGTAGGTCACCATAAGTTGCATCCTGAGCTCCACTGCTCTTCAGAACACACTATTCCATTCCTTCCTGTGTTTTGTGGTGAGTACAGAATAGTCTTGTGTTATCCAATTTTCTTTTCCTTTGTATCTGAAGATCTTTCTCTTGATCACTTGCAGAACTTGTTTCTGAATTGAAGTGTCAAATTTAACTACTGAGTCTTGGAATTTGTAGCCTAGGACTTTTTTCTGGAGGTGACCAATTTGTGGATTTTTTCAATTGCTCTTTCATTTTCTATGCTCAGAAAATCTGGGCAGTTTTCTTCTATTATTTCCTGCATTATAGTATTGAAGATTTTTTTTTCCTACTGTGTTCTTCTAGGAGACTTATGATCTTTAGGTGGTCTCTACATGGCCTGTCTTCAAGATCAGTATGTTTTTCTTACATAATGGTGAGCATATTTTCTTTTAATGTGATTGGTTTTTGCTTTTCTTCTTCTAGATTGTCCTTCATTTCTGCATATTTGCATTTCCACTTTATTTTTCTCTCTTTTGTTTCTTTTGTGATACTTGCGATCACAGATACTAGTTCTCCTATTCTGACCATTATTTTTGCTATACAAGCCATAAATTCTGCTTTCTTATTTCTCTTTTGAACCATTCAAGACCAGGATGTTGTGGTTCCATGTTCTCCTTACATTCCACAAGGTCTTCTGTCTCATTAAGTGTTGGATCATTTTCCTTTGTTTTATAGTATTTATTCATAGATGCCTGAACTAATTTACTCTATCTAAAAGCAATGTTTCCTTCTGTTGTTAATGTTTTCCTTGTTGATTTATCTTCTTATGTTCATGGTCTTTGAGTTTTCTTCATCCTAAGTTCATTTCCATCTTTTCCCCTTATTTTCACCTACTGCTTACTTTCTGACTCTGCCCTCTCTGGTGGTAGTTTCTTTGAGGGCTGGATTTCAAAGTGACTCAGCCTCCTCCCACACTGTGCAATTCATGATTCATAAGCCTAGGTCTCTGCCCCGAGTGACCTTTGAATTGACATAAATGGCCACAGCTGGATTCCAAGCTCTTTCTCTGTGAGTTAGTAGAATGCTACACAGTACGTCCACACACATAGTATATTGTTTTGGCGTCCTGTCCCATTCTTTCTATTCCTCAGTTTTCTGGTCTGACACTAGGAGTACAGAGCTTTGTGGTCTGGTGGTGCAGGATTGTCTGCCATGGCACTGTCTGTCATGCCCCCCAGCAGGCTTCTGCTTCTGAAGGGCTCCCACTATACTGACTGGCTGTCAGAGTCCAAGCAAACTTATGCAACCTGGATCCAGGGTCCCCAAAGCACTGGGAAAATGGAGTTGGGGTGGGGGGGAGCGACAACCAAAGTTTGGAGTTAGGTTTTGTTGCAAGTCTGTGTTGGGTCCTAGTAGCCTCACTGCCAGTAGCATGGGAGGTGGGGGAAGGATGCTGAGTGAACAGTTTTTTATTCTTCTTTTGGATTCTAGAGCATGGGAACAGCTGAAGTTGCTTTATCTTTGGTACATAATTTCTGTTTTAGAGAGGTTTAAGAGGTTGTAGGGATCAGAAAAAATATTTAGTCTTCCATCTTCAACCTCACTTCATACTTGATTTGCATCTTTCTCAATCATATGATATTCTGCATTGTCTTTAATAGCTAGCATTTATATAATGCTTTAAGGTTTGCAAAATGTTTTACATATGTAAGATGACTGGAATATGCACAGAGTGGCACCATGACATGTAATAGAAATACTTTGGAAAAACTTGACCTCACACTGACATTCTGGAACTGGTACTGGTCTATTAACCATGTGGTTAAGAGAAGCCTTTTTTGTTTGGCTGTGTAGCTGGAACTGGAGATGTCTTCAGAAAGGCCAGAGTCTAACTGGAGTTTGTGACCTTTAAAAAAATATAGTAGTATTTCAATATAATTGGTTTCCATTGTAATCCTATGTATTTTATTTCATGCATTTAAAGACTTTATTCTGAAAGGGGCCCATAAGCTTCAACAGTCAGCCAAAGAGGGCCCTAACCAAAAAAGGTTAAGGACCCCTGTTCTAATCCCTTAAAAGTCATCATACTTTATTCTCCCTGCTTGAAGAGTTCCAAGGAGAGGGAATCTACCACTTCTGGAGGTAGCTCATTTCATTTTTAGATAGTTATAATTATTTGGAAGTTTTTTCTGACATCAAGCCTAAATTTGCCTCTTTCTAACTTCTACCCATTGAGCCTAGTTCTGTTCTTTGAGGAACAAACAGCTCTTCTAACCAAATAGATCCATTCACAGTCATGCAAAATATTATTGTTTAAAATACAATTTTTATTAATAGCTCTTGTTTTAATGCTGCTTATATTTCCTAATATATAGGAAGTCATCCCTTATAACAAAGAATAAGAGGGAAAAAATTGGGGAAAATTCAAAAACTTGTCAAAAGTATCTATGTTAATATGCAATATTCTATGTATACAGTCCTCTATGTCTGCAAAGACTAACTATGACATATACTGTCATTAACTACTCAGGCACCTAAGGCAATAGGTTTCAATATTGGGGGCTAATCAAAAGATCGACCTTTCTTTGGTCCCTCTGAGAGTTTATTCTATGAAACTTCAGAATACAGGGGTTCCCCTACACTAATGTCTAGAAGAAAAATGTAAGTGAAAAGTATATTTTTTTACTTATCACTATCTCTTTAACCTAAATAAGAGTGAACAGTAATGTACATTTATTTAGCTTTTGTAGTGAAAACTTCTTTCATATAAGTGAATAAATTTATTTTCTTCAAAATTGTAATATAATTAGTTCATCATGATTATAGGATTTGATAAAAAGAATTATAGGACATCTGCAAAGATAATTGTTCTCAGAGTTGGCTATTATTTTTTACACTGTCTTCATTTTATTTTCCTTGTTTACAATTCTTAAAAGCATTTTGCTGGGGTTTTTGTGTCTGTATCATAAACTGACTCCACAACATTATTCCTTTTATTGCAGTCACAATAGTTTACAGTATTTAGTAGATATTTAGCAGTAAAACCCTTCACAGTTTATCTCCAACCTATCTTTCCAGGCTGATTACACTTTACTTCTTCTCAGGAACTCTATGTTCCTGTTATTTGGCCTACTTGCTGTCACCTTGTACAAGATATTCCATCTCCTGTCCCTTATTCCTGGAATCCTTGTCTCCCTCACCTCTGCCTCTTTTAAAGGGTTACCTTAAAGTGCCATATTCTCCAAGAGGCTCTTCCTTTTCTCTTCACTAAAATCAGTCCATGTTTATTTTGGTATCTTTTGTATTAACTTAGCTCTGCACAAGTTTTTACCCTCCCAGTAGGCTGTAAACTCCTCAAAGCGGGAACTATCTTGTCCTTGGCTTTCCATCTCAAGCACCTGAACAGCTCCCAGCACAGAGTTAAGTCCTTAACACAGGCATGTTTTTATATGACTGAATTGGTCCCTTGAAATAGGTGGGAAAATTCAGTCCTATCAAGGAGACGTCCTAATGCAGTTCACTACATTCGATGTGGAACCAAAGGATCACAATTAGAATCCTTTTTCTGCATCTTTGGCAAGTCACTAAAGCCTATCTATGCCTCAGTTTCTTTACATGTAGAAATGGGGAGGGAAAGGGTAGCCTACTTCATCACTAACGTGCCTTCTGGTGTTAACACCCTAAAGTTACTGTTTTAGCTTGGGGAAAAAAAAAAAAAAACATGAACCCAGGAGATTATCTGGTTCAACCCCCACAGTGTGGTCAGAGGAAACTGAGGCCTAGCTTGCCCAAGGTCACGTGATGAATTCGCTGCAGAGCTGGGCCTTGTGCCCAGGTTGGCCTTTTCCTAGGCCTGTGTTCTTTCCACGAAAAATCCTGGCCTCTCTTCGCACAATACGTGGCACGCAATCTTATCAAAGGCAATCTTAATGCTAACAAAAAGGCCTCAGTGGCGGCAGTGAGACTCGGGTCCGATGTCCAAAGTCCTCCCCCAAGGGAGGCAGCGGCCACAAACGGACATCGGCCCCGCCTCCAGAGAAATAACGGGCTCTACCGAGCGATAGCCCCGCCCACCCACGACGATAGCTCTCCCTATTGGCTTCACTCTCCAACGAGCCCCGCCCACCCCGGCGTATTTGGCGTCTTTGGTCACGTTCCCCGCCCCCATGCCACTTAAGCGCACGCGCAACTTTTCTTTCCGCTTCCCGTCTTCCGCTGCAGTAGGAGCCATTTCGCGACGGGCTGCGCGCGGGAGGTTGCGTGTGTCTGTGGGGCCTCTCTAAAGGAACTGAACCACGCGCGACTTTCGGAAGAGCAGCACTTGGAAACACGGGGAGAAAGACGGTAAGAAAGGGGAGTCATTCTTGCCTTTGGACGTGGTGAGGATGAGTGAGCGGGGACTGTTTTGGTTTATTTTTTTGCTTCTTTGCTGTTACCGCTTTGTCGCTAAGCGCGGGTGAGGAGGGGTGGGGGTAGGGTAGCCTTCGCAGAGTCCCGGATGTTACTGTGCATGCGCGTTCTCGTGCCTCTGCGCATGCGCCGTCAAGGAACTTTGCTCACGTAGTTAAGTAACCTTTTTACTACCTCAAGTTTGTGTGAGAGAAGTGGACGTGTGTTTTGGGAATCAGGTACCTTTGCCGTCTACTCTTTCCCCCAGATAGAAACTCAAACTTGTGTATTTTTTAATCTCATTATGGCACAGGACCCCTTGTTTGTTTCCATGAGCTCCTAGTCTCTATAACATACGCACGGTAACAAACTCTTATAACTGTGATTACTGTCACTTTCCTACTTTCTCAGTCTTGGTCGCTGTGTACTGTTTTGTTTTGTTTTGTTTTTTTTTAAGACATGAATATTACCCATGATCCACTTAAACAGCATGCGCTTTTTTAATCTTTAGGTCAGTAGGTTTAGTTTTGCAATGGACCACACATACGTTGGTCAAGCTCTTTATTATTAATTTTGTAACAGTGTTATGGGTCAAAAGCCCTGGTCTCCACAGGTTTTGTAGCTAACCAGATGCAAATGATAATTTTAAGACCATGGTGTAACTATTCTCTACCAGTAACTTAAGAAAGGCATATTTCTC
This sequence comes from Vombatus ursinus, assembly GCF_900497805.2. Taxonomy (NCBI): domain Eukaryota; kingdom Metazoa; phylum Chordata; class Mammalia; order Diprotodontia; family Vombatidae; genus Vombatus; species Vombatus ursinus. Next base: position 22,736,121 of record NW_020954567.1, read on the forward strand.
AGCATCTTCGGATACCTGTGTTTTGGGGCCAGATTTTTGGCGTGCAAGAAACCATTGTATCGTTAGTAGTGGAGACCACCATGAAAATATTATTTACCCAGAAGAAAGCCTCTTATATAAATTTCGAATTTACAAACAAGTTAAAGGGTGATTACTTGTAAGCTAATGGGTCATAGAACTGGAAAAAGGGATTTCTGAAATAATCGAGTGCCTCCCTTTCCCCCTGAGCTTAAAGTGATTTGCCCAAGGCATCTCAGCCAGGGAGAAAATTAGATCCAGTGTCTTTTAGTACAGAATTTTCAATTGGCTACTTTACCTCTGTTCGTAATATAAAATGATGTACCATGGGTATCCTTTTTCTGGTTCCCAAAGCACACTAAAATTATTTCAGTAAATGTGTTTCTGATGACTCAGGAGTGTGAAAGGGATGGGACTTCTAGTATTACACTGGAGCAGGAGCTTACTAGTTGTCCAGCATCTGTAGTTCATGTACTTAATGACCTAAATATAATATTAACTTACTAAATTTGTGCATAGACTTTAGCTTAAGTCTTAAGGCAGAATGAAAGCACATAGTCGAATAACACAATGTTTTATATACATTTTTTAAAATATGCCAAGTTTGTATTTATTTGTATGTTAAAGTACCTTGCTCTCTTTGTGTATGACAGTGATATGCATTTTACTGGTGTTTTGAATTTATTTACATTTTTGCCATTTTCTTTCTCAAGGTTTAACAAGACACCTGCATCATGGGTGACGTCAAAAATTTCCTGTATGCATGGTGTGGGAAAAGGAAAATGACTCCAACCTATGAAATAAGAGCAGTGGGGAATAAGAACAGACAGAAATTCATGTGTGAGGTACTAAAACAATACGATTTTGGTTTATGTGACCTATAAGAAATGAAGTTTCTATTCAAAGAAGGGAAGGAAGTGGGGTGGGGGTGGGTAAGGTGTCTGTCCTGTCTGTGTCTACTTGCTGAACTGTGTGTTGGGATACCAGCTTAGACATACTTAAATATTGACAGGAGACTCCCTTGTCCATACCAGTAGGACAGAACAAGGGAATTGAGACTAATGAAAGTGCAGCAGTCTGTCAACTATGTGCTGACTTGGTCTATTAACTACTTCAAGAGTTGGAGACTTCTGATTATTGTATACATAAGTGCTTGCTTTAGTAAGATACAAAGGAAGCTTTCTTTCACTGAATTATCCAAATTTTGGTACTGAATATGCTAATACATGAGTAAAGGATCTAGACTAGTGGTAATTTTTCCCCTAGCCAAATGCTGTGCATGATTATTTAAGCACTTACACGGTGAATTTATATATTTGCCAAGGATTTGTAGAGACAAAGTTTGTAGAGAGCTATTCTAGAGATTAGCTATTGTTAGCATTTACTAACGTTCGCATTCTTTATTATCATTATATTTATTCTTATTACTTATTCTATGAAGTAATTTTTTTTTTCTGTTTCAGGTTCGAGTGGAAGGTTTTAATTATACTGGTATGGGCAATTCCACCAATAAGAAAGATGCTCAGAGTAATGCTGCCAGAGATTTTGTTAACTACTTGGTTCGAGTGAATGAAGTTAAGAGTGAAGAAGTTCCAGCTATTGGAGTAAGTATAAAATTACCTTTGTCCAATTACATGGGGAAACTCTAGGATACTAATTTTGTCTACTTTCAAGCATTTAAAAATTTTCCTTCGGATACTTTAGCATTGCTACAAACAGCAGCAGGGTCCTGAACTAGGTTTCAAAAGTTTTGAATTTTGTTCTACTTTAGCATTTACCTGCTTTGGGATCTTGAGGAAATCCCTGAATTCCTCTCTTATGTTTTACACATTATCATGACAATCTTTATTAAGAGCTTCGTTATGAAAAAAATAAGTTAGTAAAAGGTACTTTTATTATGAACAAAATAGTAATCCTTTATTGGGTTTTTCTGTACATCTGTACATATATTTAACGTGGTTGGGGATAAACATTTGTTCCATTCTCTTTCCTTTTTGTTGATACTTAAGTATCTTTCTTAAGTATTACCCCTCTCCAGCTTTATTAATATAGTTATCATCATTATCCTCCCAAACCCAACCCCCTTCCTAGCTTCTGTTTCCCTGTGTGATACCACTGTCCTTCCAGTCACCCAGAGTAGAAATCTTGATATCATTTTTTTACTCTTCTTTTTCTCTCCCTCACCCCCAAACTAGATTCTACTTATTCAGTATTTCTTATATTCTTCCTTTACTCTTAACATACTCTAACCATAGCATTTCCTAATTCTGGCCCTTAACTCTACTTGCCTGGGTTAGTTATTGTAATAACCTCCTAATTATTCTTTCTACTTTCTAGTACTTTCCTTCCTCACATTACTAATCCATTTATCTTTCTCTGTACCATTCTGATCATGTCACTCTGAGCTTGAATACAAGACAGTGATTTTTATGTTTTGAAATCTGTTTATGGAGTGGATTTGGCCCTGTCCATTACATTAAAGTGGTACTTTAAAGAAGTTGCTTCATAATACAATAGATTATCTCAACTGACCCCCACCCCCTTTGTTTTGTAGCAGTTGCTAACCACATTGAGGGATGCAGGAGTGTCCAGAATGTTAGTCTTCCAAGATACTGTACATAGTTAATATTGTTACCAGTAAATGTAACTAGGAAAAGTTAAAATTTGTCATAAAAATTAATCACGAGAGTTTTCTAAGCCAGGATTTTAAAGGATTTGCTATTCCTTATGAAATTAGAGGCACTTAAATTTATAGCTTTCTCTTCTGCAGATAGCACCCCCAGTTACTGATACAACTGACTCAGCAGAGGGTGGTGGTGGAAATTTATCATCTAGTTTGGGAGGACCTCTTCCTCCTCATCTGTCTCTGCAATCAGGTAAGGGTCATAAATTTGTATGTATGTATCTTCTTCCCTTATAAAAATACTCCTTTCTCAAAATGTCTCTATTACAGGCATGGATTTTCACAATTTAGCCAATAGCCTGTAGATGCTCAGACCCCTTAAGAGTCTAGCTGATATGGCGAATCTTCAATAAACTTTGTTTTTGGCTGTCAAAAAAAAAGTCTCTATTACTTAGAAGGGCAACAGATAGGATAACACTTGTGTGTTAAGACAGTGAATTAAGGATTTTCTGTAAGATAGGGCCTGGCATGGTGCTTTATACATAGTAGTTTAATAATAGATCACTGAATGAGGTGAAAGGATCTTCAGGATCAATTAGTCCAGGCCAAATCTGAACTAGAACTCTCATTACAACATTCTTCACCAAATGGTAATTTACTCTCCCATTTAAAGAGTACCTGCTCGATGGAAACCTATTACTTCCAAAACATAGTAATCCACTTTTGGAGAGCTCTTAATTGTTTTATAATGGGGATCTCTTTAGCTGCCATGGATTTAATTACCATCTCTAATAATCTCAAATCTACCTGTCCTACCCCGACCTCTCTGCTAACTTCCAGTCTCAAATCTCCAAGATATTTGAATTGGATGTCCAGTAGACATCTTAAACTCAATCTGTCCAAAATAAAACATACTATCTTTCCCCGCTTAAGCCTATCTACCTCCTACCTTCCCTGTTATAGGGCAACTCCATCCTCTCAGTCCCTCAGGCTTATGACATGGGTGTCATCCTTGACTCTTCACTCTCTCTCACCACCACCCCATCCAATCTGTTGCCAAGGCCCGTCACTATCACCTTTACAATATCTCTTGGATACTCACATTCTCTAATACTTCTGCTACCCTGTTGCACTCACATCACCTTTCAGCTGGACTACTGCAGGAGCCTGCTGGTGGATCTGTGTGCCTCAAGTTACTCACCAGTCCAGTCCATCCTCCATTCAGCCACCAAAGCAATTTTCCTACTGTGCAGGTCCAGTCATGTCACCTCCATACTTCAGTAGCTCCCTGTTGCCGCCATCCCCTGCCCCCCAAATGAAACAAAATCTTCTGGTGTATAAAACCCTTCAGAATTTTGCCCATCCTACTTTTCCATCAAGTCTTCTTACACCTTACTCCCCAAAATGTACTCTTCAATCCAGTGGCACCAACCTCTTTGCTGTTCCATGAACAAGGCACTCCATCTCTTGACTCCTGGAATTTTTCTTTGGCTCTTCCCCCATGCCTACAATCCTCTCCCCCTTTATTTCCCCGTCTACTGCCTTCCTTGGCTTCCTTCAAGTATCATCTAAAATCCCATCTTTTACAGGAAGCTATTCAACCTCCTCTTAATTCTAGTACTTTCCTTAATTTATCCTGTATATAACTTGTTTGTATATATTTATTTCTCATCTTCCCCCATTAGATTGTGAGCTCCTTGACAGTGGAAACTATCTTTTGTCTCTTTTTTTTAATCCACAGAGTTTAGCACAGTGCCTGACACAGTAGGTGCTTAATAGATGTTGATTAATTATAAATGTTTTTCCATACATGTCACACAGGCAGTAAGTGGCAGATCCATGAATCAGACAGAAATTCTAACTCCACATCTAGTACTTTAACTACACTGCACTGCATTTGTACTCATCTGTTTCTTCTGTCTTGCTGTCTTCGTGGATTCCCACTTTCGCTTCTGAATTTCCTCAAGAACACATCTTAAGTTACCCTGTCACCTCTTGAACTTCTGCCTTTTCAATAAGGTTTTATCCATTTCCTAGTTAGGAATCCAATCATTTAAAAGTTTCATTGTTCCTGAGATGTCAAATTTACCTCCTGGAAAAGTTGTTTATTGCTTATTTGTATATGGGGTATCCCCAAGGTGTTTGGGATTACCATCTATATGTTTCTGAGACCATTTCTTCCCTTCCTAGATTGCAATCACTTGTGAATTACTACTTTTATCTACTGGTACTCTTTTTCCTTTGTTCTATCTGCTACTCAGTAGTATCTGGCTTGGTAGACAAGTGGATGGTTTTCTTCCTTCCCTTTGCATTATGAAGGCCTCTTGATTAGATTGTCTAGATACTCTAGGAAAATGTCTTTCTTCTGGCCCTTGTCAGGTGCTTTTCATACTTGGCAAAGATCTTATTTTCTGTATATCAAATCATAGACCAAAATGTAAATTCCATTTCCAGGTACAGTCTTTACCAGCTCTTCACCTCATAGTTCTTCTTTTTTTTTTTTTTTTTTTTTTTTTTTTTTTTTTTTTTTTTTTTGCTTTTTGGTGAGGCAGGTGGAGTTAAGTGACTTGCCCAGGTTACACAGCTAGTAAGTGTCATCAGTCTGAGGCTGGATTTGAACTCAGGTCCTCCTGACCACTGCACCACCTAGCTGCCCCTGATCTACTTCATCTTGACCTTTTGCTACAGTGGTAAAAATATCACCTTGGTCCTTAAAGTTTTTCTTTTTCCCTTCAGTGCTTTCTAGCTTCTTGTTGTATGATTTATCCCTCTGTGATTTCCTTACAATTAGGTAATTATAAGTGTGACAATTCTAAGGAGGCTTTCTAGCTTATCCTTCATAAATTGCCTCAGAAAGACAGCACATTTTGCTTTGTTTCACATTAACATGGCTTCTTAAATGTATCCCCTCAGCACAGATCACTTCTTGCCACTGTTTTTTTTCTTCAGAGTATTACTGAATGCCATTTGTTTTGAGGGTACCTGTGGATCTACACTTTAATTCCTGGGAGCTCAAGAGCTGCTAGTTCCTCAGAAGATTCTTCTCTGGGAAGAATCTGTTGCATAGTTCCAAAGGTTCAGTGGTCCTCTATCTTGCCTTTTCTTTTTTCCCATCCTCCAAATATATGACACAGGTTAGAATTACTCTGTTGGGATTCCTGTACTATTTAATTTTCTCTTTGAAACACCTAATTGCTTTTTATCCTAGATTATTAATGCAACGATTCAAAAAACTACCCATTTTTTCACTCTCTGAAAGGTAATGATTTTCTTTCCTTATAGATGGTACCCCAGGACTTGGAGGCTCTGGTTATGGCCCTGGTACTGGTCCTGGTGGCACATGGGATCGTGGAGCCAACTTAAAGGATTACTACTCCAGAAAGGAGGAGCAAGAAGTACAAGCGGTAAGCCAGCTTCTGTGGTTTCCATTTCTAGAAGTGCAATTTAAATCTTTTAAGCTGTTTAAGAAAGGTCTTAGCTAAGAATTAATGATATTTGTAGATTAAATAGGGTAATTCTTTTAAATGGCAATTTGAGGAATCACATAATGTACTAAATATGCATTCAACCAGATTTAAGCATAAAAGATATCTGATTTCATTAGTATTCTTATCATTGCAGATTCCAACCAGGTTATAACTTGGTTGATAAGTCCTGTGGAAATGCATTAGGAAACTGGAATCTGGTAATAGACAATAACAGTTATGGCTATTCTAAAAAATAACCTTTTAAAGACTTACTGTTCTCCTAATCTATGCTATTATCTTTGAAGGTAGAATTGTCTAATTGATAAACTAGAATGATGAAAAACTTCATTTTGTGATTTAAAAAATTTTTTTCTAGGTATATGTTTCTGTATGATATTAACTGCGTATTAGAACCAGATTAAAACTTGTATACTATTTAAAATGTCCTAAACTTTCAGTTTGACAATAATAAACTATTCAGAACCTTGAATATAAACTTGGACTACGTAGCTAACAATAGTGGCCACATATAATTGCAGTGATTGTCTTAATCCTTAGACTCTAGAATCAGAAGAAGTGGACTTAAATGCTGGTCTTCATGGAAACTGGACCTTGGAAAATGCTAAGGCTCGGCTGAACCAATTTTTCCAAAAGGAGAAGGTCCAGGGAGAATATAAATACACCCAAGTGGGTCCTGATCACAACAGGTTTGCTTGTTTCGCTCTTTTCCTTTTATAGTAAGTTAGAATTAAGTTTAGGGGATAGTTTTGTTGAAGGCTATTTTATGTAAGTGTTGGCTGGTTTGGCTTCTGGATCAGCAAAGGTGACATTTGATAAGATAATTTACTTAGTACAAGAATTTCCATTGGTTCAAGTTGTCATGTCGGGCATTTGGAAAACATGACTTTAGATGTGATAGAAGTCCATTTCTCAGCAGAAATGCTGTCTGTGATGTCAGACCTTCAAGGTGCTGATTTGGGGGATTGGAAGGCAAAGTTGGTGGATCTGAATGGTTTGGTCCTGGCTGACTTAAAAGATTTATAAAGATAATGCCTGTATTGTTGGTTTCCACTGACCTTCATCACAGCCTGGCCATTTTAGATGGTCAGAGGTGACCTTTAAAGTGGTATCCTTTTTTTTTTTCTTTTAACATCTGAGGTTTCCCGTACATAGGTTAGATTGCACCTAAATGTGCAACCAAATGGCACTTCAATATTTTCCACTTTCACAGTGGCCAGTCCTCTTAAAGATCCCTGTTGAAATTGAGAGCCTTGTTTGAAAGGTGATTAAGGAAAGCCTTGTTTTTGCATGTGTGTTCAATTGGCATATGTAGGGGCTTTATGGTTTTGTCTATGTTAGTTGCTGGGCTGTTTTCATGAGGATTTTAGGGCATCTCCCTCAGTAGTCTTGCTAATGATATTGAATGCTTTTCAAAAATCTATTGCTGATTATCAGATTTGTAACTATAAAAGCTAGATTTGGTGAAGCCTTGTGGTTAAGGTTATTTTAAAGTCATCTATGCTGTAGGCCTCCCGTGTGTGGCAGTATTGTTATAATGGTGAATGTAAGGGGGAGGCGGTTGTGGTGGTGACAGTATGTTTCTCAGCCTGCTTGCTGTTCTTCCAGAGAGCATTCCAGGGTGTATTAATTATTACTCCCAGGAAGGCTCGTATGGATTAGACTCTTATGGGGAGCAGCATATTGTGGAAAATGGGGAGGTTGTGATGAAAAAACACTCTGGCATATCCAATAATAATGGATGTCTTTCAAATTTTTCAAAATTCGTACATTGAAAGGTTTTCCTTGAAAAAGGCAAGGGAAATTAAATTTGTGGATATGACTCCCTGGGATGCATATAGCAACCACAAAAGAAAAATTGAAATAAATTTTTTAATAAAAAGCATCTAAATGCTATGTTGAAAGCATGGCTCCCCCCAAATGTTTTGTTAATCCTAAGAAATTCAAAACATTTTCTTTCTGGTATCAGAAAATTAAAAATAACATTGGAATAGAAGGTATGTAAAAGAAAGAAGTGAATTTTCATTCTTGATGCTTTATTTCTTCTCCAAGGAGGAGAAAGAAAATTTACTTTGCATCAGAACTGACTGAGCTTAACACTTGATAGCTTTAATAAGGTATACAAGACTGATTGGAGCTCATTGTTGTATAAATATGGATTCGTAACATCTCATGAGTGACTTCTGATACGAAGAATGTGAATTTAAGAATTGGAGGCAGCAAATGGGAGACATAAACAATTTGGGGGATCCGCTAACAATCATGGGCATGATTCCTCATGTCCTATATAAAAATCATAGCAGACAGCAACACCAGAGGTCTGTGTTAATCACACATGTGCTGCTGCTTAGGCCGTACTAAGCAATCACATGGGAGACTATTGTAAACTGATTTCTGGTGTCGCTGTTCCCCCTAGGTGGAGGAGAATGAGATTGAGTGCTGACTATAAGCCTGGCTGAGAAACATACTGGCATCGGTGTCATTAATGAAAGGGTGGATGTTGTGCCCCTGAGAGCCAGTGGCCTTTGACCCATGAAGCCGCTGTGCCTGAAGGTCAGTTCACAAGTGGTACAGGAAGGAGTCTAACATTGGTTTTAAAGCCTCATGAAACCTGTTTTATTTACAGCACAACGTCAAGGCTAGGTCCCACCTGAGTAGGAAAAGTGCCAGAAAAGTTTTCAGAGGGCAGCTTCTTTAAACCCTGGATTGATGCCCTGTAATTCCTTAGCAAGTTCAGAAATAGTTTCTAGAAATTGGTTTTTATTTTTATTCTCCAGGACACTAAATTAGTGGAATATTACTGGTGCTTTGTGTGCTATCAAGGGCTACTTCCAACTGCAGGCAGATCCCAGAATCCTGTCTCTCTTGGAGCCACTGATGTGCAGCCTCTGTGTGGGTGTGTGCGTGTGTGAGAGTATGTGTTTTGTCTCTAAACAGGTCACTGCTACAGTCAATAGTAGGCTGTATCATACCGAGGAATCTTGTTGAAAGAACCACAGTCTGCGTTAGCAGAAGAATTGTCAGCCTGCTTTTATTCCTTAGTCTCAGGCCATGTGGAAAGCTCATTTTGCGCTGAAGCCTTGCTGGCTACTCTCTTTTCTTTCGGATTGGAGTAAACAAACATAGAACCAAAACTCAGATAATTTCTTTTCAAGAGCATTTGGCTCTTCATATAGACTATAGTTGTCTTGTACTGTGTTGTATTATTTGAGGCTAATGCACATAATTTGTTCTAGGGTTGAACAGGAGTAAATTTTTTACAGTGGGGTTTTGCCAAGATTTGCCTAAGCAGTTGGAAAGCCTGGCTGTTTGGGGAACCCTGGGTTCAGTCTTTTTTAGTAGTGGAATCACTAACCTTGTCTGTGTATGTATTGTTACAGGAGCTTTATTGCAGAAATGACCATTTATGTCAAGCAGCTGGGCAGAAGTAAGTGCTTCTATTCCTCTGCTCCTTTATACTGGTACTAACAGTTCATAATAGCTGGCATTCATATATTGCTTTAAGGTTTACATACTACTTGACATAAATTATTTCATTTGATACTTGCAAAAAATCCTGTGAGGTAGGTACTATAGGTATTAACCATCCTTACTTTCCAGATGGGAAAATTGAGGCTCGAAGAAGTTTAGAGATTTGCCTTGTGGTCGCAAAAGTAGGCCATATTAGGAAGGGTTCAAATTCAGTTCTGCAGGTTTCAAGTCAGCACTCAACTGTTTTGTTATGCTGCCTCATTAAAAGACTTCGTTGACCTTTATTATCATCATTGACTACTCTATGTACTGTAGTAGTCTATTTAATATAGAAATTCAGAGATACCTTGGAACCTCGTTACATGTTGAAACAGCCATGAATATATCATTCATGTAGTATATCAGTGCAGAGAGAGTGATGACAGTGTTTCAGATTTTCATATCTACTAATCTGCCAGCTTCGAAGGAAAAATCTGAGGGTATATGTATTTATCTTACCCTCTCTGAGCACAAAGTCATTCTTTTAATTGATTATTTAGGCAGATTGACTACAGAAAAGAATTGACAAGATTACTATAGATGGTGCAAAACATTCCGTAATAGCAAAGGGGGCAAAATTTTTGAGAGGAATTGCCTTAAGTGAAACAAAATCCAATGTTACTTAATATAGCGTTGAAGAGAGATCTTTGAGTTTCTGTAATTTGAGAATTTTCTCTTTATGGGCTGATGAAATAAAAAAGGAATCAAGTGACAGCACCTTGGTCAGCAAGGGCTTAGAGAGACAGCTACCTAAATTAAGTGTAACTAACTGCTGATTGACGACAGTTCACTTAAGCTGAATGGAGAGAGAGTTGCCAGTACTGATGACAAATTATTAAGAATGAGGGATAGAAACTGCTTTTGAAGACATAAAGGATCAGATTCTACTAAATTGGCAAGTACTGAATTTGTGAATACAAGTGTAAGGCACTGATGCTCAGCTCTGACTAGACTATTCTTGGGATTTGATAATCGTAATAACAATTTCCATTTAAGAGTCCCATTCCCTGTATCCTCTCAGTTTTGTCCATGTTGTAATTATGCAGAAATTAGCTGTTTACATTTATGATTGTTAGTGTTAATGCAGTGACTTTAAGAAAAAGACTGGTATTAAGACATTTTTTTCCCCTTCGATTCTTTATTCAGGGTTTCTTAAACTTTTTCCACTTGCAACCCCTTAAGCGCTTCTTAAGTTGACATGCTTCTTGGTGACCTTCCCTCTTTGGATTTTTTCCTTTTTCCCATTGAAAAATTCCAGGATTTTTCAACTCATTAAACATTTTAAACCTGCCATGCCAGCTAATTCCTCTTCTGTTTGATAGCTAATGATATTCTTTCCCAAATTCATAAGTGTTTTTAGACAAAGTACTCTTTGGATTATTTTTATTGCCACAAATTTTTTATTTCAACATGACAGAACACATACTCATTAAGTTTTCAGATGACCTTAAGTTTTATAAGGTTTGCTGAGACTTGGTGGGTAGTCTCAATACAAATGGAGTTGAATAAATTGGTTCCATGTATGGTCATAATTAAGTCACATGTGGTTCAAGGAGAAGTAAAATAAAACCACCCACACTTTACTCTCAAGGCTCTGGCTTTGCCACTAACCAGCTAGGACCTTGGATGATGAGTGTTTAATCTCCTTAGGCCTTCCTTCATCTGTGGAAAGAGGGGTTGAACTGGGTTAAGTCTATTTGATTTTTAAAAATTCAGAATAAATGCATAACGATGGTGGTGGACAAGAAATGACTGAGTTAGCAGTTTGGGGGACAGAAAAGATAAGTGAGGTGCTGAGATCAGTTATAAGTGGGCGCTATATCATAAGTGCCTGCTCTGTGCCAACTTTGAAATGATCCAAAATATCTCTAGTTGTCCCTACCAGTTGATGTTGCCATGGTATAACATAAACTTCAGCTGAAGGCCATCAATGTAAAGAAAGAATGAGAATTCAGACCTTTTGAACAAATACCAGATAATTTGGGGTTGCTTGATAAAAGAGATTAATAATATGATTATTATATGCTAAACATACTGATTGATCTCAAGGGATGAAGTTACCACATTTACTAGTTTTGTGACCATGGGCAAATCGTTTAACCTCTTTGAGCCTCAGTTTCACATGTAATCTAGATATACTTGTGCTCACTAATTCTCTTGTGAATTTTAAAGCATTACATGAATGTAAGTTGTAAATGAAAAAGAGTACTGGATTGGGAGTCAAGTGGTCTGTGTTTTAGTTCTAATTCTAATAGTAATTAGTAAGTATGACTGTGTAAGTCTTTTAAGCTCTCCAAGACTCTTCTCATCTCCCTCATCTGAGGGAGTTTGTGTGATCTTTTGAGGCTCCTATCAAAACTGATTCTTTAAATCAAGAGCTTATATTATTTAAATTAGTTACATGGAAGAATTTTCTGTTAGAATAGAACTTTGGAATGGCTTTTGAAGAATATTATATACTCTTTTCTAACTTGAAACAAATAATAGATTAAGCATCAGCGCCCCTGCACTTGATTTGATACCTGTCTCCATCTTGATTACCGGGGTTAATTGAACTAATCTGGCCACTAAGTGGATTATGTTTATGTTCCTTTTTTTTTTTAAATGCTTTATGTTATAGTAGTGATCTGAACTAGGAAAACAGCTTACTTATATAAATCATATTTTATATCTCAGGTGGTACTACACTGTGGAGTTATCTAACAAGCTTTGGTAAAATAGTTAGAAAAGGGCATTTCTCCTGTGCTGTATTCTTTGTAATACTGTCTAAATGGTGGTTCTGAACATAGTAGATCCTAGTTACTGGCCCAGGAACAGTATCTTTGTGGATCTTACAAGTATGCTGTTACGTTACAGGGATTTTTGCACGTGAACATGGTTCGAATAAAAAGCTGGCAGCACAGTCTTGTGCACTGTCCCTTGTCAGGCAGCTCTACCATCTTGGAGTTGTTGAAGCTTACTCTGGGTTGACAAAGAAGAAGGAAGGAGAGACGGTGAGTACTATAGAAGTGAGAAGATGGGAGTTTTCTATATATCTCTTTGTTCTATCTCATTCATAATAAGACCATCACCATTCAAGAATGTAGTGCAGTTAAAAGTTGTATTTACAATCGGATCTGAGTTCAAATCCTGCCTCTGCTGCTTACTAACTTTGTGACCTTAAATAAGTCACTTAACATCTCTGGGTCTTAGTTTCCTCATCTATAAAACGAGGGAGTTGGACTAGAAGACCACAAAAGGTACCTTCCTGCTCCACATATGTGATCTCTGACTTTCAGTTACTGTGAGGGCCAGTTTTCCCCCTTTTTTTCTTCTTGGGGATTGGTAAAGAACCAACAAGTAAGTTTTTGACTGTAAAAAAGAATATTATTGTAAGAACTGTCCCAGAATAAAATTGGCCCTATTGATTGCCACAAGAGTATTAACAAACACTTCTTATATATAGGAGTTGGCTCTGAGCATAAGCATTTGTTGAATAAATTATGTTCACAAAGTACATTATAAATAGATCATACAGTATATTCTGTGAGCCTTGGTGTTCATCGTCACTGTAATGCATTTTCACAGGTGGAACCTTACACAGTTCACCTATCTCACGACTTAGAACATCAGCTGCAAAATGTCGTTCAGGAGTTGTGCCTAGAAATCCAGCCCCCAGTAAGTATGAGTTCTTTGTGTTTTACTTTAATGCAAGACATTTCATCAGGTGAACCACCATAAGCACATGATGATTTTTATTTCTGAACCCATAGCCTGAAGATCCTAATTATCCAGTCATACTCAATATTGGCAAACTAGCTACCTTTGAACCAGCACAGCGACAGAACCAAGTTGGAGTTGTTCCCTGGTCACCTCCTCAGTCTAACTGGAATCCATGGACTAGTAGCAACATCGATGAAGGCCCTTTGGCTTATGTGAGTACAGTAGGATTTTAGAAAAGAAACTATTGAAGGCTGAGTGTTTCATTGGAAATTAAATCTAAATTTTTATTTTCATTATTTATTTATTTTTGTAAAGCCTTCTAGTGAAGTTATTGCCATTTGTGACCAGTTTCTTTATTGTATTATCCAGGCCACTCCTGAGCAAATAAGCATGGACCTGAAGAATGAACTCATGTACCAGCTAGAACAGGATCATGAGTTACAGGCAGTAAGTCTCCAAATGTGTTTAGATAATGTGGTGATTTGGGCTTTAGAATTTCCGTAAACATCCGTACAAAGTAGTGTGCTTTGCTCTTTATTATAGAGCATCCTGGGAAATTACTGCATTCTAACTTTGGGATTCTTCCCTTTTCTGGGAATTTAACCAACAGGATTAGGTGATAAGGTGTTTCTTCAGCAATATAGAAAGAGTTTTTTATTAGTGAAATTACATGATCTGTCATTCCATTGATTAAATGCTCTAGTTTGTTTTGGGTACCAGCCATTAAGAGAGGATGGGAGTTGTACCAGTCCATGTGTTGATTTAAAACCAAGGGTAAAAGATTATTCAGCCTACCTCGTCTTTTCCTCTTTAGATCCTGCAGGAGAGGGAGATGCTGCCTGTTAAGAAGTTTGAGAATGAAATCTTGAGGGCAATCCATCAAAATTCAGTTGTCATTATTCGTGGTGCCACTGGATGTGGCAAAACTACCCAGGTTCCTCAGTATATTCTGGATGAATGCATTCAAAACAACCGTGCAGCGGAGTGTAACATAGTAGTGACTCAGGTAAGGTAAGCCAAGTGGCGTGTCTCAGTATTAAAATCTAATTAGGGTTCCGGGCAGAGTCTTTCATGTTTGCTTATCTTTAAATGTATGAAAACCTATATGCAGAAATGGACTCACTTTTTGCATGTGGGCCTTGGATCCTATCTGAATATAGAAAATCCTTTTAGGATTAAAAACACTTCAGTTTGTTGAAACCAATCCTCAACTAAGGGAGGGAGATAATTCTTTTTTTACTTGTCCCCATTACACGCAACTTTAAATGCTGAGCCTCTTGCAGCGTGCTTCATTGTCTTGTTAATTGCTTTCATATTAGTATTACTACTAACCATTTCAGAGTATGTTGTTAGATTTGATTGAATGTCCTATGAATTCTAAAAGTGACTTCTTTTCAGGACATTGAGTTAGTAACTGGGAGTACAGGGATAAATAACTAAGTCTTGCTCAACATATTTATATATTCTAATGGTTACCAAAGGTAACCATTGTATTACAAGTAAATGATATAAGGGAGGTATAGATAAGTCCAAAGCCAAAGGAGAGAGATCCCCAGACTATAAGAAATGATGAGGCAAGGTGAAATAGAAAATGCCTCATCAAGAAAGGCATCTAAGTTGGCCCTTGAGGGACTCTTATTTCTTTCCAGTTAAAAAATACTCAATACACAAAGACAATTAAAGCAGTAGTCCCTTTCCCCAAGTTTGTTTTATGTTTGAACAAACAAAATTTAAACAAAAACGTGAAACTTGAGGAAAAAGAATGCTAACTAGGGATCACTCACCCTTTTTGGGCACTTCCAGTGATGAGGTAACCCATTCCAGTTTGGGGCAGTTCTGTCTTGACATTCAGTTGGAATTTGTGTATTTCATCCACTGATTCTGTTTTTGATCCCTGGAGCTATAAAATAAATAGGTATTTGAGGATTGCACAAAAATACTACCCACCTTTTCTCCAGAACAAACATTACTAAGTACTTTCATCCATTACTCGTGTGATATGATATCCAGACACTTCACCATCCTGGTCACTCTAACTAGCTCAAATTCCTGCTGTCCCTCCTAATACATATCAACAAGAAATGATTCCTGATGTCATTTAAAGTAGTGTAAGTACAGTGAAATTATTACTGCAGCATTAGTTTTTGGAAAAGCTGTAATATGTTTGACTTAAGTAGTTGAAAGTCAAATGAGACATGTAGGTCTTTAGGGGGAAAACTTTTTTCTGAGTTTGACAAACACCAATGTGAGCATTTCTATGCACAAACAAAAAAGATATGTGTATTAAACCACAAATCTCTATTGTATACAACTTTTTTATAAAGCCCTAAAGCTAGCCATCCCCTCTGAATTTTTCTTCTGAGCTTATTTTTAAATACTTCATTTATCTCTTTTTTTTTGGCATTATATCTGGAAAACTTAACTAGGAAGACTTGATCCTTCTAGGTCAGGCGCAATTGGACAAATTCTACCAGAGAGAATACTACTTTGTCATCCTGACTTCAGATATCTCAGAGAAATTATTTAAAAGATCAGTGTTCTTAGTAAGGCAGGAATTATCAATATCAGAAAAGGTCTTGCCATAATATCCTTCTATAGTATGAACCATACCTTTGGTTTGAGGGAGTCACATATCCTGATTGTCCTTTTCTTAATTTATGTTGGACCACACTGGGGCCACTCAAAAATTCCATAAACCTCAGTTCTCAATTTCTGCATTTCATATTTGTTCCCTCGTTTATAAATTTAACGGTAAAATGTCATGGCTTATCAAGGACTATTTGTTTGGCATATTCACTGGGATTTCTCATGGAAAAGAATCCTTTGTAACATGAAGCATGGTGCTTTGATTAATGCTAGATGATTTTTGCATTTAAAAAAATGTGTACATCAAAGGGGTTTTTCTCTTGTCCTGTATCTCATTTTCCTTAATATTTCCTGCAGCAAATTTTTAATAGTTCTGAAATACTTAGCAGTTGAAGCAAAGTGATTAAATAAAGTTAATTTTTATTTTGCTTTTTCTTTCTTCAGCCCAGGAGAATCAGTGCTGTTTCTGTGGCAGAACGAGTTTCTTATGAGAGAGGAGAAGAACCTGGGAAGAGCTGTGGCTACAGTGTACGATTTGAGTCTGTGCTTCCCCGGCCTCATGCCAGTATTATGTTCTGTACCGTAGGTCTGTAACAACTCTTTGGAATCTTTAGCTTTGTCTTGCCATTGTCTGATAGTTAAATTGTAGTGTGTGCCCAGGAGATATGGAGAACAATGTCATAGAATAATAAGTTGGAGATGAAAGGAGCCTTAGACATCATCTAGTCCATCCCCCTCACTTTTTTTTTTTTGAGACTTGATGATTGGATCTCACAGGCTGCACGTTCAGTAGCCTTTCTTGAATCTTTGTCCTGTTCTATTTCTTATTGACTGGGACCTGTTAACCTGTCCTTGGGCAGCCTGGTGGTGTACTCCTTCACCCCTCCCCACAGGGCTCACTGCATGGGTGCCAGACTTGGTGTGACCCTAACTGGTCATTTCCTAGCCCAAGTTGATCTGTAACCTCAGCCCTTTCTGGTAGCAGGAATTACAGGCATGTACTACCTATCTCATATCGTTCCTTCACTTGATGAGAAAGCTGGGGCTCAGAGGTGTTGTGCTGCTTGTCTAAGGTCACACAACGGAGGGAATAAGTGACAGCTGGGTTAAACCCAAGGTTTCTGACTCTACAAAATTTTATACTTTACAATACCAAAAGATGTTGGAAATAGTAGTGTCGGTACCGCTGGTTTGGAATTCATCTGGGAATAAAGAATGTATTATTCATTCAAATAACTTGCTGTCATTTTGAGCTAACATTGGGATGGGCTGACTTGAGGTAATGAGTAACTTGGGGTCTTTTTGCAAAGCCTTTGTTGGATCGCCACTTATCAGGTATGTTGTAGAAGGCATCCTTTTTTTAGCTTATAAGTTGACTGACCTCTGAGGTGGTTCCCAGCTCTCATTCTGTTAAATGATTTTTTTACTAGTAGGACATATAATAAACCTATTAATTCTTTCTTAGAGAAAATAAAAATTGAAACTGACTAAATTGGGGCATCCTAGTACTTTTTAATACAAGTTTTCATTTAGACTTTGATTTTTCCAGTTTATATTTTCTTGTCAGTTGAATTTCTGTGCTTTTTGCCCATTTATGTGTTCATAATATTGGTTCAGACACAGGATTGGGAACTACTATTACACATTTAATTTTCCTTAAATGTTGTTAATGTTATCTAATAATAGTTAGCATTTTTATAGTACTTTAAGGTTTGCAAAGCACTGCACGTTATTTTATTTGAGCCTCAAAACAACCCTGTCAGTCAGGTGATATTCCCATTTTAAACTTAAGGAAACTGAACTATTCAGGTTAAGTGACTTGCCTGGTGTCACTCAGCTAGGCTGTGTCTTGGGGGCAGGGGTTGAACATGTGATTCATCTAAAGTTGGTATGCTTTTAAACACCAACCAATGACATTTCAGTTTAATTTATTCTGATTTTTATTTTGAGGTGTACTACTGAGGAAATTAGAAGCAGGCATTCGTGGAATCAGTCATGTAATTGTAGATGAAATTCACGAAAGAGACATTAATGTAAGTAACTTTGAGTCTTTTCCCTCATCCCTAACTTTATCAAAGAAAACAAGACGCTTGAGTAAATGGAGGAGCTGTGGTAGAAATTTCCTCATTTTCTAAAGGTGCATAAAGTATAAGCTGATTTAAAAAAAACCTTTTGATGATGGTCTCTTTCAAAATAGTGTCCTTTGGAAACTATATAGTTCCAAATGCATTATTAGAATATTTTTAGACTTTTGTCTGCAAAGCCTGTCCTTTCGTTCTAATTAAATTTTATTTCTATAACAAAAATTAATGTTTTCTCCTTCCCTTCCTCACTAATATTAAGGGAACAAAGAAAAACTCTTGTAACAAATATACAAATTCCCAAATTGAACATGTTTTAAAATGTCTCTTTCTTCATATTCAGTTCATCTGTTCTCTCTAAATATAGTTCACTAATAGTTCAGTTCATATTCTTTTGACAAATGTTCTCGAGGATGGGCTTGATTTTGAGAGTGTCATTATTAAGTGTAATCATCAAACAGATTACAACCATACACAGAGGATCCACGATTTTATCCGGAATAGGAACTCCTGACATATTACAATTCCTCTCTGGCTTAGTATAAAAATCCTAGTGATTTCTTTGAGGCACAGAGAGGTTGCGTGAACTGCCTGGCGTCACCCAGCTATTATATGTCAGAAGAGGGATTTGAACCCAGATCTTTATGATTCTTAATCCCATTACACCATACACTACCTTTCTACCTCTGTGGTAAATACCATATTTAGCAAAAATTTTCACAGTATGACTAGGAAAGCATTGTTATAGTTATAATAAGGCACAGGGTCGCTCATCTATTTCAGAGTTTTTGCATAAGCCTGATAGATTACATAGAAAAACCAATAGTGATAGTGGGTTTTTTTTTTCTGTTTTCCTTGGAGTCTTAAGACATCTCAAATCTAAGCTATCCCTGTCCACATGAAATATTTGACATAGTTTTTATATAATTTTTCTTCATCATCATTCTTTCAGAATTATGTTCTTCACCTCACAATATCTATTTACTTAATTCAGAAATTCTTAACCTTTCTCAAAATGTTTTTAAAGGCAGACATTTTGAAAGAAGTCTTAAAAGTGAAGGGCTGAGCATTTCAGTGTTTTCTTTGACCTCAACAATTTGATGGCTGCCGTTATAAATATCTTACAAAAATTTTGTGCCGGACAAAAATTCTTAACATTTATCTCCATAAACATATTGGGTGTGTCCTGACTTACGTATTTGTTTGACTTGCCTCTCATTTTGATATTCTTCCAAATCTGCTCATTTTTATGGAGACATGAAATAATACATTCATTATGACATCCTATTCACGATATCACATTGCAACAGAATTGGCCAGCTTTGAAAATACTGTGGCCAGAAGTGAAGTATGTTGCTACATTGCTTTGTTACAAGTCAGTCCTGCAAAACACCAAAAAATTGTTCTTAATTGATTTTGACATCTTGTAACTTTTTTCAAAAAATAATATATATATTCAGTGATAGGAATACTAAGAGACTTAAGTGAGAAGAGTAGCCTAGCTAAATATATTTTGATGTTAAAATTACTGATATGTTCTTTTTCTCCCATTTCTCTCCCCCCTTTTCTGCAGACTGACTTTCTTTTGGTGGTATTAAGGGATGTAGTACAGGCTTATCCTGAAGTACGCATTGTCCTCATGTCTGCTACCATTGACACCAGCATGTTCTGTGAATATTTCTTCAATTGTCCTATCATCGAAGTCTTTGGAAGAACTTACCCAGTTCAAGGTTAGCTACTAAATTGAAAATACAGTGGTGTGGGTGTGGGTGGGTGTGTATAGTATTTTTTAAACCTCTTCATTATATAATGATACCAATAAATTTTTGTTTTTCAGTCTTGTCCAACTCTGTGACCCTATTTAGAGTTTTCTTGGCAAAGATACTGGAGTGGTTTGCCATTTCCTTCTACAGCTCTTTTTACAGATGAGAAAATGAGGCTTGGGTTAAGTGGCTTGCCCAAGATCGCACAGCTAGGAAGTATCTGAGGCCAGAGTTGAACTCAGGAAGAGAAGTCTTCTTGATTCCAGGCCTGACTCTCTATCCACTGTGCCACCTAGTTGCTCTTATACTGGTAAACATTCAAGATAACAGTGTTAAAGGTTAATTACCTTAGCAGTTACAGAGCAATATTTCTGAAATACGTGTTATGGTAGCAGAATTTTGACTTGTGAAATTACTGAGGACCATGTGTGGTCTAATGTCTAAGAACCAGTGGCTTAAGATTCATGAGACCTAGGGCTTAGTCCTGGCTCTGCCTGATTTATTTGTCACTTTGAGCAAGTTGACTAACTTAAAGTTTCAGTTTCTTCATCCATAAAAAGAAGGGATTAGATTAATAGTCTCAACAAATTCCTTATGTCTTACAAAAACTAGAGCTTTCTATTTGTAGAGCAGCATTATCAATTGCAAATTAATGTCCAGCATATGTAAGTAGATGGGCAGGTAGGTGGCAGGATACATAAAGTACCAGGCTTGGAATCAGGAAGATTCCTTTTCTTGAGTTCAAATCCAGCCTCAGACACGTAATAGCTGTGTGACCCTGGGCAAGTCACTTAATCCTGTTCAACTGAGTTCCTTATCTGTAAAATGAGCTAGAGAAGGAAATGGCAAACCACTCCAATATGTATGCCAAGAATACCCCAAATGTGGTCACAAAGAGTTGTACAGAACTGAACAACAAAATACGTAAATAGAGAACACAGTGAAGGAATGAGGCAAAGTGGCAAAGTCTTTTTAGGTTCAAGTGTTTTTCAAACCACTGCTTGGAAGCAGTCATTTAATTCATATAGTAGAGTTAATGTTACACTGATCATAAAATTTCATTTTAAAGATTACAAAAACATTTTCTCACCCCTTCACAACCTTGTGAGATAAATAGTGTAATGAAGGACCCTTGAGTATTTTTCTTTTCTGTTGTTTAGAGGCATAGGTGAAAAGCCTCTGCTCACGTAGTGGTTAGAGATTTTTAACCCAGGTCTTCTAGCTACACAGCTACACAGTCCAATATTCTTTCTACTACACTATCTAGGAGACAATGAGTGGGGAAAATGTGAAGTAATGAAATCTTAAACTATGGTGGTTTTAAAAGATTAGAGTTAATCTGAGAAGCCAAAGATTAAAAGTTACAAAGAAGAATGTATTGGTTAGCTTTGTAGGCATATGGGAATTTGAATTCTGCAACTTGTTGAGAAAATTTAGGTTATACTGCACTGTAAATCACATAGATAACTCTGAACAAAGGTCTTTTAAAAATCTTGTGTTTTTAATATCCCCTTCATTCCTAGTATACACCTTCTTCCTCAGAACCAATGATTTTATAGAAAGAATTAAAAAAAGAGGAGAATGCTTTTGGTTAACAAGTTTTTATGAAGTACTTACTCTGTGTCTCGTATTGTGCTGGCAATACAAAGAAAGCTTTTTTTCAGATAGTCTGTTCCCTGCTATCAAAGAGCTTGCAGTCTGTGGGAAAGACAGCTCTGTAAAAAAAGATAATTCTAGTGCCATCCCTCCTTATCTCCCATTTCCCCTGTTTTATATAGCTTGTTTGTAATATTTGTTTGTTGTTTCCTCTATCAGATTATGTGTTCTTTGAGGGCAAAGACTATCTCTTGCCCCTTTTGGTATCCCTGTCCCTTAGAATAGTGCCTGACACATAGCAAGCACTTAAAAAATATTTATTGCCTGCTGGAAAGATATGTATGGGATATTGAACATGATAAACATAATGGCCCTTACATTTAAACGGCATTACAAGGCCTCATACAACGTGGAATTTTAGGAAGTTAGAGGGCAGGAGATCTGAGAGAATTCTGAGAATGGGAAGTAGTAAAAATGCAGTTGAGAAGATAGTGTCTTTTTGTGAGCTACAACATGGAAGCCTGTGTCATAGTGTAGTTGGAGGAAACAGTGTAAGAAGAGACAGACCAATCATAAGCCTATTACAGTGGTCTAGGCATGAGGTGATAAGAGATCTGTACCATAGTGGAGGCATGATCAGAGGAGACAAGGGCTTGTAGGAGCTGAAATGTGCTGGTAAATGCTTAACAATTAGCCCTCCATGGGCAAATGTGCACAACACACTTTAAAGTTTAATTTTCATTACTGTCATAAGTTTAGACAGTCAACAAAATAATAAATCTAGCCCTGATTTTTCACATTTGGCAATTTCTAAGGTGCAGATGCTCTCACTGAAAATTTAAAGTTAGTTCTTGAAGCCCCTTGGAGCTGACTGCATCCAGAAGATTCTTGGGTGTGAGAGATGTTAGGAAGGTGAAGGTAGAATCAACAGGACTTGGTGGAAGAGGGGTGAGAGAGAGTGAGGCATTGAGAATGACATCCCTTGGTTTTGAACTTGGGTGACTGAGAGGTTGGTGCTGTCTACAAAGCTAGTACATTCAGGAAATGGGAAGGGCTGGGGGAAAAGATAATGAGTACAGTTTTGAACATATTGAGACTATGGGACATTCAGTATGAAAATGTCCAATAAATAAGCAGAGATTCAAGACTGGAAGTCAGGAGACAGATTAGGGCTAGATAAGTATATTTGGGAATCATTCATCAATACCAAATTCTGAGATACCTGGCAATTAGGAAAGTCTCAGAATATTTGACCAACTGAGACGATAAGGATTGCTGTTCAGAATTATTTCCCGCTAGATTGGCAAAGGCAACTCATAAATAACTGAAAAGGATTTCTTTAGTAAATGATTTGGTATCTCTTGAGTGTTTTCCAATGAGTGAAAGGCATAGGTGTTAATTGAAAGTCATTGCTGGTGGGGGTTGGGCGTTACAGACCTTACTGCATAACACAACAGGGTATCCTAGAAATCTTAGTGAAGTTGTAAGCTTTAGCAGCTTAGAAGTGCATTAAGATTTCTCCTTATTTACTTAGAATAGTCAGTAGGGTCACCAAAAAAAAAAAAAACCATGCCCAGGGAGATGAAAATCGAGAAGTTACCATTAAATTGTCTGACATTGAACCAATTTATTGGACTTAGGAACATAGAGTAAGACTGCAGGATATTGAAGGACCATTGAATATGAACATTGCTCACCTATTCCTTCAGACCAGCTTCATTTTGAAAAGTTGATTGGTCATTTTACACTGTAACTGTTTGTTCCTTTAGAGTATTTTTTGGAAGACTGTATTCAGATGACCCAGTTCGTTCCTCCACCAAAGGACAAGAAGAAAAAGGACAAAGATGATGATGGTGGTGATGATGATGATGTAAGTGGATTTTTGTGATTCTCTTTAGGCTTCATACATACCCATACACAGTATTTTTTTCAGTTAAAATCTTCTCTCCAAAAAAAAGAAAAACCTGTGTAACAGATCAATTAAAATAATTTTTTGTCTGTTAGAATCTCAGCATCTTTCAGAGTTGTTTTCCTGGTTCTTCTACTCACTTATCTCATCAGTTCATACAATTCTTACGTTTCTCTGAAACTACCTTCAGTATTTATATACCATAATTTTTTTCAGTCATTTCCCAATTAGTGGAGCACTGACTCCCTTCGTTTATAGCTTTATGTCACTACAAAAAGAGCTACCATAAATGTTTTTGCACATAAAAGTTCTTTTCCTCTTTTTTTTTTGGTATGTAAACCTAGAGGTATCATTGGTGAAAAGGAAAGGTATGTATGTATAGTTTAGTAACTTTGTTTCAAAGTTCCAAGCAGATTTCCGGAAAGGCTGGACCAGTGATTCCTATTTGTAATGTGCTGTAAGCTTTACTTTATCAAAATAACCTTGATCAAGAAATTAGATACTTTTTCAATCATCATTAAACATTTATTGAGTATCTACTACATGCCAGGCACTGTGCTAAGTGTTGGGGATTGGGGAAAATAAAACAGGTACTCCTTTCCCTCAGGGGAATTACAGTCTAGTGGGAAAAACAACATGCAAACAACTAAGTACAAACAAGATAGGGTAAATTAGAGATAATCTCTGAAGAAAGATATTAACATTGAAGTGTGTCAGGAAACGCTTCTTGTAGAAGATTGGATTTCAGCTGAAATTTGAAGGAAGTCAGGAAATAGAGGTGTGGTGAGAGAAAATTTCATGGGGGACAGCCACTGAAAAAATACAGGTAATTGGGAGATGGAGTGTCCTGTTTTCAGAGCAGCACAGAACTCAACATCAGTGGATCACTGTGGTGGGGAGGGGGACATTAAGTGTCAGAAAACCAAAGAGTTAGCAAAGGACCAGGTTGCAAGGGTCTGTAAAAGCTAAATAGGATTTTTTTTCTTTCAGTTTATTATTTATTTATCACACTGTATTTAAATTTTGAGTTCCAGATTCTCTCCTACCCTTACCCCACCCAATGAGAAGGCAAACAATACGGTATCAATGATAACTTGTTGAAATCGTGCAAAACATAGTTCCATATTAGCCAAATCTTCCCCACCCCCCCCCCCCCCAAGGAAAAAAAATAGCAAGAAAAATAAAGTGAGAAAATTATATTTCAGTTTACATTCCAAGTTAGTTCTCTTTTTGGAAGTAGATGGCATTTTTTCATCATGAATCCTTTGGAATTGTCTTGGATCACTGATCAGAATAGCTAGGTCTTCATTACAACATTGCTGTTACTGTGCACAATGATCCGTCAGTTCTTCTTATTTAATTTTGCATCAGTTCATATTAAGTCTTAACATGTTTTACTGAAACTACCCGTGGTCATTTCTTATAGCACAGTAGTACTCCATCACAATGATATACCACAGCTTGTTCAGCCATTCCCCAGCTGATGAGCATCCCTTCGATTTTTGCCACCACAAAAAGAGCTGTTATAAATATTTTTCCTTAAATAGGATTTTATAATTAATCTTGGAGCAAATAGAAAGCCACTGAAGTTTAGGGGGATAGCAGAGTTACTTAAAGTTCACCTTGGCTGCTGAGTACGTGATGGACTAGAATGGGGAGATACTTAAGGAAAGGAGAGCAGAAGATTATGCAGTAATCTACGGGTGAGGTAATAAGGACCTACTCTAGGGTGGTATCTCTGTGGGTAGAGAGAAGAGGAAAGATGTTACAAATAAACTGACAGAACCTGGCAACAAAGTGGATATTTAGGATATGAGTGGGAAGTTGAGGGTCTTTCCTAGGTTTTGTGCCTGGCTGTCTTGAGAGGATGGTAGTTCGTTAAATAGTAATGGGGAAATTTGGAAGAAGGATACTTTAGGGTAAAAGATAATGAGTTCAGTTTTGGAAATGTTAAGTATAAAATATCTATAGGAAATCCTGTTCAAGATGTTGAATAGTCAGTTGGAGATGAAAGACTGGAGGTCATGAAAGGTTAGGACTGAATAAAATCTGAGAATCATCTCCATAGAGATAATTGAACTCAAGGTAACAAATGAGATCACAAAGGGAAACAGTATAGAGAAAAAAGTAGAATTAGGACCAGAGACTTGGGGTACATCTGCAACTAATAGTCATGCATGGTCTAGATGAATAGCCATCCTAGGAAATTGAGAAAGAATGGTCAGACAAGTAGGAAGCAAACCAAGGTAGAGCAGTGTCAGGAAAATCTGAAGAGAAGAAAATAATTGACAGTGTCAAAGGATGCAGACAGGTCAAATAGGATGAAAATCCAGAAGAAGTCATTTTATTTAATAAGGGGTAACTTTGGAGGAACAAGTTTTAATTGGATGATAATGAAGTCTGTAGCTGGACTACAAACACTTAGGAGGAAATTCTGATTGTAGACAAAAAAGAAAGGATGTAAGACAATAGCTAGTAGTTCATAATTATAAACATTAGAGAAAGAAATGATTCCGTGAAAAAAGCCTCAAAGGGGAATATATTTCACTTGGTAGAAGGAAGTCATAGTTAGACATTTCAGAATCTAAAAGAATTTTTGTGTGACATTCTAGAAAAATCAGAATCAACCACCAGGTAAAGAGAACTGATTATAAATATTCCTCACTCTCACAGGAAGTGTTTAAATCAGGGGTGGGAAACCTGGGGCCTCAAGGCCACATGTGGCCCTCAAGATCCTCATGTGTGGCCTTTTAACTGAGTCCAAGTTTTACAGAACAAATCCTTTATTAAGGGCATTTGTTCTGTGATGGCCACATGTGGTCTTGAGGCCCCAGGTTCCCCACCCCTGGTATGAATCATTGTCCTTCAAACTAGCTTAGGTTTGAAAGATCAAAAAGATCTAAGAGTCCTCAAAAATGAGTCTTAAAATTGAAGGGGAAAAAAAGTAATGGCTATAGTCAGATGGGCATAATTTACTAGTTAGATTATGTTGCCCCATCATTTTGATAACTGCTAATTCTAGGAAAAGGACAGTGCTGTATTGATAAATTATAATTTTGGGAAAAAAAAACATATCTTTCAGGCAAACTGTAACCTAATCTGCAGTGATGAATATGGTCCAGAAACAAAGCGTTGCATGGCGCAGATGAATGAGAAGGAAACTCCATTTGAACTTATTGAGGCACTTCTGAAGTACATTGAGACACTTAATGTTCCTGGAGCAGTGCTGGTTTTCCTTCCTGGCTGGAACTTGATATATACTATGCAGAAGCATTTAGAAATGAATCCCCATTTTGGTATGGCTGTCTTAATTTTTCACTTGTCTCACAGTAGAGAAGTATGTGTGTGCCTGTGTTTCAGACAGTGTAGGGAAAGTCATTGGGAACTGAATGTGGAAAAGACGGAGTTGGAATTGTAGACTGAAGTTCAGCGTGTATGAAAATGCAGGTAGTAGGAGAGGAAATTTAAATCAAATTCTTGGTTTCGATTCAGTGTCTCCTATTTATGTTTTAGGAAGCCACCGGTATCGGATTCTGCCCCTGCATTCTCAGATTCCTAGAGAAGAACAGCGAAAAGTATTTGATCCAGTACCAACTGGAGTAACCAAGGTAGAAATCGAATAATAAAATTGACGGCATACAGTTTATAATAAATATAATAATAAAAGTAATTATATACTTTAGGCTCTTCATCTTTTACAAACTTTTGTTGTGGTCCCCTTTCAGCTGTCTTCGCTAATTTATTCTTCACAAATAGTCTTACTAGGTATTAGTATTATTTTTATTACATTATCCATCCCTGAATTTTGTTGCTATGTAATATTGCCTAATAAGACTATTTTGATGGCTATGTGAAGGATAAAATGGAGTATTTTAAAGCACCTTGCAAATATTAAAGCATTTTATAAATGTTTATTATTTTCAAACTATTACTTGTTTCCCAAATTCAAATTAATATTTTCAGCTTTCATGTGTTTTTTTTTTTTAAGACTTTCCTCTATGTCTGGAATGTACTTCCTCATCTTTTTCAGAATTCTTTTCCTTGAGGCTCAGATCAGATGCTATTTTTTTCTCCAAAGCTTTCTCTTATTTCCCACAACTGCGTATCCTAGAATGCTTTGAATTTATTTTCTCTATCACGCTGAATCTTGTTTTATATTTCATTATTTGTTGTTTATTCTGATAGAATATTGCCTCTTTTCAAGACTCTTACCCAAGTATCTAACAAAATAATGTGCTCTTGGTAGGTTCTTAATGTTTATTGAATCAAAATCCATTTAACTCTTTTCCTTCACAGGTTATTTTGTCCACAAATATTGCTGAGACCAGCATTACCATTAATGATGTTGTTTATGTTGTTGACTCCTGCAAGTGAGTTCCTAATGTATTGCTTTTGTCCTGAAGACAAATTTATATGTCTAGAACACAGGTCAATAATCTTCCATTTAGTTTATCATACAGGTCTTAGCTGTATTGCCACTGTAGGATCCTAAGTCTTTGACAGGCAGATTTCCCATTATGATTCCTAATTTGTCTCTGAGCAGTATGTTATAGTGGGTATGTAAAAGCGTTTGTTTCTAATGGCTTTAGCCTATAGATCTATAGGAAATGGGGTTTGGTGTTAAAGGGTACTGGAGAAATAAAGGGTTAATTTCTAATTCTCTCTTGGATTAGTTAAGGAATTATAAATAATGGCATCCTGTATAATTGTGGTTATTTGGACATCACCTTGAATGACTTAACCACAAATAAATAATGTGGTAATGTTTTGAAAACTAGTGTTTCCAACTTCCGGTTATTTCTCATCTTTAGGCAAAAAGTGAAACTGTTCACTGCACACAACAATATGACCAACTATGCTACAGTATGGGCATCCAGAACAAATCTTGAACAACGGAAGGGACGAGCTGGTCGTGTTCGACCTGGCTTCTGTTTTCATCTCTGTAGCAGAGCTCGTTATGATAGGTAAAGCCATATGTTATATGTATTTAGGAGAATTCCAGTTTATTTTAATACCTGAAAATTTAATGTTTCTGTGAGATATTGAAAGCACTTCATTAAGAATGTGTTGTAAGATACTAAAAAATTGAAAAGGAACATCTGACATATTGAATGATAACAAGTGAGACGATTAAAAAGTGTTTTTCACAATAAAACTTACATGAGTTATATAAAAGTATGTTGTAAACTAAACTGCTGTACAAATGTGAGGTTTTTTAAAAAATCAGGATCCACAAGTTCTATGATAGCAGCTACTGATTTAATAGGGTATTTTAGTATTTTAAAATTAATTGATAGCTTATTTTTACACCACCTACATTTCCTAATATAACATTCTAACCAACCCTTCGAGTGCTATTCCTTATACTAAAGAATAAAAAAAAAGAAATGATTCAGCAAATCTTACCTGTACATCACCCAGGTCTAACATTTTGTGTAGTTACACATCCATAGTCTCCCACAAAGAGAGGGAGATGCATTCTGATAACTCTTGGGATTAGACTTCATTAAAATTTGGCAGCACCTCATTTTCTTGTTAAAAATAAACATTTATGTCTTTTGTTTTTGTCACCTATGTTTCCTGCTGTAATCCTTTTTTCTCTTCCCTTATTCCAAAAGATACAAATTGTGATAATTAAAAAAAAAAAAAAAGACATAATTCAGCAAAATTTTAAAAATCTGACGTAATATGGAGTGTTTTACACCTGTGGATCTCCATCTCTGCAAAGGAGCAGGGGAGGTCTCTTTGTTTTCTTTAGGGACAAGCTTAGCTATATTTTGTATCATTCAATTAATACTCTGTAATACTTAACATTCACATGTGCTTACTATGTGCCAGGCACTGTGCTAAGCACTTTACAGATATCTTATTTGCTCCTCAAATTTGTTACCTCCTTGGGAGGTAAGGAAACTGAGATAAACATATTAAGTTAGGGTCACAGACTAGTGTCTGAGGCTGGATTTGAACTCAGGTGTTCCTGACTCCAGGCCTTGCACTCTATCCATTGTACCACCTAGCTACAATTCTGATTGTTTTGCTGTTGTACTTTCCACTTAAATTATAGGCATTATGTATATTGTCTTCCTAGTTCTGGCTTGCTTTACTTTGTATTAACTTCATTTATCATTTCTTAAAGCATTGTAATACTTCATTCATTATATTTATCTACCACTTTATGTAGGCATTTCCTAATTAGTGGACATCTACTTTTTTTAGTTCTGTCTTATACAATGAAAAGAATATAAGTATTTCTTACATATGGAGCTTTTTTTTTTTTTTTAATTTTCTTAGGGTATGGTCCTACTAGCACTTCCACTGAGGAAAAGGTCATTCGGTTTAGTGATTTTGGGGAGTATAACTCTAAATTGTAGTGCTGCTTTTCCAGGGAAATTTTGATTACCTGTCAGTTGGAAATACCATCTTTGAATATTTGAACATCAGATATGAGGTAGACTTGCTGCATTTGACCTGGGGGGGGAAATGGAACTTTTCTTATTTCTTGTTTTCAAATGACAGTGACTCTAGTTTCTTAAAGCCCATACCAGCAGAACACAGGCTCTGACAGCTCTTACCAGGTTCAAAAATCATTTGAGTAAGGGTTTGATTAAAGATTTTGTGCTTATCTCTTATCTTTTGATCAGCCTAACTTTACCAGAAGGTTGATCATTCAGTGATTTATTTTTTTTTAGTTACAGCAACTCATAAAAGTCTGTTAAAGCATGACAAGGAATTGCAGGTTTTCTAGTATATAGTAAACATAATGATAAAACATATGAGATTTTAAGATAATTTAGGATTTTCAGTTACTTATCAGAATGAGTTTACTTAAAATGTCAGCAGTTGTTTAGCGGTTTTGAAAATCACCTTTCCAGCTATTTTTTTTTAAGAGTATCTTTCTAATAATTTAAGACTGTGGGAGTAGAAACTGGAGATGTCAATATAGTTCAGAAGGTTTGGTATTTATATAATTCTTTTAACCCCAAGGATGTCTCTGGAACCCCATCATATTTCACCGAGCAAAGCTTGAAAATAAACCTCACTGCTTCTACATCTCTTACATGTAGCTTTCTGCTGTTGTAATTAAAGGCGTTAGGAGTTGACCTGAAGCTCTGATGATTCTTGAATGAGAACTTTTACTGGAAAAGCCAGTGAATCATTTTAGTTGTTTGGGGTGGTGACTGTAACACACATGACGAACCCATCGCCCTAGAGGATAACAATAAAATGCCAGTTAAGGGGTGAAGAGAAGGTGGCTAATTTTAAAGTTGTAAGAGGGCCCTTTCTCCCAAGGTGTTGACCACATATAGATGTAAAGTTAATGGTTAATTTTTGTATTTCTCCTAGACTTGAAACTCACATGACCCCTGAAATGTTCCGAACACCACTGCATGAAATTGCTTTGAGTATCAAACTGCTTCGTTTAGGAGGAATCGGTCAGTTCTTGGCCAAAGCAATTGAACCGCCGCCTTTGGATGCTGTGATTGAAGCCGAGCACACCCTCAGAGGTATCGGTATCTATTCTTGTTAGTTGGTCGTTTCATGTTAGCCAGTAACTTTGGAAAGTATTAATGGTAAAAGTTTGCAGGGCACTCATTACTCTGTAGAACCAACAGTCCTAAGCCATTCTGGCCTGTGTTTGGTATGAATAGTTGTAAGTACTATAATGTCAAAAATTAAGCATGCATCAAGTATAGTAAAGGAATTTCACTTTGGAGAACAAGTACTAGAATATGGACTACTTGCATAAAAGTTTAATAAAGTATTCATTCTGTTTGGTAAGTATCTAATAGGTTGATGAATGAAGAAATTTTAACTTGTTTTTCTAGAAAATACTAACCTAGCTTTTTGTTCTGCATAGCAGAATTTGTGTCTTGCTTCATTAAAGTTTACTCATTTTATTCCTGCTGACAAAAATATCTTCCCTACAGAGCTTGATGCACTGGATGCTAATGATGAGTTGACACCTCTTGGAAGGATCCTGGCTAAACTCCCAATTGAGCCCCGCCTTGGCAAGATGATGATAATGGGTTGTATTTTCTAGTAAGTATTTCTATTCTGTCACTGTTAATTAAATGGAAAATAGGTTAGAGGATGCCTTGGAAGGGGGTAAGGGGGTGGTGAGGAAGAATAATTGGACACAGTTACATGGCTTATAAGGGCAAATAAAGCTATATCATATTCATAAGTGGGCTGTACTGATAGGTTTGGGTTTTGTTTTTTTTTTAAATATTCAGTAAGTGGGGAAAAATGAATGATTGCAATTGGAGCTGAATTATTTGAGTTAGAGAGAAT
Source organism: Vombatus ursinus (assembly GCF_900497805.2). Classification (NCBI taxonomy): domain Eukaryota; kingdom Metazoa; phylum Chordata; class Mammalia; order Diprotodontia; family Vombatidae; genus Vombatus; species Vombatus ursinus. Next base: position 22,767,686 of record NW_020954567.1, read on the forward strand.
GTAGCTGCCCCAAGAAAAAAAAAGAATACTAAATATTCCAGAAGAATAGTTAATCTGTCAGTAAATGTTAAATACCTACTATGTTTCAGGCACTGTGGGAGTTTACACTCTAATAGGAAAAGACAGTATACAAAAGTTAAAAGAGGGGACAGGGTTAATTCATCTGATGGCATGGTAGAGAAGGCAGAGATAGCCCAGAGTAATGCAGCCTGCTGAGAAATGAGATGATCTGACCTAGGCTCCCTTCTTAAATGGAAGGTTTTAATTCATAGTTCCACCCTCCAGTCAGAGGCACTGAGGGTGGTGATGAAGTGGAGTAGTCCCAAGGCTGATGGGATATTGTAGGTTGATGAGGTTTTCCTAAGGCCTGGTGGAGAAGGGAAAGATGGCCCAGAATTGTGCCGCCCGAAGGGAAATGAGGTGTAGAGATGTCATTCAGAAATTATATGTATCAAAAAGAGGTTGTGTTGAAGTGGTATGGTAGGTCCATTTTGCTTAAGAGGTGAAATGAAAAAGGAAAGCTGTAATGTTCAGTAATATCTCATTGCCTTTTACATATTGCCTTACATTATCTTATTTGAGCTTGACAACAGTGGGTTTTGGGAGGGATAGTACAATAATTTTAAGTGTTATGTGGAAAAATTGTGGCCACTGATAAAAGGGAGCTTCCATGTACCCATTTTTGTTAGGTCTGTTATGGCTGCTGACAACAAGGCTCCCAACCAATTCTCTCTCTGCTTCATTTTAGCGTGGGTGATGCCGTGTGTACCATTTCTGCTGCCACTTGCTTCCCAGAGCCTTTTATCAGTGAAGGCAAGCGCTTGGGTTATGTCCACCGCAATTTTGCTGGAAATAGGTTTTCAGATCACGTGGCCCTTTTGTCAGTGTTCCAAGCCTGGGACGATGCCAGGTATGTTTCTGAATGACATCAAATGAGAGAACCATGCATGCAAAGGGTTTTAGAAGAGTGTCTTAAAACTTATGTTGTGAGAACTTAATAATGTTCCACTTTCACATCCTACTGAGTCTTTTTTTCCCCTTTTAGAATGGGTGGAGAAGAGGCAGAGATCCGCTTTTGTGAACACAAAAGACTCAATATGGCCACACTCAGAATGACTTGGGAAGCAAAAGTTCAGCTCAAAGAAATTCTGGTTAATTCTGGGTTTCCAGAAGGTAAGACTAAGACTCATAAATTCCTAAGATAAATAATCGGGTGATTATGTGTATGACTTAACAGGGCCCTCTGTGCCTTCAGGCTTGGTTGCTTCTCAGAACTGTTTTGAACTCAGTGCCAGTGTTCACAGTCCTGCTCCCCTGACATAGTGAAAGTAAGCGTTGAAAGACCACTGCAATAATTGCAATATTCTTACCTGTGACTACCTTTTCTGAGGAACATTGGATATGATACTCAGAAACTTGAGTGCAAACAAATTTAACTCATTTTTTTAGCAGTGATCCAAGAAAAAGTGATCGGCTTGTCCTCTGCCAAGTTTTAGACTTATTGAAATACTATTACTATTAAATTTTAAATGACTTCAGATATACAGACAAGTTCTCAGCTGGCATGAATTAGCACAGTATTATAATAGTTTATGTTGCCAAAAAAAATAGCACCCACCTCACCCCCAAAGTGAGTTGGACCTGAGCTTTTATACTCTTAACTCTGCAGAATGAACATTTCATTGAATAGTTACCATGATCTCACTATATTCAGTCCTGATTTCTGGGGAAGATACAAAATAAACAAAATGGCTCCTTTCCACCCCCATGAAATTTACAGTCTAATAATAATAATTCAGATAATTCTAATAATTCAAAAGTGAGATCCAAAGTGCTTGTGAGCTATTCAGTGAAAGAAAGATGATTGCTGGCTAGTGAGATTGAGGCTCTTTTCTCTCTAAATACTTTGTCTTGATTGAAAAAAAGTTCTCTTAATGCCATTGAATTGTTTATTTTTAATCTAATAAACCAAAATATAGTTTGCATATGTTGTGACACTCAGTATTTTCTGTATCTGGTTTTAAAAGAGCCTTGTTCTGAAGAGACCTTTAAAAAGATAATAGTTTTCCAAAAGATCTACTGAGAGTTATTATTTAATAGAAAAGAAGGTATCTTATTTGATTGGTGGCAAAGCAAATGGGAAATATTTTGGATTTTAAGAAGATGGTTTATTAGGTCATGCTAAGGAGCTTTTTAAGCACTAGCTAACTTCCTGGCCTTGAATTTTCATAATTGCTTTTCAGAATCAGGGTTAATCATATTCATTAAGTCTAAGATAGGTGAAATCAGTACAGAATCATCTATTCTGAAAGTCAGATCAACTTGTTTCTTCAGCTGTGGTTTTCATGGTACAAACTTAGCTCTTGTTCTGAGAATGGAAGGGATCATTTTGCCAACTGACATCTGAAGAGAGAAGGAAAGGGAACAAGCATTTATTAAGTGCCTTTTAGATGCCAGGTGCTGTGCTAAAAGCTTATAAATATTATTTCATGTGCTCTAAGAGCAGAGGCCTTTTAAATTAATGATAGGTGATAAAATACAGGACCTAACACTTTTAAAAACTTTCAAAAATTAATAAGCATTTATTTTTTCAAGACTTCATTTTAAATTAGCTTATAATTCAATGCCTGGCAATAAAGAAACTTGTCTAAATGACATCAGTGAACATTGTCCAAAGTCTCTTGAATACTTTGGATGACAACATAAATATATGGGGAAATAGCCAACTTTCTCATCCCTCCTCCCCTCCCATTTTTTTCTGCAGAATGTCTGATGACACAAGTATTTAATAACACGGGACCAGATAACAATTTGGATGTTGTCATCTCTCTTCTGGCCTTTGGTGTGTACCCTAATGTCTGCTATCATAAGGAAAAGAGGAAAATTCTCACCACTGAGGGGCGAAACGCACTTATCCACAAGTCATCTGTTAACTGCCCCTTTAGCAGCCAGGACATGAAGTACCCATCTCCTTTCTTTGTGTTTGGAGAAAAGGTAAGAAAAGGGCATTTTCTAAATGTTTCTGTTAACAGGCTTCATTTTGGTCTATTGAATTATTAATTCCTAGCATGTTGAATTGCTTAGCACCTCTAATCAAAACCGTTCCCTTCTCCATCTGCAGATCCGCACTCGAGCCATCTCTGCCAAAGGCATGACCTTAGTGACCCCCCTACAGCTGCTCCTGTTTGCTTCTAAGAAGGTCCAATCAGATGGGGAGATTGTGTTGGTTGATGACTGGTATGACTTTTCAGGATTGTATCAAGTCTTAGCTAAATGTTTATATAGTTTAGGGCTGGTAAGAGGATGCCTCAGATTTGATTGAAAAAAGCCACTAACATCAGTCTAAAGCAAAATTCACAATCTGCTGCTTGATAAATTGCTCCAGAATGCTATTTTATTGAGATTACTAAAGTTTTTTTTTTACAATATAGCACAGCTTTTATAGTATGCTTTTTTCAGTAGTAATAATTCATAGTAATATAACATCCTTCTAGCAATGAAGTAGTTGAAACACATTCTTGTGTTTGCCCCCCACCCCTCAACTCCCCTTCTAAGAGGGAAAAGTAGATATGTAGTTGTCAACCATTAATAAATGGAGCTTTGGGATCCCCTTCTAAAGCTTCTCAAGTTCATGAATGTGGATGGCATTGAAAAATGATAAAACATGGTCCCTTAAGCCTGTTTTTCCAACAAAATGGTGGGCACAAGATCCAGCCCCTTTCCTTTAGTGGTAAAAAGGCTCTGGAGGAGGTGCAGGTGCACATGCATGCTCACATGCACACTCCAAAACACTGAGAGAGGGTGTACCAAAAGTCTTAGTATCACTCTTGGCTAGTTAGAATAAGGTGGCATAAAGGGGAGTGAAAATCCAGGTTTTTTCTGGCCTTTTTTCTAACATTTAAAATTTTCATTACAAATTTAATTTAGGATCAGACTACAGATGTCCCATGAGGCTGCCGCTTGCATAACTGCCCTTCGAGCAGCCATGGAGGCTCTGGTTGTTGAAGTAACCAAAGAGCCTGAAATAATCAGCAATTTGGATCCCTCAAATGAGCGTATGCTAAACATGATTCGGCAAATCTCTAGGCCTTCAGCTGCTGGTATTAGTCTCATGATTGGCAATGCACGGTAAGTTCTATGTTTTTCTCTTTTAAGATAATGACAAGTATCAAATAAGAGTCACAAAAGTTCCCAATGTGCCATTTATTAAAATCATCTAGTTTTATCACTAAACACCCTGCCACTCACCTCTGAAGAGATTTGAGGCCCAGAGGGGTTAAATTGATTAGTAACTGGGTGAGGACTAAAACCCCAGACATTTGGGAAGATGTCCTGTACTTACTGTATGCTATTACTGTACAAAGTGAAAGTAAATCACATTGTTTTCTCAATTGGTAGGCATTAGGATTAATCAAAAATGTTTCTTTAAATCTTTAAAGGGATTCTATATTTTTAATCCAGGGCTTTTGTTCTGTATTTTGGCTAAAGAACAGTTACCGTGTACATCTTAAAGGGTAACTTGAGATCAATATGTGAATGTGCTTTTGTAAATTAAAGAATGCTATGTGAAGACTTAAAAGATTTGTCAGAAAGACTTTGCAGTTAGATAGGACCTGCCAGAGCTTTTGCTCTGTTGGCACAGTATTATAGAGAAGTCATCACAGTGATACAGCAAATGAAATTGTTTATGAAGTGCTATTTAACATGAACAGAAGGGTAGACTATAACAAACATTTAGTAAGTGTTGTGCTCAGAACACAAGATACAAAGCATTTGTAGGGATACACCTAATTGGTGTATTGGACAAAATATTCTGTCAACAGTATGAAGGAAGGATTTGGGGGCGGGGAGGGGGGGAGGCAGGATAACTTCACTGTTAAGAGGCAATTATAATAGTCTAAGTAAATCATAAAGAATGTAGCATGATGAGGATAGGCACCAAAGCAGGATATCAACTTCACGTGATTTGGGAAGGTGGAATTGACCAAAATTATTGGATATTTGAAGTAAAATGGAGAAATTAAAGATCACCTACCTTCAGTATGTGCAATCATAGAGTAAATTACATGGTGCTACAGACAAATCACACAGCAAGCAACAGGTTTAGAGGGAAGGGTGAACTTGGTTGTATAGGTCAGGATTCAAAATGTACATGGAGTTATTTGTAAATAGTTGAAGCTGGTGTGAGTGAATCGGATTGCCAAAGGAGAGAAGGCTAAGTGATCACACCCTTAATGGAACCACCCACTTTAGAGGTCAGGAAGCAGATGAGGAGAGAAGTAAACTAGAAGAGCGGGGCAGCTAGGTGGTGCAGTGGATAGAGCACCTGCCCTGAAGTCAGGAGGACCTGAGTTCAAATTCGGCCTTAGACCAAGCACTTGACACTTACTAACTGTGTGATCCTGGGCAAGTCACTTAACCCCCATTGCCTAAAAAAACAAAAAACAAAACTAGAAGAATGATGTCTCTGAAGGTTAAGGAAGTAGAAGGGAGAGCAAAAGAGTGGTTAGAGGCATCAGTGAAAATGAGAACTAGTTAAAAGTCATTGAATTTGCCTGCTGGAGATCATTGGTGTCTTTTTAAAGAGCAGTTTCTGTTGAGTGGTGGGGCCCAAGCTAGATTGAAAAGGGGCTTAGGAGAGGGTGAGCATTGAGGTGTGAGAAACAGGGATAGGAACAAGGCAGGTGGGACTGTAGCTGGAGCATTCAGAGGGATAAGGGGAAGAATTTTTTAGGATTGAAACTTGAATATGGTTTTAGGCACCTGAGAAAGGTGGACAGGAATGGGATTTAGGGCTTGGGGATTAGCCTGAATGAATTGTAAAGATCTCTTTTGCTCGAGGAAAAAGTGGGGAGAGGGTGATGATGCTGAAAAAGGTTTGAGGATGGGGTTTGGGGGTAACTAGCCTCAGATATCAGATGACTTTATAAAAATCCATTTAGAAACTGTTGAATTACCTGAGTTCAAATGTGGCCTCAGACACTTGACACTTACTAGCTGTGTGACTCTGGGCAAGTCACTTAACCCCAATTGCCTCACAAAAAGCAAAAAAAAAAAATTGTCAAATTAAGTAGCTAGCAAGTTAGTGTTAATATTTTTGTGGTATCAAACAGGTGAATGCAATAAATTTAACTTGCATTTTTTGATTCATTATTCTAACACTGAAGCATATATTGTGTGATCTAGTTGCTTGTTTTTATAGGCAACAGAAAAAGTTGATTTGAATTGTAGCTTTATTACTAGCTTTTAGATATTGATCCCAATCTCTATTGAGAAAGTGCTACAATTTGAGCTTACAATTTCACAGTGCAAAACATTTAAAAAAGGAACAAGTTACTGAAAAACTAATCATTGCTTCTTAGTCCAGTAGCCAGTTATTAATTTTTTCCTTGCATTTTAAAACTTTTCTCCAATGGCCCCTTCCAGAATGTGTGCCTACATACTCAAGTCTGAATCTTAACAAAAAGAAAAAAGCCTTCTGGCTGATCTAGTTACTGTACCACCTCTCTTCTTGATAATGAGTAACAAGATTGAATACTTTGTTGCTATGTGCATTTGGCTTTTTTCCAGCAAAAAATATTATTTGCCCATATTCGTTGCTTGCCAATAATGCATTGACAAGTAGGCACAGCAGGAGGTTTCAGTGAACTGAAGAGAAAATAATATTAATGGTTTTTTTTCTAGTAGTAATTTTTGCCTTGTTAGTGTATTTTAAATTAAAAAAAAAACTTAATCACTAATTGAATTAGTTTGACCATATTGGATCCTATCTCTGTTTATATCTCTGTATTTGTTAAAATTGTGTTTTCCTTTCCTAGGTATGGAGATGGTCCTCGCCCACCCAAGATGGCTAGATATGACAATGGAGGTGGATTCAGAGGTCGAGGTGGTCAGCGAGGTTCTGGCTATCAAGGTGGAGGATATAGTGGGAGAGGATACGGTGGGGGCACTAATTCTTACCAAGGAGGGTATGGAAGTGGAGGAGGATACAGAGGCTCAGGTGGTGGTTATAGAGGATCTGGAGGAGGCTACAGTGGAGGAATGGGTGGAGGAGGATATAGAGGGTCTGGGGGATTCCCTCGAGGAGGAAACAGAGGTGGTTATGGTATGGGTTTTGGAAGTGGCTTTTGAGGAAATAATCAACTGCTTTCAGAGCTCTCTTCATCTCCCAAGTAGTCAATACTAAAATATGCATGTTACATTTTTTCAAGAGATTTGTTTGCTGCCATTAAGGCTAAAATCTATTTTCCACTCACTGTGTTGTTCAATGTAGTTTAAAGAAAACTAAGTATGTAGGTATATTGGTGATTTTGTTTATTATGTAAAATATTGATGATCTCCTATTACAGAGTACCACAGTTTGTATTATTTTGTTCTTAATAAAGTAAGTTTTGTTTTTTGAAATTAATGTGATATTTTCTTGGCTTTAGTTTAATACTATGGAAAATAAAATATTACACTGAACCTAAGTCATGTGTTTAATCATTGCTTTTTACACGTTGAATTACGTTTACAAGTCTTTGGGAAATAGTAATTATATTCTACCAGTTAAACTATTAGAATTAATGTAACTCACTTTAAGACAAAGCATCTCTTGAACATTAGAAGTGAGCACTGTTGTGGTTTTTAGTTTTTGTTTTTGGAGGAGAGCAAAGTACTGTTACCAGAGAAATAGCATAAACGTCTTTGAAATAAAGATGTTTCTAGTATATTATTAGCCAGTGCCTAATTCACATTGGTTTTTTTACATCTGCAGGAGACTAACTTGACTACAGTCTAGAGCAGAGCTTCTTAATCTTTTTTGTATCATGGAGTCTAGCAAAGGCTATTAATCCCTTATCAAAATGTTTTCAAATGAATATACTATATCAACATATCCTTTAAATTCTTAAAACAAATTCTCAGCCCCCCAGGTTAGGTCAAGTCAACAAGCATTTGTTAAGGCTCTGTGCTAAGCATTGGGGATAGAAAAGCAAGACAGAGCTCCCTACTCTCAAGGAGCCAAAGGGGGAAACAACAAGCAAACAACGGTATGCAGACGACATCGACAGAATAAACTGGAGGTGATCAGCAAGGGGGCATCAGGAAAAGCTTCTTGTAGAGGTTTGGAGGAAGCCAGAGGAAGGGTGAGTAAGGAGAGCTTCAGGCACAGGGGATAGCCCATGAACATGCTCAGAGCCAGGAGATGGAAGAACAAGAAAGCCAGAATCAGTAGCCTGGGGGGTGAGGGAGATGGAAGGGTGTTCATGACATGTTTATAGAGAGTTTTGTTTAAAGGTTGCTCAAAGTTTATTCATTTTAAATGTTGAGAACAAAGTGAGACTTCTCGAAAGCATGTTATGTGATTTGATTAGTTTGAAAAGTGGGGGGGGGGGGGTGGAGATCTGAATCTCATGCTACTTCAGAAGCTGGGAGGTATAGGGAGGGTGCTGCTGCTTCTCATGTAGAAGGCCCAACAGTGGTTTTGCTCGACTGGCTGATGGGCCTCTTGAGCTAGATTGTCCACCAGTGATTGATTGTGCCATGAGCAACCAACCTGGAATGTTCCCAAGTACTCTGGGGAGTCCAGTATAGCAGTTTAAAGATAATTTTCCAAAGAAGCTTACCTACCAGTAGCCTGGGTTCAATTTTGGAAGATCATCATGGCAGAGAAGTACTTACTCAATACCACAGGAGCTGTTGCTGGAAGCGGAACCCACATGGGTTGCTAAAAAATCAAATCTCTGGACAGTATTGCTTATTTTTGCTTCTTGCAATGATGTAAATCTTACTGTGGGTGCTCCTGAGCAGCCACTGTCAGGCAGTGGGTGGATCCAATAGCATTAGAAAAAAGTATGTATGCTTTTAAATTTTAATAGCAAGTTCAAAAGGATCAATAATTGTTCATTTGTTTCTCATTTTGAAAGTATTGCATATTTTGTTCTTTGGAAGAATATTTAGGTTGGTTATATTCCTTCCACTGCAAGGTTGCAACCTTCCTTTACTTCATCAGCTATGATTCTTGTCTATTTCTCAAGATCTTCATGGAGGGATTTACCCAATATGTTGGATGCCCAAATTTTTAGATCTTTTAGTATCTTGAAAATATCAGTATTTTTGCTTTCTTAACCACTGCATCTCCTTTTTAACTTGATCACATCCATACTTAATTTTGTTATTTTACACTTCTTGAACTCAAGCCATCAGCAATATGCCAATCCCACCATTTTGATTTGGATTATTTTTAGTATGTGAGGTGATGATAATCTGTGCTTGTCAATAGCTCGTTTTATGTTGTGCTTTCAAAATGCTTTTTTTTTCCTCACAAAAACTCTGAGGGAGACATGTTATTTTACAAATAAGGAAACATGTTCTTTAGAAGGTTAAGTGTAGAATTCATCTATTTTAGGACTGCAAGATCAATGCTCTTCTTAGCACATCAGATGGGCTTTTGCCACATCAGCTAGTATGTGATCATTGAAAATGCTTAATTTTCCAAATGAAATCTGGCCACGTTAATCCTAGGTGTATCATTTACCTGTTATGCCAGTACAAGAAATGCTAATGGACAAATTTAATAGGTGACCTCTCAAACAGTGCATTCAAAATCTGGGCTACGCACATTTTTCATCTATTTTTGTTTGAATGGTTGAGCCAGTCTTAACGGATTTCAGTAAAACTTTATATTGTTCTGGGTCTTGATAAAGGTAGTTAGTACTCATGATTTACAAATAGCACACGGAGAACCTTACCATTAATAGCAAATCCTTTTGGTCCTTGTACAATTCTGAATTTAAGGCCCTGTGAGAATTTGATCCTGAGGCCAAACTCCTATTGATAATGAAGAACTATCTAAAGTTCCTCAGTGATTAAAAAACTCCCCTCTGGTCATACTATCCCCATCCCAGTGATTTTGAACTTCTGGCTGCTAACTTGAACCTAGTCTATCTATTGTACGAAGTAACTTCCATCAGCAGCTGTTACCTTTTGATTCCTAGGAACATCATAGTCTTGTGTGGGGTTCATCCTGGTAGTCCCCACACATGCACTTTTTAGCTCCTTGAGGACAGGGACATTTTCTTATTTGTATCATAGGCACATAATAGATGTTTGTTGGGTTGTCCCCTACTGCCCCATCCTTTATTTCTAATCCCATCAATCCAACTTTCCTAAAACCTGTCTCTAAAAGCCACCCACTGTGTTCTTTGGAATACTTACTCCAGTGGCCACAAAATTGGTTTCACATTAAATCTTTTCCTTTACCACTCCTTTCTTCTGGCTCTCTCTGAGACTTGGCCTCCCTCCTGATGACACAACTTCCCCGATCTGCCTTTGCAGCACTGTCTGCATATCCCCCAACTCACTGGTCAAGGTAGAAGAACTATAGACAACTCCTCACTCCCCACTGCCACTTTCAGGTTCTTTCTCCCTCCCTTCCACCATCACTCAGTAATCAAAATTCTGTTAGCTGTTAACTCCTACCATATTGCCCTTCAGTGTTCACGTGTTCAGTGCCTGGCTCAGTCTTCCAACTTCGGCCCTCATACTAGGGGACTACAATATATTGATACTCCTTCTGTTTATACCCTAAACTCAGAGTTCTTCAACTTAACTCGCTTCATATAACCTACTCCACCCCACCTCAACCGCACACAAAGATGATCAAAGCCTTGATCTCCCCATCACCCACAACTACACCACTTCCACGTTCATGAACTCTGAAAGTCCCTTATCTGATCCCAATCTTCCTTTGCCTTGCCACCCCAAATCCTATTCATTATCCTCACTGTGACCTCCAGTCCCTCCATCACTTAGTTCTTCTCAATCAGTAAGCATTAAGTGCCTACTATGTGTCAGGCACTGTGCATACAAAGAGGCAAAAGAAAGTCCCTGAAATTTACAATCAAATGGAGGGGACAACATGCAAATATATACAAAGCAAGCTATATACAGGATAAATAGGAAATGAAAAGGAAGGCAGAATTGAGAGAAGTTGGGAGAGGCCTCCAGTAAAACATAGGATTTTAGTTGGGACTTAAAGGAAGTCAGTAAGATTGGTAGAGTGGAGGAAGGAGAGCATTCCAGGCCAGGGGGACAATCAGGAAAAATGCCTGGAGCCAAGAAATGGAGTATCTTGTTCATGGCAAAGCCAGGAAGCCATTGTTACTGAATTGGAGAGTATGTGTTAAGGAAGAGTCAGAAGCCTGGAAAGGCAGGAGGGACCAAGGTTATGAAGAGTTCCAATAGACAGTTTCTGTTTTATCCTCAGTGCTTAGCATAGTGCTGACACACAGCAGATGCCCAATAAATATTTACCAATTGACTGACATTCCACGATGACAAACATCTTTAGGAAATACACAGCTTTAAGGGTTTGATATCAGTACTTCAGCTGAATATTTCTCCCTCATAGACTCTAGAAGGATTTTGTCTGAATTTAACATTCAAGAGGCACTTTGAAGTTTACTTTGCCAAGTGCAGTACTGACTTAAATCAACATTTTATATTGATTACTTTTATCGTATGACCCATACTTGTCTGGTGTAACCCTAGAAATATTCATTCCAGAAAAAGAATACTACATTCCCTTTTAAGTTTTTGCCCAAAATGGCCTTCATATATGCATATCATTTTACAGGAATCAAAAAAGTGGCATGTTAGATTAGTAGATAAGAATTAGAACATTCTGAAAATGACATTTGTGTTACCTTGAAAAAAACATCTATTAATTAAGGGACATTAATTTTTAAACTTGTAGGAAGTTGAAAAGCAACCATTTTAAGCACTTTGTTATCTAATCAGAAGTTACTAGTACATTAGTACCTCTGGTTAAAAAACATTTGGCCATTGGCTTCATTAATAATGCCAAGGATACTGCCTAGGAAATAATCACAGCAAGTGCACCAGCCAACAAACAAATATGCAGCTGAGGGCCTAGGGGTCATGAGAATTTGTATTGTAGAAAGAAAACAGGAAAGAATGGGGCCTGTTCCTGGCAGAGCTGACGGTTAGGATGGAGCTACTGAGAACATGACACAAAGTGCTTTTGTGCTAGTATCATGGCAAGTACCCACACTGTCCTGAGTGCCACTTTCAAGGGAGCCAAGATAATTTCACAGCACAGAACAGTGAAAAAGACATAGATTTCAAATTAGAGGAACATGGGTTTGAAGAATGGTTCTGCTATCTTAGGATTGTGTCACCATGGGCCTCAGTTTTCAAACCTAAAAAGACAATGCTTAAAACTCTAGTCTCCTCCCATTCTAAATCTATTCATCTGACTCCTACCCCATTCACTCCAAAAGTACTAAACAAACTTACCTTGAGGTAACAGTTTCTGTATTTTCTGTAAGGCATAGTAAAGCACCCTGCAGATGGGCTTCGGTAATGTTTTTCAGGCAGTATACTTCTGGGGGTAAAGATTTTTCATTTTCTGTTCTAACTGGCTTCCTTTTAGACATCTTTTAATTTATATTGTTATAATGTATGTAATGGGGGATTTTTGTACTACTTCATTCTGGATCAGCTCATACAAATATATTTCTCTGAATTCTCAAATTCATTTTTCAGTGCATGGTAAGATTCCATTATATTCATATATCACGGTTTAAGTGGCTATTTCCCAATTGATGAACATCTTTGTTTCCAGTTTTCTGATATCATAAAAAGTGATATGAATGAATCTATTGGACTTTTTGCTTCCTTATTTGACTTTCGTGTATATGCCCTTTACTTACATTCTTTGCTTGCTGGACACTTCTGGTTCTCAAACCTCCTAGAACCTCACACTTTCCTCCATCCTTTATTGTTTCTGCAACAGGTGGAACCAACTGGTAAATCCTACCTCCAGTGGCCCTCTGCTTGTACTGGTAACCTACATACTGCTGGTAAATCAAGACTCTGTCTTCCTTTGTTAACCCTCAGATTATATTAATTCACACAGCTCATGAGGTAAGGTTTTTAAGTTATTTCTCTAAGTTAAAAAATAAACTTGCTTATTTTGTAATATTATTTTAACAATAGGTATGGTATAAAGCAAACAACATTTAAATACTGTTTATTACTCCCAATCAAAAACTATACTTTTCAAAACGATTTGTGCTTTATCACATCTCCTGTATCATTTTTGTTGTTATTCCCTGGTCTTTTCTACTTTCTACTTCAATGCTGCCACAACTAAAACTGGTTTCCAGATCCTGAATGTTCCTTATAAAAATCCTATGAAAATTCTTAAGTTAAAACTCTTTTCAAAGCATTCCAAAGATTAACATACTTTATAAAGTTTGAGGGATAAATTATTTGTTATTTGCAAATTATTAAGCATTTAGGTAAGTTAGAAATAGTGAGAATGTTACTAGTTGCAGTTTTAAAATACATGGTTATCTGCCACTGAATAAATTTAAAGTATTTTAAAAAACATCACACCACCTTTTTATATTATCATTAATATTCTTCTACTCAGAACAATCATTTTGATTACCACTTTTTAAGTCTCATGTAGATCATGGTTTCAAAGTAAAAGTATTTGAAAATTTTTCTTAACTGAGTGTTACAGTATATCTCTTTTGTCATTTATCCTCATTTATCCTCATTTATGAGAGATGGAAGTTGTGTTGGTATATCTTTACTCAAATTTTATTCTAAGAGTTCTTGGAGGAAAATGGCAGAATAAGGCAGGAAATTACCTGCCTCTCCAAAATTCTCCCACAAACAAGATAAAATATCACGTTAAAGTGAACTTTGAGTGGCAGAAATAATTAAAAGTCAGGATAAAGCAGTTGTCTAAGACAACTTGGGGAGGACCTTAGGAAAGACCCAACTTCAGGGGCAGAGATTTGGCCTCGTTGAAGCGCTAACACCTCAAGCAAACACAACTGAATTAACAAACAACAAGCCTGGGGGCAACTAGGGCAGCTGCCTTAGCTTCAGGAACTTTCACCTCTGACACTATAGGGCAGGCCTGCGGGCTGTACAGCGTGCCCACAAAAAATGTGGAGGATGTAAAATAGGCCTGCACAACTTACTGAGCTGAACTGCCTTGACCCGCTGCAGGCCGTTTTTTGTGCAGGCCTGGTATAAGGATCGAAGAAATGAGTAGGGGAAGACTGAAGGACTCTCCATTATCACAGTAAGCCAGGCCAGTTCTGCTGGTCAGGTCCAGTTACGCTGACCAGATACAATCCTGGGCAGCAGCTGTGAGGAGGGATGAACAAGCACACACCTTGTGAGTGTGGCAGCAGAGGGGTGGGGACCCTGCTTGCTGTGGACACTTGCAGGAGAGTTAGAAACCCTGGTTTGCAGCCCAGCAAGGGGCAGACAGCAGGAAGCGAGAGCAATTGCTGTGACAGTCACGGCTCAGGGGCAGAGAGAAGACAGAGCTCAGAAAACAGCAGCAGGAAAAACCCGAAGCCTGAAGCAATATCCCCCACACCTCAGGACCAGAATCTGACTATAATCATAAGCCACTAAAAATAATGATGAGTGAGCAAAGGAGAAAGAACCCCATCATCAATAGTTACTGTGGGGACAAATACGATATCTGGATTCACACTCAAAATATAGTGAAGTTAAAAAAGCCACTTCTACTTCAAAGAAAAATGTCAAATGGTCACAAGCCCAGAAAGAGTTCTTAGAAGAGTTTAGAAAGGACTTTAAAAATCAAATAAGAGAGGTTGAGGAAAAATTAGGAAAAAAATAAGAGTAATTCAAGAAAATTATGAAAAGAAAGTCAACCACTTGGAAAAAGAGATCCAAAAATGTAAGGAAGAAAGTAACTCCTTAAAAACTAGAATCGGGAAGGGAAAGCTAATGATATTATAAGACCAAGAAATAAAACAAAATCAAAAAGATGAAAAATTAGAAGAGAATGTGAAATATTTCATTAGATACAATATTACAAGAAATTATTATGGAAAATTGCCCTAAAGTTCTAAAATGAGAAGGTAAAATAGAAATAGAAAAAAATCCATCAAAGAGACGAAAGAGATCCCAAGATGAAAACTCATAGGAACATCGTAACCAAGTTTCAAAGCTCCCAGGTTAAGGAAAAAATACAAGCAACAAGAAATATTAAATACTGGGGAGCTACAGTCAGGATAACACAAGATCTAGCAGCTTCTACATTAGAAAACTAAGGGGCTTGGAACATTACATTTTGAAGAGCAAAGGAACTAGATTTATAACCAAGAATGGCTTGGCCAGCAAAGCTGAGTATAATCCTGAATGAAAAAAGATGGACATTTAATGAACTGAAAGATTTTCAGGTATTTTTGACAAAAAGACCAGAACTCAATGGAAAATATGACATATAAGATTCAGAAGAAACAAAAGGTAAACATTAAAGACCAATTATAAGGGACTCAATGAGGTCAAAGTGGATTTACTTCTTATATGGGAAAATGTTACCTGTATTCATCATTACTCGGGTAGTTTAAAAGAGCATACATAGAAGGTTTGGGGGTTGAGTGTGATAGGATGATTCTAAAAATTAAAATTGGGTACAGAAAGGTAAAATGGAACAGTTACTACATACAAATAAGGTGTGAAAGGAATAACTTACAGTGAAGCAGGTGGGGGTAGAAGGCTGGTAATGCTAGACCCCTTTTGCCATCAGAACTGGGTTAAAGAGGGATTAACATATACATCCAGAAGGGCATAAAAGTCTTCTAAATTTATAAAGAAATAGAAGGGCCAGGGAACAGGATAAGGAAGGGACTTTCGAAGGACGTGTAGATCAAGAAGTAGGAGGTAAGGGGAGAGGATAAGTGAGGGATTCTTCAAAAGGGTATGGATGAAGGAGGTAGTGGTTAGAAATACATAAGACTTGTGAGGAGGGAAAGAGTAAAAAGAGAGGGTAAGAAAGATAAGTGAGGAAAAATAGGATGGAGGAAAATACACAACTTGTAATTATGACCTCGAATGTGAATGGGATGAACTCACTGATAAAATGGAAATGGATGGCAGAATGGATTAAAAATCAGAATCCAACAATATATTGTTTTAAAAAAACATTTACAAATGAGAGATACATGGGGCAGCTAGGTGGCGCAGTGGATAGAGCATCGGCCCTGAAGTCAGGAGGAGCCGAGTTCAAATCTAACCTCAGATCAAACAAACACATGACACTTACTAGCTGTGTCACCCTGAGCAAGTCACTTAACTCCAACTGCCTAAAAAAAAAAAAATGAGAGATACACACAGTAGAATTTATTATGCTTCAGGCTGAGGTTAAAAAAAAAAAAGGAGGGGTAACAATCATGATCTCAGATAAAGTTAAAGCTAAAATGGATTTAATTAAAAAAGAGATAAGGACACTACATTATGATAAAAAGAACCATAGAAAGTTAAGTCATATCAATACTAAACCTGTATGTATAAAATGTTATAGCATCTAGTTTTTTAAAGGAAAAGTTAAATGAATTGCAGGTGGAAATAGATAGTAATACTATTATTACATATAATGCATATATTACATATAATAATTATGTTATTGCAATGTTCCCCTCTCAAAATTAGATAAATCTAACAAAAAAAAAAGTTAAGGAGGTGAGTAGAATCTTAAGATAAGTTAGATATAATAGCTATCTGGAGAGAACTGAATGGGAATGAAAAGGAATACATCCTTTTCTCAGTGGTACATGGTACCTTTACAAAAACTGACTATATATTAGGGCATAGAAACTTTACAGTTAAATGCAGAAAAACAAATATTAAATGCATGCTTTTCAGATCAAAATGCAATAAAAATTATATTTAATAAGGGACCATGGAGACAGATTAAAAACTAATTGGAGACTAAACCTAATCTTAAAGAATAAGTGGGTTACAAATGATAAATGATCAAATGATATGATCAGTTTTCAGATGAAGTAATCAAAACTTATCTATAGCCTTGTGAAAAAATATTCTAACTCATTATTGATTGGAGAAATGCAAATTAAAACAATTCTGAGGTACTACCCCATACCTATTAGATTTACTAATAGGACAGAAAAGGTAAATGACAAATGTTGGAGGGGATTAGGGAAAAATGAGATTTAGTGCATTGTTGGTGAAGTGGTGAACTGATTCAGCATTCTGTAGAGCAACTGGGAACTATGCCCAGAGGGCTGGCTATAAGACTATGCATACCCTTTGACCTAGCAATACCACTACTAGGTCTGTATCCCAAAAGAGATAAAAAGCTAAAAGGAAAAGGACCTATATTTACAAAAATATTTATAGCAGCTTTTTTCTAGGGGTAAAGAATTAGAAGTTGAAGTGAAGCCCATCAATTGGGGCTGAACAAGTTGTGGTATGTGATTATGATGGAATACTATTGTACTATATGAAATTATAAGCAGGATGCTCTTAGAGAAACCTGGAAAGACTTGCCTGGGCTGATGCAAAGTGAAATGTACTGCATACACAGTAGCAGCAATATTGTCAGATGATCAACTGTGAATGACTTAGCTATTCTCAGAAATACAGTGACCCAAAACAGCTCTGAAGGACTTATGATGAAAAAAGCTATCCATCCCCAAAGAAAGAACTGATGGTAACTGAATACACATTGAAGCATACTTTTTTTTTTAACTTTCAAAAAAATAAAAAAGAATGAGTGGGTTAAAGAACAAATCAAACAATCAATTTCCTTAAGATGAACAATAATGAAACTACATATTAAAACCTATGGGATGCAGCAAAGGCAGTAATCAGAGGAGAATTTTATCTCTAAATGTTTATATTAACAAAATAGAGAAAGAGCAGACCAATGAATTGGGTATGCAATTTAAAAAAACTAGAAAAAGGACAAATTAAAAATCCTTAATTAAATACCAAATTAGAAATCTTAAAAATTAAAGGTGACATTAATAAAATTGAGTATAAGAAAACCACTGAATTAATAAATAAAACTAGGAGTTAGTTTTATGGAAAAAAAAACCAATAGACAAACCATTGGTTAACATTTTTAAAAAGAGAATAAAACCAAATCACTGTTATTAAAACTGAAAAGATGAATATATCACTAATGAAGATTAAATCAAAGCAATTCTAAGGAGTTATTATGCCAGTAAATCTAATGACTTAAGTGAAATGAAAGAATATTTACAAAAAAATATAAAACTTCCTAGATTAACAGAAGAAGAAAAAGAGTATTTAAATAAACCTATTTTAGAAAAAGGAATTAAGCAGTCCATAAATAAACATCCTAAGAAAAAAGTATCAGGACCAGATGGATTTACAAGTCAATTCTACCAAACATTTAAAGATCAACTAATTCCAATATTAACTAAGTTATTTAACTCCTATTATGAAACAAATATCGTACTGATACCTAACCTAGGAAAAGCCAAAATGGAGAAAGAAAATTATAGACCAATATCATTAATAAATGTGGATGCAAAAATCCTAAATAAAATACTTGCCAGGAGACTACAACAATATATTACGAAGATTATATATTGTGACCAAGTGGCATTTGTATCAGGAATGCAGGGATGGTTTAACGTAAGGAAAACTAATAACATAAATGGTTATATTAAAAACAAAAGTAACAAAATTCATATGATTATATCGATACAGAAAAAAGCTTCAGATAAAATACAATACTCATTCCTCTTAAAAACACTTGAAAGCACAGGTATAAAGGGATTTTTCCTTAAAATGATAATCACTTACCTAAAACCATTAAGCAAGCACTATTTGTAATGGTGATAAGCTAGAAGTGTTCCCAATAAGATCAGGAGTGAAACAAGGAAGCCTATTGTCACCAATATTATCCTATGTTGTTACGAAATGCTAGCAATAGCAATAAGAAAAGAAAAAGAAATTGAAGGAATCAGAATAAGCAAGGAGGTAATAGAACTATCTCTTTTTGCAGACAGTATGATGATTAGCAAAATAGTAGGATAGAAAATAAACCCACATCAATCATCAGGATTTCTATCACCAATAAAGCCCTGAGAGAAGAGATATTAAGAGATACCCCATTTAAAATAATTATAGACAGTATAAAATACCTGGGAATATACCTACCAAAACAAACTCAGGAGCTGCATGAACATATTATAAAACACTTTTGATGCAGATAAAGTCAGATCCAAAACACTGTTCCTGGATTGGCAGAGCCAATATAATAAAAATAACAATTTTACCCTAAATTAATCTATTTATTCAATGCCATCCCAATTAAATGACAAAAAAATTATTTTACTGAGCTAGAAAAAGTAACAATTCATTTGAAAGAACAAAAGGTCAATAATATCAAAGGAATTAATGGAAAAAAAAATGTAAAGGAAAGAGGTTTTAGCAGTACCAGATCTTAAACTATACTGTAAGGCAGTAATTATCAAAACTATCTGGCACTGGCTAAGAAACTGAAAGGTGGATCAGTGAAACAGAGTAGACATACAATAACTAACAGGAAATGATTATAGTAACCTTGTGCTTGACAAATGCAAAGATTTAAGTTTTTGGAATAAGAACTCATTGATTGGTAAAAATTGTTGGGAAAGCTGGAAAGCAGTCTGGCAGAAATTGGGCATAGACCAGTATCTTCTCATTTATCAAGATGAGGTCAAAATGGATACATGACCTAGATATAAAAGGAGGTATCATAAGAAAATCAGAAGAACAAGGAACTACCTATCATACTTATGGATAGAAGAACAATTTATGAATAAACAAGAGATAGCATTGTAAGATGCAAAATGGATAATTTTATGTTAAATGTAAGCGTTTTTGCACAAATAAAACCAATGTAGCCAAGATTAGAAGGAAAGCAGAAAATTGGGAGGAAAATTTTATAGTTTCTTAAATGTTTCACGTCACAAGCATATAAAGAACATTGTCAAATTTATAAAAATGAGTCATTCCCCAATTGATAAATGGTCAAAGGATATGAACAGGCAGTTTTTCAATGAAATCAAAACTATATATGATCATGTGAAAAATGATCTAAATCACTATTGATAAGAGAAATGCAAATTAAGGTATGCAAGAAATTAAGAAATGCAAATTAAGATATCTCACACCTATCAGATTGGCGGAAATGATAGGGGAAAGTGACAGATATTGGAGGGGATGTGGGAAAATTGGGACACTAATTCACAGTTGATGGAATTGTGAACTGATCCAATCACTTTGGAGAGCAATCTGGAATTATGCTCAAAGAATTATAAAACGGTATAAACTTTGAACAAGTAATACTACTATTAGGTTTGTTTCCCAAGGTGATCACAGAAAAAGGAAAAGAACTGATATGTTATATTTGTAGCAGTTCTCTTTCTGATAGCAAAGAACTGGAAATTGAGGGGATGCTCATTAATTGGGGAATGGCTGAACAAGTTGTGGTATATGATTGTGATGGGATACGACTGTGCTGAAAGAAATGATGAGCTGGTTGATTTTAGAAAAATATAGAAAGACTTGCAGGAAATAATGAAAAGTGAAATGAGCAGAGCCATGAGAACTCTACAGTAACAGCAATATTGTTCTAAGTCACAACTTTGAACAACTAAGTCATTTTGAGTATTATACTCAAATCAGCCACAAAGGATCTGTGAAAGAAGATGCTATCTACATCCAGCGAAAGGACTAGTAAATAAATTTTATGGTTTCATACACACACACCCACACACATACATTTGTGTCTAATGGTGGCCTTCTCTAGGGGCAAGGAGAAAAAAGTTTAAAAGTGCACAGCAGATAACAAAAGAAAACTTAGAAGTAAGCACAGAAAAGAAGGGCAGTCTTAAAAACAATGTGTAGTATTTATTACATAGTTGGGGTTTTTTTTTAAGTAAACATGTGAAATGGAAATTCATGGTTTTATGTTGAATCCTCTACATTGTGTTGTGTACATGGAAATTCTTTTTTTGTCTTTTTGTATTTAAATTCAAAATAAATAAAAAATTTTAAAGAGAACCAAAAAAGAGTCCGTGGATGAAGTTATTTTTCAAGAAATAATCAGGTGTTTTTTTTTTAAGGTTTTACAAATATGGATAAGCCCAATCCAGTCAATTAAATTCAGACATCTTTACAATCCATCCTGACAAGTTACTCATACAGACCCTTATTCAGACTTGTGAAAGTACAGGACTTTTGCAGTCTTAAATCATAGTATGGCAGATGGTTGTGAAGTCAAACACAGAGGAGCATACTAGCTTTGAGCAGATGTTTCATGCTCCTGGATCATGCAACATGGTATAGTAGAAGGAGTACTGGATTTGAAAGGAAACCTAGGTTTGAATCTGGCTTTGCTACTCAAAACCTGTATGACTTGGGTCAAGTTCTACAATTTCTGGGCCTTGGTTTCCTTATCTAAAATGAGGAGGCTGGAAAAGATAATGTGTAAGGGACCTTCCTATATTTAATATGATTCATTATTCATGAGTGATTTCCATTTATGTCTTTCCTAAGACATCCTGGGTTTCAATTTGACTACAGACCCTTGCATAAACAAATCATAGATAATTTTTTTTTGTTTCCTTTTTCCATGTGAATTTAGTGAGACTTGCTTTGTGCTTTCAAACATTTAAATATGTGAGTTAAGAACATGTTGGAAATTTCTATACAAAATCCTCCTAATGTCAAAATGAGCACTTTTTTCCTACTGGGTAAAATTACCACCTCTGGCTAGATTTGAATTGGAAATTTTCACATACTGTACAAAGGGGCTAAAAACAAGAATAAAAAAGCGAGAGGGTAGGATTTAATTGTTCCTCCTAGTAAGTATTAAAATAGCATATTTACCCTCTTTTGCTTACCAAACTAAGCATGTTAGGTGAAATAAACATAGGAGACTCTGACTGGTTTTTTTCATACTATCTATCATCTATAATGAATTTTCAGTGATAACCTAGAACTTCCTTCAGCTATGATCCAGAATGGAGGAAGCTGGAAGAAAATATATAGAAAGGGGTGAATGAATTCTAAACACACACCTCTGTTTTTCACAGCTTTACTTACCACTCGCTTCTCAATCTATTGTAATCTGTCTTCTGATTCCACAACTCAGTTGAAACTTCTCTGTCCAAGGTTACTGACAACCTCTTAACTGCCTTCCTCAGCCCTCATTCTACTTGACTTCCTGGTTCTTCTAACAATGTCTACCCCACTCCTCCTGTATACCTACCTTGCTTCTGTGACATTGCCTTCTTGATTCTCCCTCCTAACTCTTTAACTTTTCGGTTTTTTTCATTGGATCTTCGTCCTTCTCTGATCCACTAAAATCATGCAGAAGATTCAGATACAGCCCCTTACTCTTTGTTCTCATTTAGTAATCTCATCAGCTCCTTTCAGTTCACCTATCATCTATGTACAGATAAATCTCAAATCTATTTACAATCCCTAATCTCTCTACTGAACTCCAATTCCATGTCACCAGCCACATTGGTAAACATCCCCTCAGCATCTCAAACTCAACATATCCAAGATGAACCTCATATTTATTCCCCAAATCCATCCCTTTCCATTCCAAGCTTCTGTTGAGTGAGTCTGAGATACAATCTCAAGATCATCCTTAAGACTTTTCCCTCTCCCTTACTTCCTTGAGTCAAACAGTTGTCAAATCTTACTTTACCTTATTGATGCTAACCTCTCCTGTGTGGCTACTTCTCTCCACTCTACCCATGACCTCTACCCTAGTTCAGGCCTTCATTATCTCTTCTTGCCCAGACTACAACAGCCTCTTATCTGGTCTCCCTGAATCTAGTCTCTCCCTTCTCCAATCCATCTTCCACACAGTTGCCAAATTGATATTTCTAAAGCAAAGCACAGATGTGACCATGCTACTCCTGTTCAAGATGCTTAGTGGCCCTCTTTTGCTTCTAGGGTAAAATAAAAACTTCTGATTGGCTTTTAAAGCCCTTCACAGTCTGCCTTGCAGATTAATTTTAAACTGCTCTCCTTCATATACTCTATGGTCCAGCCAAACTTGCCTACTTGCTGTCCTCCCCCCTCCCCCACAACATTCTATCTTCCATCTATCTTTGTACAGGTGATTTTCCCACTTTCTTCAATCTGCCTCTTAGAATCCTTAATTTCCTTCCAAAGAAAGCTGAGGTTTAATCTAAAAGAGGCTTTTTCTGATGCTGTTAGTGGTTAGTGCTCTTCCCCTTTGCAAAGAACCTGGTATATACCATGTTTACTATCTGCATAATTACTACATTCCCCCAGTAGAATGTAAGCTCCTTATTACTAAGCAGATTTTGTTTCAAAGGTTTCTTGAATTGAACAGAATATTCAATTTTATCTATAATTAAAATATTTTTAAAGTAGAAACTAATCCAAAGCAAAAGCATAAACCTTTTTTTAAAAAATGAATCATTCCCTCCAAGACCATTAATAAAAAGATCTTCATAGTTTAATTAAACAAACTCAAAACTTAATTACAACTACCATTTCCTTGGGAATCAGCAACTATTTATTAAACAAATATCTCAAATATGCATCTTCAACATGAATCCTGATGCTTTAACATGTGACTATTCTGATATCCCCCTTTAAGTTTGCTTCTATCTTATTATTACTCATTTCCAGATTCAGATTTTGCATTACTTTGGAAAGCATATCATCATCTTTTTTATCTCCTGAAGCAGCTCCTTTGTTAAGATTTCCTTCTGCTATAATAAAAAACTGTTCTGTTGGCTGCAGAATGCTTAGTCCATATCCATTGTTGCTATAAATATGATTATTATTCATCTTCAATTTAGGGGCAGGAAGAACCTGTTGGGGTATTAAAATTGGTTAGTTTTTTAAAGGATAATTTCATGTTTTTCCTTACAGAGTATAAAGATGAAATAACTAGCATGATATTAACACCTAACTTCTTAAATCAACTATCTTTAAAAACTGGAAACAGTGCTACTTGCTTCAGTTTTTAACAAGTGCTGCTTTTTCATACTTCAAAATGGCCAATTCATCGATTTAACATATCTAGATTCACATTCTTACCAAGTTTAATTGTGCTCATAAATAATACTTTTTAAATGCTAGTAACTATTCTACTCAGATTTACTCGATAGATCTTCTATGTAACAAAATCCTTCAGATAAGTCCTACTCTGATGTGACCTTAGATTCTCAAAAGCGGTCCTAGCAGACAGGAAGCTCTAGAAGTTTCTAAAAGCTAGAAAATCTTCAAGCATGGGCCCTTTGACAGACTGAGTCTGCTGTGTAAGGACAAGCCTAGCTGGATTATTACCAGAATTCTGACCACCTGGTGACAGTTCAGAGTAGTCACACTATCCATTCTACAATGACAGTAGCAATAGGGGGAAAGGGAAAGGATATTAAGAATAATACAGTCTAAAAGCATTAATTTAACTGCTGATACTCAGTCTTTGTTCAATGAGCAAAAAGCTGATATACTACTGGACAGCACATCAGGAATACCTTGTTAAGTTCTAGGAACTACATTTTAGGAAAGAAAGACAAGATGATTTCTGTCCAAAAGACTCATCTTTCACCAGGACAGTGAAAAGATCAGAGAGGATACCAAATGAGAATGAACATCCCATCTAGCAGTCCACCTGGCCTATCTTCACCTGGCCTGCCACTGCCCCCATTTAACCTATCTGGAAATGTACCCAACCAACTAAACCTCCAGAAATTACATTTTTAGACCTTCAGGATAAACTGTCTTGACTGATGAGTACAAACTCGCCTAGCCCACTAACATGTTTCCAACAAGCCATCCACTCTAACCATTCTCTTATCTGCCTTGTCCTGTAGTATCCTTCCCACTCCTGCTTTTTGCCCCTTGCTATGGACACAATAATCAAATCAATACTGCTATTGCTTCTAGAAAGGGCATATCATTTGAATAGGAATATGGATCAACTTGCCATCCCTATGATACCCCAGACCAAAATTCACTTTATCAATGCCCTTATCTATGTGTTGTTTCCATTAGAACGTAAGCTCCTTGAAGGCAGGTTGTCTCACTTTTTCATTTCTGTTTCCAGAATCTAGTATAGTACATAGCATAAACACTTAATAAATGGTTTTTCATTTATTTCTTCATCAACATGAGGAACTGAAGATGCTTAGCTTGGACATTTAAAGGGGACACAATAACTATCTCTAAATATTTCAAGGATTGTTAATGCAGAAGAGGGATTAGATTTGTGCTACTTGGCTCCAGGCAGCAAAACTAGAAATAACAGGTGGCAGTTTCAAAGAGAGAAAGATTAGGTTTACATGAAATACAGACTGGACAACCACTTGTCTGGGAAGCTTTAGAAGACAGTCTTCGTTGTTGGATACGGGTTGGACTAAATGGCCCCTGGGATCCTTTCCAGCTCTTATATTCTGATACTGTGTAGAATAAATCTGATGTTCTACTATCCTTTACTTCAACCATCTGAATTCCTACAATGAATATTGTAAAATTCTTCCTAGTAAAAACTTTAAAATAACTATAAAAAATGAGATTACCTTCATATTCACCCCACCTAAGGTGCTTTTTGAATTATCACTAGTTCTAAGATTATTGCAGTGATGAATTTCATTTCTTTCCAAAATGGCTATGCTGCCAGGATACAGTTCGACACCAGAACCCTGCAAATTAAAAACAGGCAAAAAGCCAATAAAAATTACAAGAAAAAAATCATAAGCTTTATTTAAATATGAAACTGCAGTTCATTTTTTAAAAAATGAGACTCCTCTTTTACTTATGGAAATTCACAGGATGGAATAAATTCTGAAACACCATGAAAGAACATATAAGTGTAGCAAACGTGCAGAAATCTCCTTTGGAAAATAGGACTAGAATATGGCTAATACAGAAACATGTTTTCCATGACTGCAACATGTGTAGTTTTTATCAAATTGCTTGCCTTCTCAGGGAGAGAGGGAAAGAATTTGGAACTCAAATTTTTTAAAAACAAATGTTAAAAATTGTTTTTACATGTAATTAGAAAAAATAAAGTATTTAAAAATTGAAAGAAAAAAAAAGAAGGCCAGAAGGGATAGTAAGATCATGTAGTCCAATTCCCTGCCATCCTAGACAAGTATAAAGATATTATAAAATCTCTCCTTCAATGTTAATTTCTATCAAGAAATTATAGTTATCCCTTCCACATCTCGATTTTCCCTATCGAATGGTTTTGATATATTACAAGTTGGCATAAGAAATTAAATGGGAGTTTTTTGGGAGTTTTGTGGAAGTTGCAGACAACATGCAAAGACCAGCAGATGATACAGAGCCTATGACCAAATACTTAACCCAAAGTTTACAATAAGATACCGTAAACATCCCCCCAAAAAAGAAAAAATTTAGACTTCTCTGGTATGAAGGGAAAACCAAAACATTTTACACAGATTTTCCAGATAGCAGGGGTGCCATGCCCCTAATCCCCACAATGTGGAAAGGATAACTATACTCCTTATGCATCAGTTTAAGTATACTTTTCTTAGACCTAGGCTAAAATAAAAAATGGGTCAACTTTCTAATAGTTAATAAACATTTCACTCCTAATTTTTTTCTCTTTCCAAATTCTTTATTAGTTTCTTATTAGATTTCTCCCTCTTGATCAGTTATATTTTTGGCTATCAATTTAACTGTCTCTGAACTTTTAGGTCCTGTTTAACCCATTACTCTGTAGTGATGTTTGATACTTTATAAACATTTTTTAAAATTATATATACACACATACATACATCTGTATGTGTATATATATATGTATTAAATGTAAAGTTTTATTTAAAAGGTAAGAACTTTACATTAGCCAATTCACATTTGGCTTTTTACTCAGTAAGAACCTTTTCAGTCATACTTAGCTCCATAAACTAGTCATTCTCATCTTGAATCAATATGATCTGGTTTTTCTCTCCCAAATAAACTCTCTTGAACCTGTTTCTGATTAGCTTGTTTTAGTTTCTGACCACTTTCTTTACAGATTTGAACTCTGAATCTTCTCTAAATAGCTGCCAGTTATTTGCACATCAAAACCACTTAACTTTGTTCTAAGTATGCTCTAAGTAAGTATATGTTTCCAAGTAGTGACGTGATCAAAATTAAATACCTGAGCTCCAGTGATTTCACTGTCAGTGAGAGTCAAAGCTGCTCCTGTAAGAACACATACTCCTGTTCCTTCACACTTCAATACACAGTCCTCTAGGGTCATGTGACCAGATTCCACGACCACAATACCATCAACAGTCCCTTGTTGTACCAAAGTAAGACGCATCAGCTTCACATTTTCAGCTTTAGATACTACAAAACTGTCACAAGAAGGTTCTGAGGTAATCACAATCTCCTCTCTCTTTCCAACTCCTGATTTCACAGAATAAAATATATAATTACTTAATACTAGTAGAATAGATTTAAAGGCTTTGAGTTATTTAGTAATAAAAATTTTCCTTTTCATATTTACAATAAAATGTCTAGTAAACAGCTAAAGAAGATACTTATCTACAAGGGCTTGATTTTTCCAAATTCATTTTCTCAATTATAGGGTAGCACTATAGAAACAACCTCTAAACTTATCAATTTTTCTGTTCAAAATCCTTCATTTAAGGCCTACTTTATTTTATTTTATTTTTTTAGGCAATTGGGGTTAAGTGACTTGCCCAGGGTCACACAGCTACTAAGTGTCAAGGGTTCAGTCTGAGGCCGGATTTCAGGGCCAGTGCTCTATCCACTGCGCCATCTAGCTGCCCCATTAAGGCCTACTTTAATGTCCCACTGAAGTCCTACTCTGTTGTGGCAGGGAGATGACTGATTTCTTGAAAATTAATGCTAGCATGGTACAATCTCTGGTAATTCCTATGAAGCTGGAAAGGCATGACACATGAACCAAGTGAAAGACTTGTCATATGAAGAGCAAACTAGCCCAATTCATAGAATCTCATCACCAAAAGGTTAGCTACAAGGTAATGATATTTTTGGCCACAGCTACTTATCTATCAAGGGATGGAAGGTTTGTAAGCAAGCGACCACAATGATGAAAATAGATTAATCAGACAACAAGCGTTTATTAAATGCCTACTATGTGTCAGACATTGTGGTAGGCCCTGGAGATACAATTACAAAGAAGGAAACAAACCCTATTTATAAACAACTTACATTATAAATGGGGGAAACAAGTACATATATAAATATGTACAGTATAAATATAAAGGGAATGAATATTAATGCTTACAAAGTAATTAAATACAAGGTAGCTGGGGAGGGAGGGCACTAAGCAGTTGAGGGAAGGAATCGGGGAAGTTTTCATGCAGAAGATGTTGCTTGAGCTGCATATTAAAGACAAAAGGGACTTCATGAGGTGCAGGTAAGGAGGGAATGCACTACAGGCACGTGGGATAGTCACTTCAAAGGCATGAAAACAGGAGATGGAGTGTCAATAGTGTGGGAAGGGAAGTAGAGGCCAAAAATATGGATTGAGGCTAGATTTTAAAGGACTTTATGAGCTAACCAGTGTTCCTATTTTATCCAAGAGGTAATGGGAAGCCACTGCATTTGACTGATTCCTCTGACCCACATGGTCAGATCTTTGCTTAAGGCAAATTACTTTGGTATCAGTGTGTATGAATGGGGAAAGACAAGGCAGTAAGATGGAAGAGAGGTCAGACAGCTAGGAAGAGAACCACAAGAAAGTAGTGTCATGAAAACCCAGAGAGGAAACAGTATCCAGAAGGAAGAATATGGTCAATACTGTCAAATGCAACGATAAGTTGAGATGGATGAGGACTGAGAAAAGCCCATAAGATTTAGCAATCAAGAAGTCATGGCTTTGGTAAGCAGGACCGCCTCTTTGTTAGAGAATGGGAAAAAAAGAAGATAGAAGATAATGTCAAGAGGTTCTGAGTTGAAGAGAATAGGAAAACAGGAATGCCAAAAGGCCTCAATTATTTCAGTAAAGTTAGGAGGTTAGGTCCTCAGTTGAGAGAGAAAAGAAGATGAGGGAGGAGAGGTATAGGATGTTTACAGAGCAAAGAGGTTTGAAATAATTTTATAGAAAGTGAGATAAGCAATCATTTAGGGAGGAATAAAAGCACTGCCTTACTGCAGTGAGGGTCCAGTTGAGTTGTATAACATCATTTTTTAAATATAATTTTATCATATATCTTTAATTAACAAACATTTATTTTCTTTTTCTCCCCTCTCCTTGTCAGCCCTCTACTAAACAACAAAAAAACAAAAACCACTGTAATAAATATGCATAGTTAAGCAAAGCAAATTCCTGTATGGGGCATGTCCAAAAATATATGTCTCATTCCTCTCATTTAGGAGGTAGATAGCAATTTTCATGTTCATTCCTTCGGAAACATGACTTTTTTTTTTTAGCAAAGCAATCAGGGTTAAATGACTTGCCCAAGGTCAGACAGATAGTACGTGTCAGGTGTTCGGTCCAAGGCCGGATTTGAACTCAGGTCCTCCTGACTTCAGGGCCGGTGCTCTATCCACTGCGCCACCTAGCTGCCCCAGAAACATGATTTTTCATTGCAATGATTAGAGTTCTCAAGTCTTCCAAAGCTGAATAACATGGATCTGTACTGGTCAGCATGGGTGTGAGACCTCATCTAGCAGTAAAGAGTAGGGAAGGTGAATGGTGGGAGTATTCCAGAGGTGAGGTTTGGAAAAAGATGAGCAAGAGGACAAGGGATTCAAGAGCATAGGACAATGTAAAGGTGAAATGGATTGAGATTGGAAAAGGAAGACAGTAAAAAGCAGGAGTAATAGCCTGAGAAAGTACTGAATGGTACAGGAGGGTGAGAGGCACAGTGAGAGGTGAATGAGAGGTCAGATGTCAAAGTTTCTAATTAAGGAAGTGGAAGACTTGTGGGTAATTGATGAGCTCTAGTGTGTGACCATTCCTATACATGGAGTGAAGGAAAAGGACATGGGATTTAAGGAAGCTACAGAATTGGGAGGTCAGAGAATTTGAGGGGGCATATATGTGAATATTAAAGTCCTCTAATAGAAGGGCAGGAGTTAAGGAGGGAAAGATGTGAGTTTGGTTTCAAAATCCTTGAAAAAGAAGGAAGAATTACCTAAGGGGCTGATACACTACAGCTACTATAATTTGGATTGGGGGGTTGGGGGTGGGTTTATAGAGTAGACTTCAGGGGCAGCTAGGTGATGCAGTGGATAGAGCACCAGCCTGAAGTTAGGAGGACCTGAGTTCAAATCCAGTCTCAGACCAGACATTTGACACTTACTAGCTGTGTGACCCTGGATAAGTCACTTAACCCCAATTGCCTAAAAAAACATAAAAAATAAAATAAAAAAATAGAGTGGACTTCAAAGGAAGAAAGATTGCTGAGTGATGAGGCAAATCTGGAAGTGACAGCAGAGGAGCAAGGCGTATTCTGATTAGGATCAGATCTAGGATCAAGGTGTACAGGGGTCTGGGTTGGAGGGGTATATGAGAGAAGGTAAAGCTAGCACAAAAGGATAACATAGTGTCCTCAGGGAGGAGCCAAATCTCTGTGAAACATAATAGATGAAAGGCATGCGAGGCAAAGAGGTCCAGGATGAAGGGAATTTTTTTTCACTATGGAATAAGAATTTCAGAGAGCAGAGAGGAAATGGTGGGCAGGGTTAAAATGGGATAGGAGTGGGTAGGGTGGGAAGGCTGGGATAAGAGAATGCAAGGAGTAGTTAAGGGAAATGTCTATTAATATACTTCTTATATGAGCATTCCTAAAGTCCATTATTTACAGTCAGAACATAAAATATTCTAAGGCATAAAAATTAAAAATATTTTCAGAACAACAAATGAGCCCAAATAAAGATTGTAGGTGATTTTTGAAGCTAATGTAGCCATGCCTATATAAAGATATATTCCCCCAATGGAATGTAAGCTATTTGAGGGCTTTTTGTTTGTTTTGTCTTTGTATCCCCAAGGACTAGCACACTGTCTTGCACATAGTAGATGCTTAATATTTACTGATTTGAATGTTTACAATCAAGTATACAACTGGTTCTGGAGAAAAAGATAAACAGCCATGAAAAATTAACATCTACTAAAAAAGAGGACCTGAGAGAAAGCTATACATCTTGAAAGAAGTTGCAAATGCAACCCACACTAATAATATGTGGCAACAGACTACATCAAAAAAATCTCTGAACTTTTTTGAGTAAGCAAACATGAATTTATATCCCAAATTTGGTACTTACTATGTGAATGATCACAGACAAGCCCCCCTCCAACTTTAAGTTTTCCTTATCTGTAAAATGGGGCTATAAATATGCACATTCTCTCACAGGACTGCTATGAGGAAAGTGATTCATAAATCTTATCTCAATAAGAGCTATTATTACACTCATTTTCAGATTGTCACTA
This sequence comes from Vombatus ursinus, assembly GCF_900497805.2. Classification (NCBI taxonomy): domain Eukaryota; kingdom Metazoa; phylum Chordata; class Mammalia; order Diprotodontia; family Vombatidae; genus Vombatus; species Vombatus ursinus. The sequence goes on from NW_020954567.1 coordinate 22,798,944, forward strand.
TCATCAGATGTAATACCACTATTTAAATGTACGAAAATCTAGTGACATCTATACTAGATAAAAAACATATATATATTTTTTTAATATACAGGAAATACTGAAGGTCCATCTGTATCCAAGAGAAGAGTAGGACAAATGAGTAGGTAAGCTAGTAGCTGTTCTAGACCTAAATAAAATTAAAAGAAACAATAAATTTGGTCTTTCCTTTCAATTAAAAAATGTTTTTGTTTACATATGAATTTATGTTATTGGGGTTTTTTTCCCAATCAAGTGAGATTAACAATAGGAGAGGATTTGAGTTCAAACCCTGACTCTGATAGTGATCACCTTTGTGATTATGAACTAGTAATGCTATAGACTACAGATGTGAAGGGCTGTAAATCACATCAACTAACATTCTCACTTTAGAGGTCTGGAAACTGAAGCTCACTGAGGTGAAGGAACCTGTCCAGTGTCATGAAGGCAGTAGAGAAAAGAGCTGGAATTAGGACCCAAGTCCTCTGACTCCCAATCCAGCCCTTTTTCCAGTGCAACATACTTGCTGAACTTTGGCAAACTCTTTAAGACATAATGCCTAAGTTTATAGATGGGCTGCAGTCTCAATGGAGGGAATTCTCACACTAATAAAATCACAGATCCTTAATGTGATAGTAAAAGATGCAAACATTGAAAAAGTTAAACTCTTAAAACTAATTTTTTGGGGAAAAACTACATGAAGGCTGACACAAAAATATGTTCCTAGAACTTAAACATTTTCCGCATTTCTAACTATGGAATTAAGCATAAGTTTTATAATATATAATTATTCTGATGCCAAGAACTAGAAAAAGAGGTAGGCTAAGTAAGGGGCAGCTCGGTGGCACAGTGGATAGAGCACCGGCCCTGGAGTCAGGAGGATCTGAGATCAAATGTGTCCTCAGACACCTAACACTCACTAGCTGTGTGACTCTGGGCAAGTCACTTAATCCCAATTGCCTCACATTAAATTAAAAAAAAAAAAAGAGGTAGGCTAACCTTTAATAATGATGTCATCAGTCAACAAGGCAAGGTTTGTAGCTTGATATTCTCCTGGAAAAAGGACCACTGTGTCACCACTGTAACAGCTATCCAAAGCCAGATCTAAATCATCATGTTGTTGGAGAAGTGTGTCTGAGGATAAGTCTTTAACCTGAAAAAAGAAAAAAGAAACAAGAAACACTGTACTTCTAATAGTAGATTTACTTAATATAAGTTCATATATAGGATTATAGGATTTAGAACAAGAAGGTAACTTAATAGATGATGTAGCCTAATCCTTCTACTTTCTGATGAAAAAATAGAACAGAAGTAATTGGCCCAAAGTCAGTAGGCAGTAAGGCAGAGCTCAGTTTCATACTCAAGGTCTTTGACTTCAAATTATTCTTTACCTAAATTATACCACAGCCACACTCCTACTTTTCTGAAGTAGGAACCTAGGTGCCATCAACAACTTGATGATTCTTTCCATTCTCAGTGCCACCACCCTGGTAAAGGCCCTCATCAGTTCATGCCTAAACTATTTGCCTTCTTGTTGGTCTCCCTCTCTCAAGTATCTCCCCACTCCAGTCCATCCTCCACTCAGTCATCAAAGTGATCTTTCTAAAGTGCAGATCTGACCATGTTACTCTATTATTCAATAAATTCCAGTGGTTTTCAAATATAAAAACCTCTGTTTGGTTTTTAAAGTTCTTCATATAATATCATCCCTACCTACTTTTCTAGTCTTCTTCACACTTCATTCCCCTCCTCCATGCACTCTGTGATCCAGTAATTCAGGCTTCCTTATTGCTCCTCAAACACAGACAGTCCATCTCCCAAACTCCCTGCATTTTCCCTGGCTGTCCCCCAGACCTTGAATTTTCTCCCTTCTCATTCTCTGTCTCCTTGCTTTCTTGGCTTTAAAGTCTCAACTAAAATCCTTAAAAGGGCCTCTGCTGGAAGCCTTTCCTGGTCCTTAATGTTAGCTGCCTTTCCTCTGTGGATTGTCTCCACTTATTTGTTTGTTTTCATGTCATCTCCCCCATTAAATAGTGAATATCTTGAGGGCAGGGACAGTTTTTGCCTTTCTTTGTATCCCCAGGGATTACTGACGTGTCTGAAATATGGCATGTGTTTAATAAATGCTTGTTAACTTAATGACTTGATTATTTGAAATGGTCTTTTATTTTAGGAAACACATCTGCTGTAACTACTTTAGCAACTACTATATCATTCTAGATTACAGAAGGTTTTTGGAAGTCAAAGTCCCAAATACTAGAACATGGATTCTTTTTTTAAAAAAATTATCATATGCAAATTAAAACAATTCTGAGGTACCACCTCACACTTATCAGATTGGCTAATACAGCAAAAAAAGGAAAATAAGTTTAAATGTTGGAGGGGATGTGGGCAAATGTAGACACTAGTGCACTATTGGTGGAGTTGTGAACTGATCCCCCAAAGGATACCCTCTGACCTGGCAATACCACAACTAGACTTGTATCCCAAAGAGATTAAAAAAAAAAAGGAAGCAGACCTTTATGTACAAAAATATTTATAGCAGTTCTTTTTGTGATAGCAAACTGGAAACTGAAGAGATGCCTATCAGTTAGGGAATGGCTGAACAAGTTGTGCTATATGATTGGAATGGAATACTCTTGTGGTATAAGGAATGATGAGCAAGCAGATTTCAGAAAACCTGGACTTCCACGAACTGATACAAAGTGAAATGAGCAGAACCAGAAGTCCACTGAACAAAGTAACCCCAATACTATGTGATGATCAACTATGAATGACTTAGCTAATAACTCTGAAGGACTTATGATGAAAAATGCTATCCATCGCCACAGAAAGAACTAATGGAGTTAGTTCTCCATTGAACTAACAATGTTCATTGTTAGTATAAATACTATATATATATAAATAATATTTTTTTTCTTGGTCTGTGTTTTCTTTCACAACATAACTGATGTGGAAAATATGTTTTGCATGACTGCACATGTATTACCTATACCAAACTGCTTGCCATCTTAGGGAAAGAAGAGGGAAGGGAAGAAAGAATGGAATTTGTAACTAAAAATTTTAAAAATGAAAGTTAAAAATCGCTGGAAAAATATTTTTAAAAATGAAAAATTATATTTTATTTTAACATTCATTTTTTAACTTTTTTCGAGTTCCCAATTCTCTCCCTCCTTCCAAACCCTCTCTCACCCACTGATTATTGAGAAGGCAAGCAGTATGTTATCAATTATACATGTGAAGTCATGCAAAACATATTTCCATATTAGCCATGTTGCCAAAAAAAAGGCAAGAAAAATAAAGTTTAAGAAGTATGCTTCAATCTGCACTCAGAGTTCATCAGTACTCCCACTGGATATAGATAGCATTTTTCTTCATGAGTCCTCTGGAACTGTCTTTGATCAATGTATTGATTACAGTAGCTAAGTCTTTTACAGCTGATCACTGTTAGAAATTTAGAGCACAGATTCTTAATCATTTTTGTGTCATGGATTCTCCTGGCAGTCTGGTGAAACTACTAGACACTTTTCCAAGAACGATATTTTTAAATGCATAAAAACAAAATATTCAGCATTACAAAGGAAAGCTATTATATCAAAATAAAGAAGTAATTTTTTTCCCCAGCCAAGTTCATGAATCCTCTGAAATCCATGTTCATGGCCTCTAGGTTAAAAAAACCATGTGCTACATACAGCATTTTATCTTTGCTATTGTCCCAGTTTATTTCCAAGCTAATCATAACTTTAAAATCACTTTGAATGAGCATTTCTTCACTTCACTTACTCATTTGACAATCCATATCTGTTTATACAAAACAATGAGTATAAAAACAGTGAGAAAAACAGAGGTTTTACTTTGGTAATTTATTACACTTAAGAGTCACACATTGTCAGGCTAAGAAGGAACTTCAGAGGCCTCTCGTTTGGTGAATGAGTTAATCAATTTATCATAATGGATGAAAGGGAAGAACTGCTGAAATCATTGCTTACCACATCACACCATGATCTACTTGCTCCTCTTTCCAAACAATAAAAAAACTTCCTAACTATAATATTTTCCAAACTCTTTAATCTCCTTAAAACACAACAGCCTATGAAATTAGCTCCTGGATAATTTTGTGTTTTATTTATATGGTTTGGGAATTTAAATGAATTACCTACAAAGGATGACTAGGATTTTCTGAGGCAAGGAAGAAACTTTTACTTAATGAATAAGAAATGAATAGCTTAGCCATTTTTCTTTCTTCTCCAACTATAAAGCAAACAGCCTACAATATGCTATCTTCCTTGTGAGGAATAACTTACATGAACAGAAATCAGAGAATATATTTGTTGTACTAGAAAATCTAAAAATAATTTAATGTAACTTGATAAACAAAGATAGACTTTTTGCTGAAATATAACATTATCTTTGAGTTTTTTAGGGCTTATATGGCATAATCTTACCTATAGATATTTTAAAAAGGTTTGCCAAACAAACTGCTTTCACAGATATGAAGAATGTTAACCTATTTAAGAGTGAAGTTTTTAGCAAGGTCTTTCTATTCAAATTACTATTTCTATTCAAATAGTCATTTGTTATTTTTTCCTAATTGTTAAAGTACATTCATAACATCTAATTTACCAAGACAGTCCCTTTTCCCTTAGGAGTAGTGATACTTTTTTCAAATTGATCTATTTCATTAATTGAGTCATTTCTTCTAACAATGCAGAGTGCAACCCATCCCCATCGTGTGGATTCTTGTTCATGTCCTTTTTGTAAATTCATCCCAAGTGTGTACCATACATGCTGGAGGCTTTTCTCACATTATCCTCACATCATGAAGGTACCTTGGCTATCCAGTTCTTATCCCTCATTCTTGCATGTGAGCAGCCCATCTTCTCTTCCTTCTCTGACATTAAAGATATTTTTAACTCCTATTCTTCAGAGTTCCTCATTGATTATATGTTACAGGCTCTTCCCAATCACAATGAACCTCTCCACTGCCTTCTGTGTGATAGTTACTTTTAATTCATTGAAAATAATGGTATCCCACGTCTTGCTGCCATATTATAACACCAAGAGAAATGACACAAAGATGAGCCTTTAGTTTTATATAAAATCAAAACTATCTGGTACTGGTTAAGAAATAGAAAGGTAGATCTATAGAACAAGGTAGACATTTAATACACAGCAGTAAGTGATTTTAGTAACACTGTATTTGACAAATGTAAAGATTTAAGCTTGTGGGACAAGAATTCACTATTTGGTAAAAATTTTTGAGAAAACTGAAAAGCATTCTGGCAGAAATTGGGCATAGTCCAATATTTTACACCATTTACCAAGATAAGGTCAAAATGGATATGTGACCTAGATATAAAGGAAAATGTCATAAATAATTTAGAGGCTCACTGTTTTGGTTTTGATGGCTCAGAGTAAGTGTAAATAGCAACTGTTTCTGTTCTGGCCAGAAAACTCCAAGGATCTTCCCCACCCTGAATGATTCTTTTGTGAAGGCAAAGTAGGCCATCTTTTACCTCAATTCTTACCTAGCCTTTAACTACTGAATGGGTTTGCCTCAGATAAACTAAGACCTGGTAAAGACCTTAGTTTAAAAAGGCCAAGGTCTCCCACTGAATCTGGGGCCATCACCAGTCTTCTTGACCTCTGTCTCACCACTGCACTCTGATGACTCTGGAGGACAGAGTGAAGCTAATGACTTTGCACACTTCTGCCTCACTTAAATCCTATTCACTTGCATGCCAAGATCTATCACCCTTCTGATGTCTTTCATCTTCTTTGAGAACAAAGGACAAAAAACAAGTTAAAAGAACATTAACCATCTTATCTATCAGGCTTGTGTATAGGAGAAGAATATATGAATAATACAAGAGATAGACAGCATTGTGAGGTGTAAAATGGATAACTTTGATTACATTAAATTAAAATTTTTTTGTATAAATAAAACCAATGTAGCCAAGAACAGAAGGAAAGCAGAAAATTGGAGAAAATGTTTACGGACAGTTTCTTGGATAAAGGACCCTCATCTCAAATATACAGAGAAATCAGTCAAGTTTGTAAGAATATGAGTCATTCCCAATTGATAAATGGTCAAAGGCTATGAAGAGGCAATTTTTCAATGAAGTAATCAAAGCTATATATAGTCATATGAAAAAACTGCTCTAAATCACTACTGATTAGAGAAATGCAAATTAAAACAACTTTGAGATATTATCTCATGCCTATCAGATTAGCTAGAGTGAAATGTTGAAGGGAATATGGAAAAACTGGGACACTAATTCTTTGTTGGTGGAACTGTGAACTGATCTCCATTTTGGAGAATAATCTGGAATTATGCCCAAAGAGTTATAAAACTGTGTATATCCTTTGTACCAGCAATACCACTACTAGATCTGTTTCCCAAGGTGATCTGGAAAAAAGAAAAATAACCAATATGTTCTAAAATATTTATAGCAGCTCTCTTTGTGGTGGCAAAGAACTAGAAACTGAGAGGATGCCCATCAACTGAGGAATGGCTAGTTGTGGTATATGATTGTGATAGTATACTACTGTGCTATAAGAAATGATGAGCTGGTTGATTTTAGAAAAACATGGAAAGACTTGCATGAAATAATGAAGAGTGAAATGAGCAGAGTCAAGAGAACACTGTACACAGTAACAGCAATATTGTTCAAAGAATATCTGTGAATGACTAAGTTACCCTGAGTATTATAAATACTCATATCAACTACAGTGGACCTATGCAGGAAGATGCTATCCACCTCCAGAGAAAGAACTGATAACTAGAAATATAAAAGTATGGTTTTATGTGTGTGTGTGTGTGTGTGTCTGTGTTTGTGAAATGGTGGCCTTCTCTAGTGTGGGGCATGGAGGAAGACAGTTCAAAACTTAAAATGTAACAAAAAGTAAATTTAATTTAAATTTTAAAAATAAATTTTTAAAAAAGATCTAATAATTTTTTCTCCATTAGTTTATAAGGACCTTCCTGCTCTTTTTACTTCTCTCCAATTAAGGTCAATTGTCAAAGTTTTATGTATAATGAGGAATTGTAGAGAGCCTCCCAAAAGCCTAATGACTTCGGCATCATAAAAATTCAATATGTGGTCTTCTGAAAGATGATGATTTATTTTGAGAGGGGGAAAAAGGGAAAGGAAGGAAAAGGGAATAAGCATTTATGTAGTGCCTGCTATGTGCCAAGCACTGTGTTAAGCACTTTACAAATATTATTTCATTTGATCCTCACCTGGTAGGTAGATGCTAATAGAATTCCTAACTAATTTATATATGAAAGAAACTGAGGCAAACAGGTGAAGTGACGTCCCCAGGATCACACAGCCAGTAAGTATCTGAGACAGCATTTGAACTATTTATTGCACTACATTTATCCTTAACTTTCACTGAGCCACCACACATGACTTCATTTCCTTTGTTTCCCTCTACTCCATTTATGAAGGTCCTCCACTTTTCCTAGGCCAAATTTAGTAAATAATCCCCCTTCTCTTTATCATACAACTTCTGAGTATTCTTTCAAACAGTATTGACTAAAATGCCTTCTTCATCCCAGGCAAGGGGTCAGACCTTCCCATCATTCAAAAAATGCCCAATATCCAAACTCTTTCAGGAAATTTTCCCCAATCAATTAGAGGAAAAGTAGTGATTTCAACACCAACATGATTAAATTCCCAGAATTTCTTCTTACCCCTCCACCTGCACTAAATACTTCTGATTGAACATACTAAGAAATACTTCATCTGTCTGGATCTTGTCAAGCTTCCATTTTAAACTTCCCAAAGGCAACAATAATCTCAAATTTCCTTTTAACAGTATCTAGCATAGTGTACTACATGCAAAGAAACATTTAATAATTCTATTCAGTAATGATGAGGTAGATAGCTAAATTTGAATTAATAGACGCCTAAAGTATATTTCTTACCATTTCAGTAGTCATCACTTTGGCTACAATATGAGTTATAGTTTTTCCCAATTCTCTTGTTCCTTTCCTACGCCTCAAAATTCTTGGGAAGAAAGGTCCATGAACTCTGTAATTTAAAAATTCAGATATTTATTTAAATCAAATGTTTCAAATGAACATGAAACAGGCTAACCTAGTTTTATTTATTATGTTAGAACCTTAGTTATCCAGCATCACAGGAGAATGAGACATTCTAGATGCTTTTGTAGATAAAAAGGGTTTTAGTCTTTTCATCTCTCTCACACACACAGTCCTACAACTGTCTATTCAAGGGTTTGCTAAGGTAAAGCTATCTGTCACAAAGAGGACAAAGTAAATAAATGATTATCATTATTATTTGCTAAAATGTTCTTTATAAAAAACAACATAAATAATAGTTTTATTCTTTATGTGTACATTTGAGACTATTAAGCTCACAATAAAGTTTTTTTTACAAAAGTAAGTATTCTCCATTGTTGAATTTCCAGAAACAAAACAGTCATCTCAAGTTTGAAAATCAAAGGTATTAAATAAGTATTTTTTAAACTGTATTTGACAAACAGCTAATCACACCACAAAAAACTGAACTGATTTTATCTTAAACAGATAAGAAATGACTAGTTACTGATGTGGAATTTATTTCAGAATCATATATCTGAGTGAAGTCAGATCTTAAACTAGAGCAAGTATCACAACCAACATCAAATTAGAAGAATAAGAAAGATGCTGAGTATTAATGTAACAGTTTCAATCTCACCTCTTCAAACAGGCTACAGTAATGCTAACAAATGGGAATTAGAAAAAAACAAAGATACCGAATGACCTTGATTAACCATTTTCTCCAAGAGTGATATAAAATAATCACAATAAGTTGGCCAAACAGCCCAGAAACTGCCTTAGCCACCCAACATTCACTGCCTTGCCATGTAGAGAAATAGCAGTCAAGAGTAACACTAGTTTAAAATACAAATTCATTTATAAAACACTAGGAAAAAAATTAAAGAATAACAAAAAACCAGAAACAGTATTGCATTTAGTTTCATTGATAGCAAAAAGCAAATGGGAAAGCAAGTCTATAGAAAGCTTGGTATGAGAGTCACAGGGGTATGAGCGATGATTGTTACATTTTCAGTGTGAGCATTTACACCTCTGAAATAAGTCAACAATTCAAATTAGGGCTTTAATGATTGTCTAGATTTCAGAAAATATCACAGAAAATGTTGATAATGCAAGTTTAATTTAAAAGTATGTCATGTGCACATCTTTTTTGGAAACAGTTGTAAAAAATTATCCAGAACACTCCTGCCAGGGACCAATCTAAGCAGCCATATCACCACAAAAGTAGTTATAGATGAAATTGTCAAGAATCACACAATCTCAAAGTTGGAAGGAACTTCACAGGACCTTCAAAAGCCGGTCTAAATCTAAATAACAATCTCCTCTACAACAAAGAGGGATAAAAAAGGACAAGTAGAAAGTGGAACAACAGATTTGTCAGCTTTGCTTTTCTTTTTTTTTTAACAGTATTTTTTCCAATTACATGTAAAGACAATTTCTTACATTTTTTTGTTATTTTAAGTTTCAAATTTTCTCTCTCCTACTCCCTCCTCCTTCCCTAAAAAGGCAAGAATTTTAAATAGGTCATACACGTGCAATCATGTAGAACATATTTTCATATTAGTTATGTGAAAGAAGAAACAGACCAAAAGGGAAAAGAAAAAACACAAAAAAGACAAAGATAGTGAAAACAGTATGCTTCAATCTGCATTCAGACTACATCAATTCTTCTTCTGGATGTGAACAGAATTTTCCATCATGAGTCCTTTGGAATTGTCTTAGATCTTTCTATTGCTGAGAAGAGCCAAGTTATTCATGGTTAAGCAACAATTTAAGTACAAGAAATGGCATAAGAAATATCAGCCAACTTAATCTTTAACCTGGTAAATGGAGAAGAGTGATTTCCTACATGGTATGAGCTAGGGAAGGGAAAGTTCAGCTTCCTTTACTCATGTTAATGGCAACATGGCAAGGGGGCAAAAACATAGGTGTAAATTCATCCTCCTTTTCTATGAGATGGGAGCAGACCAATTTTCAGAAGGATCTGGGTCTGCAAGGTGGTTAATGGCACAGGATTGAGCACTGGGGAATGTAATTCATAAAATGAGCTATGGAGAGAGGAAATCACTTGGAAATTACTCTAGTATATTAGTAATGCTTAACATTTTTATTTTAATAAATACTTGGGAAAAAAAGAAATATCAGCCAAGAAATATGTGATGAAATACGTGAATAAATCACGTTGTAAAAATAAGAGATAATAGATGGCTAGCTCAAGAAGCTGCACTGGTACCCACAAAATGTAAAAAGAACAAGAGGGCTCTATAACACACGAGGTAAATCCTATGAATAGGATCTTTGGAGAATATAAATGATAATCATACTTGGTGGTTGCCTTCTGCCCACATAAGAGAGAATCCATGTTACTGGATCAATTGAAATACTAAAGTATTAGGATAAATGATAAGTTCCTTGAGGGCATGGATCGTTTCATTTTTGTCTTTACATCTCTAGCACCTAGAATAGTGCTTCAATCAATCAATAAACACTTATTAAGCACCTACTATGTGCCATGCACCATGCTAGGATCTGGGGATACAAAAAGAAACAAGACAATTCTTGCTCTCAAGAAGCTCACAATCTAATAGGGGAGACAACAAGCAAACAAATCTATACAAAAAAAGCTATACATAGGATAAATAGGAAATAATTAACAGAGAGAAGGCATTAGAATTAAAAGGAGTTGGGAAAGGCTTCCTATAGAAGATTAGATTTTAAACTATACTTAAAGAAAAAGCCAGGTCTTTTGTGGATGCAAAGAATTGGAAATTGAGGGAATGCTTATCAATTGGGAATGGCTGAACAAGTTTTAACACACGATTGTGATGTAGTACTGTTGTGCTATCAGAAATGCCTGGGGGGGGTGGTTTCAGAAAAACATGGCAAGAATTATATGAACTGATGGAAAATAAAGTGAGAAGAGCCAGATCACTGTTCACAGTAATAGAAATGTTGTAACGATGATCAACTGTGAAAGATTTGACTACTCTGAGCAATACAATGACCCAAAACAAGAGAGAGAACTGATGAATGCTTAGTGCAAATTGAAGTATAATTTTCTCACTTTATTTTTCTTGCTTCTTTTTGAAACACAGCTAAAATGGAAATATGCTTTGCATGATTTCACATGTATAATTGATATACTGCTTGCCTTCTCAGTGGGTGGGGGAAGAAGGGAGAGAATTTAGAACTCAAAGTTTAAAAAGAAAAGAACATTAAAAAATAAACAAATTGAAATGTTAAATAAAAAAAAGCTAAGATCAGTAGTCATAGTGGAGGAGGGAGGGGCATTTCATGGGGGACAGCCAGAGAAAATGCCCAAAGCCAAGAGACGGAGTATCTTATTTGTGGAACAGCCAAGAGGCCAGTATCACTGGATCAAAGCATATGTGTTGCTGAACAAGGTGTAAGAAGACAGGAAAGCTAAGATGGGGCTAGATTATGAAGGGCTTTGAATGCCCAAACAGAGGATTCTGTATTTCATCCTGGAGGAGATAGGGAACCACTGGAGTTTATTGAGTAGAAGGGGTGGTATAGTCAGACCTGCACTGTAGGAAAATCACTTTGGTGGCTGAATGGAGGATACATTGGAGTCTGGAGTAGAGTGGTTTGGAGGGGAGAGGATACCTGAGGCTGGCAAACCCACCATCAGGCTAGTTCAATAGTCCAATAAGTGAGGTGATGAGGGCCTGAACTAGAATAGTGGCAGTGTCAGAGGAGAGAAGGTAGCGTATTTGAGAGAGAGGGTGCAAAGGTATTGAAATCAGCAGGCTTTGGCAACAGATTGGATATGAGAGTGAGAAATAGTAAGGAGTTGAGGATGAATCCCAGGCTATGAGCCTGAGGGACCTAGAGAATGGTGCTGCCCTCTGCAGGAATAGGGAAGACAGGAAAAGGGGCAGGTTTAGGGGGAAAGAATTTAAGTTCTGTTTTGGACATGTTTAGTTTAAAGTATCTACTGGACATCGAGTTTTGAGATGTCTGAAAAGCAGTTGGAGATATAAGATTGGAGGTCAGCAGAGAGATTGTGCTTAGTCAACAGTAGGCTTGATCTCTGAATACAGGACTGTGGAATCATTCTGTTCAATACCTTATGCTGCAGAACCCTAAATCCTAACTGAAATAAGATACTAATTTTGAAAACTACTCATATTTACACTATATTTTATAGTTTACAAAATGTCTTTTTCTAAATTGTCGCATCAGGGGGCAGCTAGGTGGCACAGTGGATAGAGTACCAGCCCAGGAGTCAGGAGGACCTGAGTTCAAATCTGGCGTCAGATACATAACACTTACAAGCTGTGTGACTTGAGGCAAGTCACTTAACCCCAATTGCTCACAAAAAAAAAAACAATTAAATTTTCTCATCAGGAAATGTTAAGTAGAATGATACAGGCTTAGAGAGTTCAGTATTCTGCTCAAGGTAAAACACTGGTTATCATAGTACTATGAACTCATATTTATGCAGTGCTTTATGGTTTTCAAAGCACTTTACATACACTATTTCATCTGATCTCAAATTAAGATAGATAAGGAAACTGAGGCTTAGGAAATTTAAATGATGGGCTCATGATCACACACATAAGAAGAGGTAAAGAGCCAAGATCTGAACTCAGGGTTTCTGTCCAATACTCTATGACACCACATTGCCTTAGTTATTTGACCAATGCCTGGGGAGACTGGAATCATACTTTCAAAGTCACCGAGTCCATACATAACATCTAAAAAAGAAATCCTTTTTAAATAACATCTCCAAATTAGTAAACTAATTTCTACCAATGATGGGGAACTCACTAATTCCTAAAGGAGCCCACGACACTTTTGGATAGCTCCAGCTATTAACAGGAAAGTTTCTACTTATATCAAGGCAAAATTCTACTTTTTGGTACCTTTTACCCACTGACCCTCATTCTGTCCTCTGCAGCCTTATCAGTCGAAACATTAATTTACCACCCATCTCATATCTTTTGGTCTTCTCTTCTACAAGCTATACATCCCCAGTTCCTTCAACTAATCCTTCTACAGTATGTTCTCTAGTGTTTTCACTATCTTAGTTCCTCCTCCTTTAGTTTACACTCCAGTTTGAAAATGTAATTCCTAAAATGTAATCCACACTGAATATAATATTCTAAATATATTCTGACCACAGCAAAATGCAACAGTACTCTCATTCCATCTTTCTGAGTACTATGCTTCTATAATCAATGTTGCCTAAGAAATCATTAATTTGGGGTTGGGTTTCTTGGTCATATCATTCTGATTTATACTATCTTTACTGTTGTTGTTTAGTCATTTTTCAGTCATGTCCCAACTCTTCACGACCCCATTTTGTGTTTTCTTGGCAAAGATACTGGAGTGGTTTGCCATTTCCTTCTCCAAGTCATTTTACAGATGAGAAAACTGAGGCAAATAGGGTTAAGTGACTTGCCCAAGGTCACACTGCTAGTAACTGAGGCCTGATGTGAACTCAGAAAGATGAGTCTTCCTGGCTCTAAGACTGACACTCTATCTACTGCGCTACCTAGCTGCCCACATATTCAAGCTACTTAACACTCATAGATGGTATAAAAACTGTTAATTCTTGGCACCTCTTATCCCTTAATTCTATTGCTCTACCATCTACAGAGGTGGAAGAGCACTTCATGCGAGTCAAAACCACTCTGTATTTTTCTATGCTTCACAGATTGCCATAGCCAAAGAATTCTACATCAAGGAGCCAGTCTACTGGCAACAACCTTCTCTATACTTAATGAAGCTAGTTCTTGGAAAGAAAACACAGTTCATTGCTTGAATTATGCTTGAAATCTTACCAGAATGGTATTGCCAGAGCTTGTACTTTATTGGCATAGCCTTCAAGAACCCCACGAACACCTTCAGACCACAAGGTATTTGAGATAAAAAATCTCAGAAGCCCAAAGTACCAAAGTCTAGCATTAGAATGCAATATTTATTGATAAGAAATAAGTAGGGAACTAGAAGTGAATATTAATAGAAGACCTAGGCTAGCTATTACTTGCTGGAAATATTTTTAAAACAAAACACAGACCTAGGAATCATACAAGGGTAAAGAAACAATGGTTGTAGGTCACGAAAGTGATAAACAAAATTGAGATATTAGATAATCCTGAGGAAACCTCGATCCTAATTAATTAGCAAGTAATTAGGCCTGTTTCTCCATTTTGAAAATGTAGACAGTAGTAGCTATCTTAATGGACAATGTCCAGTAAGAATGTTAAGAATATAGGAATGTAGTAAGTGGTTCTGTATAATGGTGCTGAGTAAATTAATTTTATTTTTCAATCAACAATAAACAAAGATTTCTATTAGGAAAAAAATGAAAATTAATGTGGGGGCTAAAAACGCTCACTTACTTGCCCTGCTGAGTTTTTTTGTGGAAACCCAAGACTTTTTCCTCCCTCAACAATAAGATCAATCTGAATAGGAAAGTTGGATCCATGAAATTTAATTCAGAACAAATTATTGCCAAGTACTAATTAATGTCCAATGAAGATTTCATTTCCATGAATCTTTTTCTTTCAATTCAATTCAACAAATATTTATTAAGTTACTAACATGCAGAATGCTAGGCACTAGGAATATAAAGATAGATGACCCTGGAATCTGTGATGACCACCCTGTTCCTCATACCAAACATTTAATCAATTGCCAAATCCTATCACTTCTCTCTCTAGGAGCTTAACAGATGAGGTCCTTCTCTTCCACTTACAACCAGGAGTGGGCTGGTAAATGTTCAAGAACTAACTCTCCAGAAAAAAAAAAATATGTATACAACACACTTTTAAATTTAATCTGCATTATTAATATTTTATCTATTACATTAACTCTTTTTTTCTTTCTTTTTTTTTTTAGTTAGGCAATCAGGGTTAAGTGACTTGCCCAAGGTCACACAGCTAGTACATGTCAAGTCACATTAACTCTTAACAGTCAATAAAACAATAAATTGAGACCTGATCTGTAGCATTTGCCATTTTCCAAGGTGTAAATGCTCACACTGAAAATTTAACAATTGGTTCTCTAGAGCCAGTACGAGCTCCAGACACACTGGCTCCAGTACACTCCTGCACAATTTTCCACCCCTGCCCCAGTTCAAACTTTTATTCTTGTCTAGAGTACTATAGTAACCTAACTAGTATTCACACTTCTGGTCTACTCCCTTCTAATATATCTACCACACTGCTGTCCAAGTTATTTTCCTACTACACTTCAATGATCAATTTCACTGCTTTACTTAAAAACCTTCCATGACTCCCTCACTGCACAGCAAATAATATTTAAATGCCAAACCCTGGCATTCAAATCCTTCCACAATCTTGTTCTAACCTACTGCCCAGTCTTATCTCTTCTTTACATATTCAAAGTTCCAGGCAAATTAGACTACTATTCTCTACCCTATCTGTTCTTATCTTGCCCTCTCCTATGTCTGTGACACTATTAAAATAGCCCCCACGTTTAGAAGATGCCCTGCACATACCCTGCACCTGTCTCTCTCTTCTTAAAGGTAGAAATGGGGGGGGCTTGCTTCAAGGCTCTACTCAGCCACTATCTCCTCCATGAAATATTCTCTCTGATAGCCCCAAAGGAAAATAACCTCCATTGCCCCCAATTTCTTACAACACTTTACCTTTTTCTTCTTTTCCTCATTATATTCTACCTTGTATTATGTTTGTGTATAGATTGTAACCATTTTCCCACCCCAAAATTAGAACTGAGAGGGCACAATGTATTTTTAATTTTTCTTTCCCAATGCCTTGACAGAGCCTTAAGAGCTTAATATATGGGTTTTTTTTTAACTTAAATTAAGACTAATAAAGCTCTCAAGGAGCTTACAATTAAAATCTAATCAGGGTAAAGACAGGTACTTAAATAACTATGATAAAAAAGGAAGGGTGAGGTAAGTGCAAAGTGCAAAGGAGAGGTACAAGAAAAGCATTCTGAAAGACTGGAGAAAGGAAAAAATTATTTTTACCCTAAGGAGGTCAGGCAACACTTTATGAAGAAGGCAGCACTTAAGTCTTGAAAGAAGGGACTTTAAGAGATAGAGATAAGAGATGGAAGAAATACATTCTAGACTTGAGAAAAAACCTTTTGCTCATTAAAAAAGCTAAGTGGATTAAAAAAAAGCAGAATAAGAATAAAAGAGTCCAGTTTGTCTGGAACAAAAAATACGCGAAATGGAACAGGATGAACAAGAACTGCAGACAGAGTTGGGAGTCAGATTATGAAACACCTTGAATACCTTAGATGTTATACTAGAAATTTATACTTTATTCAGTAGGCAATGGGGAACCACTATAGACTTTTTGGTAAGGAAGAAACAATAAAAGAGTTGGATAAACCAGAATACTTGGGCAGTGGTGTGAAGGAAGGATTGCAGGGGGAAAACAATGAAGGCAGAAACAATAATTAGGAGACTTTTATATCAGTCCACATAAGAATAGATGAGACCTTGACTACAGTTTTTGCAATCAAGGGTAGAGAGGAAAGAAAAGAAAGGAGAGACATTATGGTGATAAAATTGATAGGACCTGGCACCTGACTGAAGCATGTTAGACTTGAACTTTATGACCTCTCTCAATGAAGGTGCTATATATAATTTTAAACTCTATTAACATATTTATTTAAGGTTTAAAGAATAACTACATAGATTCAAGTGATGTCTGAGATGATGGTAGAATAAACAAAAGTCAGAAATACTAGTTTCACTGATCTTGCTCCAAAACTCCAAACAAATGAAAAGTCAATAAAAGTAAAAAATAAAAAAAACTTCCTAAAAACAAAAGATCCTGTATGAACAGACAGTTCTCAGATGAAGAAATTAAAGCCATCCACAGTCATATGAAAAAATGCTCTAAATCACTATTGATTAGAGAAATGCAAATCAAAACAACTCTGAGGTATCACATCACACCTATCAGATTGACCAACATGACAAAACAGGAAAATGATAAATGTTGGAGAAGAAGTAGGAAAATTGGAACACTAATGCATTGTTGGTAGAGTTGTGAAATGATCCAACCATTTTGAAGCACAATTTGGAACTATGCCCAAAGTGCTATAAAATGTGCATACCCTTTGACCCAGTAATAGCACTTCTAGGGCTATATCCCAGCGAGATCATACAAATGGGAAAAGGACCCACATGTACAAAAATATTCACAGCAGCTCTTTTTGTGGTGTCAAAGAATTGAGGATGCCCATCAACTGGGGAATGGCTGAGCAGGTTGTGGTATATGAATGTGATGGAATACTATTGTGCTATAAGAAATGATGAACAGGCTGACTTCAGAAAAACCTGGAAAGACTTATATGGTCTGATGCTGAGTGAAGTGAGCAGAACCAAGAGAATGTTGTACACAATAACAGCCATGTTGTGTGATGATTAATACTGATAAACTTAACCCTTCCTGGCAATACAGGATCTAAGACATCTCCAGAGGCCTTGTGATGGAAAATGCTATCCACATCCAAAGAAAGAACTATGGAAGTTGAATTGGTAATTTTTTCTCTTCTGCTGAGTTTTGTTTCCTCTTTCTGATGGTTCCTCCTATTGGTCTTAATGTTTACTTACAACATCACTAATGTGAAAATATGTTTAATATGAATGTAAATGCATAGCCTATATCAGATTGTGCACCCTCTTGGGGAGGGTGGTGGGGAAGAAGGGGGAGAAAAATTTTAAACTCAAAAGCATATGGAAGCGATTATGGATAAATCAAAATAAATTAATCAAAAAAAAGATCCTGAAGCCACCACCATTGCTTGCTCCTCTGGGGGTAGAGCAGAAAGGGAAAGACTGGAACCATTGTCACTATAATGTGCATCTTTACCATGAGGTGCAAAGGCAAATTATGCACTAGGCACTAGGAAAATTATGGATCACTGGTCTTACCCAATCTCTCATTCTTCACGAGTTAGACAAAGATGAAGAAGAAAGAAAACCATGACTGGCAAAGGTAGATCAAGTAAGAAGGGAATAGAGAAAGTATGAAAGGAGTCTACAAAAGTGGTTAAAAGAAATAGCAGACAAAAGGGCACAAACTAGGTATAGACCAACATCTCACACCATATACCAAGACATGGTAAAAATGGATACATGATTTAGACATAAAAGGTGACACCATAAGCAAATTAGAAGAGCAACGAATAGTCTACCTATCAGATCTATAGAAAAGGGAAAAATTCATGACCAAACAAGAGATAGAGAGCATTATGAAATGTAAAATAGATAATTTTGATTATATTAAAAAAGCTTTTGCACAAACAAAACCAATGCAACCAAGATTAGAAGGAAAGCAGAAAGCTGGGAAATAATCTTTACAGCAAGTGTCTCTGATAAAGGCTCCATTTCTCAAATATATAGAGAACTGAGTCAAATTTATAAGAATACAAGTCATTCTCCAATTGATAAATGGTCAAAGGATATGAGAAGGCAACTTTCAGATGAAGAAATCAAAGCTAATTATAGTCATATGAAGAAGTGTTCTAAATCACTTTTGATTAGAGAAATACAAGTTAAAACAACCCTGAGTACCACTTCACACCTATCAGATTGGTTAATATTACAAAAAAGGAAAATGATAAATGTGGGAGAGAATGTGAGAAAACTGGGACACTAATGCATTGTTGATAGAGTTGTGAACTGATCCAACTATTCTGGAGAGCAATTTGTAACTATGTCCAAAGGGTAACCAAAGTGTGCATACCCTTTGATCCAGTAATACCACTAGTAGGCCTTTAACCCAATGAGATCATAAAAAGGGAAAAGGACCTACATGTGCAAATATATTTATAGCAGCCCTTTTCATGGTGGCAAAATAATGGAAATTGAGGGGATGACCATCAATTGAGGAATGGCTGAACAAGCTGTGGTATGCGGATGTAATGGAATACCACTGTGTAATAAGAAATGACGAACAGGCAGATTTCAGAAAAACATGGAAAGACTTGTACAAACTGAGGCAAAGTGAAATAAGCAGAACCAAGAAAACACTGTACACAGTATCAGCAACATCGTGTGATGATCAACCATGAATGACTTAGCTCTTCTCAGCAACACGATAATCTAAGACAAATACAAAGGACTCATGATGGAAAATGCCATCCACATCCAGATAAAGAATTGATGTAGTCTGAATGCAGATCGAAGCATACTTTTTTAACTTACTTTATTTTTTTCATCTTTTTTTTCTTTTGATCTGTTTCTTCTTTCACAACTGTGACTAATATGGCAATACGTTTTACATAATTGCACATATATAACCTATATCAAATTGCCTATTCTTTTAGGAAGAGGGGAGGGTAGGGAGAAAGGAAAAAAAAATTTGGAACTCAAAATCTTGTAAAAATGAATACTAAAAATTGTCTTGACATATAATTGGGAAAAAATAAAATACTATTAAAAAAGCAAATAATAAATAATGAAATAGCAGCATGTGGGCCAAAATGTTCTCTTTGGACTATTTTACCTAGTAGAACAGAAGTGGGAGCCATCTTGACATTCAGGATACTAATCCCCTCTCTCCAAATCCATATAAACAAATGAGGGAAGTAGCAGAAGGGACTTTTTCTGGAGGTAATGGATAAGTTAAAAAAAATACTCCTACAACATGTTATGGAAATTCTGCAATATCAGAGAATGAGGGACAAAACTTCTACAGAAATGCAAGTTGAATCAATACCAGTAGTGTCATAAAAATGCCAAGCAAGAGACAAAATGAATTGCATAATAAAGAACAAATAAAGATTTTAATTCAAGAGGAAGAAATAAAGGGATTTTTTAAAAAAAAATCTTACACAAAAGAACATAAAGCAAAATTAGAATAAATGTAATTAAGCAAAAATCAATGGATTGTGACACCATGAAGCCCAGTATATCATGGAACTCAAAAATTAAATTAATAACAAGGCAGAATAAACTAAAAGACTCAGAAGAGAGATCAAGATCAAATCTTAGATTAAACGGGAACCCAGTAGGGATTATAAAGGGGAGGAGAAGAGAATACCATACTTTTAAATATACAGACAATTTCTCAATGTGGTCAAGAACAGGCAATATGCCAAAAGTAAAAGTTCACAGGATGTTAGCATGGTAAAATCCAAAATCCAAAATCCAAATCTCCATGACATATAATTATCAAGCCTCAAGTTACAAAGACAAGAAATTATTCAAGCATCAAGAAAAAATTATTTAACAAAACATATGAATTTGGAATCTCAGATATCTCAGCAACAACAGAAGGAAGATAGTAAAGTTGGTCAAAAAGATCTTTACAAGACTTCTGATTCAAAAAATCATGTATCCCACAGACATAAATAAAATTCTGATTAAAGACAGAAAAATGCCATTCAAAAATCAACAATATCTGAAAGAACATATCAAAAAAAAGTCCACAACTGGAACAATTACCCTGGGAAACTAAGGTCTTTGAGCATAATCAAGTGACAAGTACTCAATAAAATTACCTATAATCAAAGAGTACAAAGTAACGTACATAAGCTTTAAAAAACAAATTTGACTTGGCATAAAAGAATATTTTATATAGTTTAATTCTTCATTGTTTTTTCATTAATCGTAGTACACATACGATTAATGAAAAAACAATGAAGAATTAAACTATATAAAATATAAAATGCAATTTTTTTAAAAGAGAAAAAATGTTTTAAAAAATTAACAAGGAGAAAAAAGCAAGATCTAGCTATCCCAAAAAAACAAGAGTCAAGCCTCAGGGAACCATAAAGATAGCTAAGTGGTATAACAGATGGAATCAGAGTTAGGAAAAATCAAATTCAAATACTGCCTCAGACACTTACTAGCTGTGTGATCCTGGGCAAGTCATTTTAAGTTCTCAGAGCTTGTTTCCTCAATATGAGAAGGTTAGAGCTGATGCCTTCTAAGGTCCCTTCCAGCTTATAATCCAATGAATCAACAGTGTAAAAGACAGAAATTTAAACTGTTTCATCAATCAGTTTTGGCACAGCAAAACGACCGACATCTCGTCTTTCACCTGGCTGCATTAATCTGGGATTTCTCTGACTGAACTGTCCACCAGGCTCCACTTCTCAGCTTCCTTTGTGTATTGCCTTCCCTCATTAGATTGTAAGCTCTTTGAGGGGTAAGGATTGTCTTTCTTTTTCTATATTTGTATCCCCAGCACTTAGCATAGTGCCTGGCACAGAGTAGGCACTTAATAAATGTTTACTGATTGATTACAGGAAAATAAAATAGCAATCATTTTCTCCAGCCAATATTAAAATAGGAAAAATGACAAAAGGCAAATCAATTTTGACATTAATTAAATGTGAGAGGTATAAATTCCCTTATTAAAAGTAAAAGTTCAGGAATATATTAAAATTTTCATTTACATGCTGATTAAAGGTTCTTTTTTTTTTTTTTTTTTTTTTGCTTTTTTGGTGAGGCAATCAGGGACTGGCTGCCCAGGGTTGCACAGCTGGTAAGTGTCAAGTTAAAGCATCATTTTTTCAAAGCTATATATCTGTTCAAAGGTTAGAACAGAGACTAGACCTGTGAAATCACTGATACAGGGAACTACCAGAAAAGGAAACTCCTTCCAAAGCAGGTTGGTATTTTCTCTGAAACTTACAGTCTTAAGAGAATTGCATAGAGCATGAAGAGGTTGAGGGACTCACCCAGGTTCTAACATCCAATATGTGTCAAGGGAGGAATTGAACCAAGGTCTTCTGGCTACAAAGTCAGCCCTCTAGCTGTATATAGATTACATATCTAGAATATGTAATTGTAAAAAACCAAAAACAATTTAAAACATCTGTCACTGCTGCCTTTGTGTACGCTGTCTCCCATGCCCAGAATTCTCCTCCTTCTCAATCCTGCCTCTTGGAAGCCATAGCCCCTTCAAAACTCAGTTCAACTATGACATCAAGAGACCTGTCCTGATTTCCCGAGTTGTTAGTGCTTCATTCCCCTATTAAAATTACTTTAATATGTTACTTTATATTTACTTATCTATGTACAGGTTGTTTCCCTCAAAAGATTATAATTTCCTGTTCCCATCGCCTAAAGCACAATAAACAATAAATGCTTGTTGACTTGAGAATGGCTGAAAAAACTGGTAGCATATCAATGTAATTTGAGATTACCTGTCATTCTTAATTGCATTAAATGTGGAATACAAAGAAATGTGGAAAGACATAAAATAATGTGAACCAGAAAATCAGTAGACATATTGATTGCAACTACATAAAAGGAAAATATGTGGACAAATAAGAAGTAAATGAATGGGCAAAAATAGAGATGGGGACATAGAGGAAATAACTGATAAGTTATGAGTATGTTGAAGGTAATTTTAAAAAAGTTAAGTAGTTGTAAATATAACAAGTCTACTTGATTTTAGCATTAAGGTTCATAATAAATAACTTATTTTTAAAAAAGAATCACTCAGGGGGCAGCTAGGTGGCATAGCAGATAGAGCACTGGCCCTGGATTCAGGAGGACCTGAGTTCAAATCCAGCCTCAGACACATAACACTAGTCGTGTGACCCTGGGCAAGTCACTTAACCCCCATTGCTCAACCCAAAACAAAACAAAAAAAATTAAATAAAAATTAAATAAATATTTAAAAATATAAAAGAATCACTCCATATTTTATTGTTGTTTGAGATGAAGTAGACAGTTACCTGAGGCGCAAATCTTCCCACATCTTCAACAACCCACATAGCATTACAATCTCATAGTATTTTTTCCAACACTCAACAGCTTCTGCTGCAGATGGATCTTCTTTAATATTGCTTTGGTATTCAATTAGTTCCACACGCTTGTTTTTGTACTTCTCCAAAGTTTTTTTAAAACGCTGTGCAATAGGACCAGGAATTGTACCATCCTGTATATCACACCACCTAAGATATATAAATATAATAGAACTTTTATCCTCTGAAATATAATTTGGATCAAAACATTTAGAGCTACAAGGGAGTTAATGCTAATAATCTAGTCCAATCTTCATTTTACAGATGATGAATTGAGGCCCAGACTGGTAAAAGTGACTTGTTTATGAAGTCACAAAGTAGGGATTCAAATCCAGGTCTTTTGACTAAAAATTCAATACTCTTTTCATTAGATCAGAGGTGTCAAACTCACAAAATTCCCAAATATAGGGCTACACCAGATTAAAATGTAATTGGGAAATGTTTAACAAAATTTTAAAAAAAACATAAATAATGCTAATTTGTGATTTTCTACCTTAATGTGCTGCCCATAGGGATCCATTTATGAGTTTGACACTATTGCACTAGATCACTTGTCAAAATATACTTACAGATTAATTCTTTCTTCAATTAGGGCTGTATAGTTCTCACAACTTTCTTCATCATCCCAGTCTCTCCAAAGGAAATCAAAGAAAAACCTAAGATAAACCCAAATTTTCTTCAAGATAGTAAAGAAATTTGTCCAAAAATATGGGGAACGATCAAATAAATTGTGATACATTAACTTAGTGAGATATTATAATGCAATTAAGATAGACAGATATGAGGTATATATAGAAATCTGGAAAGATTTATTTTAAATAATACAAAGTGAAAAAAGTAGAACTAGAAGAATGAGGGACATACTAATTAGATCAAAGAGGAAAAGTGAAGGAAAATAAACAGACAAAGTATTCCTGAGGAGGACTAAGAAAGATTAAACTAAAAAATTATGATAATTTTCACACTAAAATTAAACTAAATAAATTTAGTTGGTTGTATTGAGGTTTTGTATTCATCTTTTGTTATTTTTTTTAATATCCATAACCTTAAGAATAATCAACAAGTTGTAAAATTCAAAACTTTAGAAGTTTTTCTCAAGAATTAAAGTTCTGAAATATTTCTCAAAGGGACTAATAGAGACAGAGACTTAAAAGTGGGAAATCTGGTGTTTTACCTTAGACTATCATGACATCAAGATTCCTATAGGAAAAATAACAGTAGTGCTATTGAAAGAAAGCTTCAAAATTGACAAAATGTTTTAGTTTTGTTTCCAGAAGAAAAGATTAAGAAATGGGAAAAACAATTAAAGAAATTTAATCCATATACCCTACTGGTAACTCTGACAGACCTCAGATGACTTGGTCATGTAATGATACAGGTAATAGAATAGTGAGGTGGTTGAAATAAACATGTTAACCGTGCTGAAGCCTATTAGTTTGATAACATATAAGCAAGGTCTTGGGAAAAGTAGTACAGGTGTCTCATGAAGCAAGGAGCTCCACCAAGAGGAAATGAGGCTGGAGAAACAGGAAAGAGATGACTAGCAACAGGAACAATCGATGCTAATCACATATTGCTATCTTTTTAATGTGTTTAAATGTAGACAGGATTTCTGTTTCTTATTTCCTAGACTTTCAAAAATCAAATTCTTAGTAAAAATCAAGTTCTAATCACAGCAGAGTCTCTTATCCCAATATATATATACCTGCAAGAAAGAACAATAATAAGAGGGTAATTTCAAATATAGCAGAGGTTAGGATAGGCACTGGGTGAACTGAACTTCATACTAAACAGTGAAAACAAAATAAAACTAAACCAAAAAATATTTATTGAGAGCCTTTCATGTGCAAAGGCTACAAAAGGCTACAAATCAAGTAAAACCAGCATAACAAACATGACTAACTTAAAACCAATGAAAAATACTAATACCTTACAACTTCCAAGGCCAGGGCAATATCATGTATATCATCATCTTGCCCTTCAACTGGATAAACTTCCAAAAGAGGTACACTGTGTTCTAGTTCTTCTAATGTTTCATCAATCAAATCCCTTGGAATATTTGCAATATTAGATGAAAAGGGCTCAGCAACAGATACAGTAACTTTGAAACAAGATGATGAGCTTTGGCGTGGTTTACAAGTTACCTAAAATAAATGTTAGAAAATATATAATTAAATATTTGTTTACTTTTCTAATGTATTTCTTTTTTTATTTGGCCCAATTTTGTAGCTTTTAAAATTAAAGTTTCCTGACTTAACAAATTCATGTAATAGTTATTTAATTCTGATCCTATCTAAATTGCTTCATTTAAAAAAAACAAAAACCTTTTGCTCACAGCTTGTACTTTAGAACTTACATTAGCATAAAGGTACATGACAGCATAGTTTGCATATTGTCAATACTATTTCAAATATGTTCTTATTTAATAAAAGTTCACTCCACTGAAATTTTGTGGAAGTATGAACTAGTCATTTACCAAATATTTTAAATGTAAACACATGCAACTATACGGCACTATTAAGGTACTACATATATCTAAACAAACTAGAGAACTCTAACTTCAGATACAGCAAAACTACTTCAGTGAGCAGGAAATATCCGTGTACAGCCATTCTGTACTCAAGATTATAAGTTCTTAGATCTAATCTAAAAAGGCCCATAGAAATCATCTAAGGAGCAGGAGGCTACATGACTTGCCACATCATACATGTATCCGATGGTTGGGAGCAAGATTTAAACTTACGATCTCTGCCTCCACAGTTAATGTTTATTCCACAGTACCACACTGCCTTTTTCCTGTCAAAGTTGTTCACAAATAACTGTTAACACATCATTAACAATCCCCTTTCCAATAAAATTCACAAAACTCAAGTATAATATCTTTTGACCAACTTCCCAGTTTTAACACTTTATAGAATTAACTGATTCCTGTAATGGATCCCTAATATCTTTTGACAAAAACAAAGGCACTAGATGGAGGACCTAAGCAGCTAGCGGGTACAGTTGATAAAGAGCTGGGTCTGCAGTCTGGAGGCCCTGAGCTTAAATTAAGTCTAACCGCAAACACTTATTAGTTGTGTCACTTAACCTGTCTGCCTCAGTTTTCCCATCTGTAAAATGGGAATAATAATAGCATCTACCTCACAAGACTATTGTAAGGATCAAATGAGTTAATAATTGTAAAGAGCTTAGCACAGAGTGTCTGGCATATAGTAATTGCTACATAAACGTTAGCTATTATAATTACAGATTATATCTCTATTTTCTGGATTTAGACTTCTAAAAATTTACTTCATAATACGAATCCATGGGAAAAGCCAATTCATTAAATAGGAAAAAAATTCCTTGTCTGGAATGAAGATTTATTTAACAGGTAAAAAAATTAAACTACCGGGAAAAAATTCACACATCATGGTGTGTAATACACTTACCAACTCTGGGGCTCAGTTGGCTGGTCTACAAAATGTGGAAGTTGGACCCAATGATCTCTAAAGTGCTAACCAAACCCCAAATAATAGGACCCAATAATTACTGTTTATATTCAAAAAACAAATGTTTCCCCAAAATTGGCCGTGACAAAAAATTTTGTATATAGAACCTTCTTTTCCTATTGAATTTAAAGCTATAAGTACATGCTTTAAAATAAAAATTTCTTGTCATAAGTTATAACAAAAATCACACTTTATATAACTACCATTTTAAAAGGGTGAACTTAAAAGTAAATTGTTCATTTTAAGATAAACAAAAATGCTCAATAAACTCCAATCATACTCAAGCTGAGTTTGCCATTGTTCATTATTCCCCATCTTACCGTGCTACTTTTCTGCCTCTGCTATTCTAAAGTTCTAAAGGA
Source organism: Vombatus ursinus (assembly GCF_900497805.2). Classification (NCBI taxonomy): domain Eukaryota; kingdom Metazoa; phylum Chordata; class Mammalia; order Diprotodontia; family Vombatidae; genus Vombatus; species Vombatus ursinus. The sequence goes on from NW_020954567.1 coordinate 22,825,622, forward strand.
CACTAACATTTCTTGGGCAGCTATGTGGCAAAGCGGATAGAGCACCCGCCCTGAAGTCAGGAGGACCTGAGTTCAAATGTGACCTCAGACCAAATACTTTACACTTACTAGCTATGTGACCCTGGGCAAGTCACTTAGCCCCAACTGCCTAAAAATTTAAAAAAAAAATTTTTTTTTAATTTAAAGGACACTAAACAGACTTGGGTTTCATATATTGCTACATTATCTTTCCTTTTAAAATTGGTCAGCTAAATTGTAGCCATCTAATTCACAACCCTTAATTGTACAGTTGAGGCACCTCAGGCTCAAAAAAGTTAAATGACCTGTTTAAGATTCTTTTTATTTACTCATTTATTCAACATACATTTACTACACATTTATGGGATACAGATTCTGAGTGAGAAATAAAAATTAAATGAAACATAATCCCTGCTGTCACAGAGATCATGGAGTAAGACAAGGATAAATATAATATGTAATATCAGATGATTACATTAGAAAGCTGAAAAACATGGAAAAGTCATTATTAGTAAGAGATCACAGAAAATTGCTTACATGAACTGAAGCAAAGTGAAATGAGCAGAACCAGGAAAACAGTTGTACACAGTAATAACAATACTGTATAATGATCAACTGTGAATGACTTAGCTATTCTCAACAATACAATGATCCAACATGTTTCCAAAGGACTCATGATGAAAAATGCTATCTACCTCCAGAGAAAGAACTGATGGTGTCTGAATGCAGATCAAAGCATGCTTTTATTCACTTTTTTTTTGGTCTGTGTTTTCTTTCACAATACAACTAAGATGGAAATATGTTTTGCATGATTACACATGTATAACATATCAAATTGCTTGCTGTCTCAGGAAGGGGGAAGGGAGGGAAAAAAATAATTTTGAACTCAAAATTTTTAAAAATGAATGTCAAAAATTGTTTCTAACGTGAAACTGGGAAAAGGTATCCCCTCAATTTCCAATTCTTTGTTGCCACAAAAAGAGCTGTTTGAGTCTTTTTGTACATTCCAGTCCTTTTCCTTTTTCTTTGATGTCTTTGGGTTACAGATCTAGTAGTGGTATGCATATTATATGCATACCAGGCAGTTTTATAGCCCTTTGGGCATAGTTTCAAATTGCTCCCCAGAGTGGCTGAATCAATTCACATCTCCACCAACAGTACATTAGTGTTCTATTTTCCCACAACCCCTCCAACTTTGTCATTTTCCTTTTCTGTCATACCGGTCAATCTGACAGGTGTGAGGTGGCACCTCAGACTTTCTTTAATTTGCATTTCTCTAATCAATAGTGATTTAGAGCATTTTTTCATATTACTGTAGACAGCTATAGTTTCTTATTCTGAAATCTTTCTGTTCATATCCTTTGACTATTTCTCAATTGGCGAATGACTCACATTCTTATAAATTTGACTCACTTCTCTATGTTTGTGAATTAAGGCCTTTATCAGAAAAACTTGCTGTAAAAATTTTTTTTCCCAGTTTGGGGCTTTCCTTCTTAAAAGGAAATCTTTTTTTTTTCATTTTTTAATAATTTACTTATTTTTAGTTTTCAACATTCACTTTCATAAGACTTTGAGTTTTAAATTTTGTCCCTCTCTCTTCCCTCCCCCTTCTTTAAGACAGTGTGTAATCTGATATAGGCTCTACTTATACATTCATATTAAGAATATTTTCACATTAGTCATGATGTATAGAAGAATTAGAACTAATGGGAGGAATCACAAGAAAGAAGAAACGAAACAAAATAACAACAACAACAACATAAGAGAGAAAGAGAGAGTAAATAGTATGTTTCCATCTGCATTCAGACTCCATGGTTCTTTTTCTGGATGTGGATAGCATTTTCCATCATAAGTCTTTTGGAGATGTCTTAGATCCTTGCATTGCTGAGAAGAGCTAAGTCTATCAAAGTCAGTCATCACACAATGTGGCTGTTACTGTATACAACGTTCTCCTGGTTCTGCTCATTTCATTCTGTATCAGTTCATATAAGTCTTTCCAAGGTTTTCTTAAGTCCTCCAGCTCATCATTTCTTTTTTTTTTAATTTTTAATTAATTTATTTTGAATTATCAGCAATCACTTCCATAAGCTTTTAAGTTTTAAATTTTTCTCCCCCTCCCTCCCCAATATACTCCTATTAAACATATTTTCACATCAGTGATGTTATAGTAAGAATTAGAACCAATAGGAGGAACCACCAGAAAGAGGAAACAAAACACAACAGAAGGAAAAAAAAAAAGCAAATAGTATGCTTCAATCTGCATTCAAACTCCACAGTTTTTTCTTTGGATGTGGATGACATTTTCCATCACAAGGCCTCTGGAGATGTCTTAGATCCTTATATTGCTGAGAAGGGTTAAGTCTATCAATATTTGTCATCGCACAACGTGGCGGTTACTGTGTACAACGTTCTCTTGGTTCTGCTCACTTCACTCATCATCAGACCATACAAGTCCTTCCAGGTTTTTCTGAAGTCAGCCTGTTCATCATTTCTTATAGCACAATAGTATTCCATCACATTCATATACCACAACTTGTTCAGCCATTCCCCAATTGATGGGCGTCCTCTCAATTTCCAATTCTTTGCCACCACAAAAAGAGCTGCTATAAATATTTTTGTACATGTAGGTCCTTTTCCCATCTGTATGATGTCTCTGGGATATAGCCCTAGAAGTGCTATTACTGGGTCAAAGGGTATGCACATTTTTATAGCCCTTTGGGCATAGTTCCAAATTGCTCTCCAAAATGGTTGGATCATTTCACAACTCCACCAACAATGTATTAGTGTTCCAATTTTCCCACATCTTCTCCAACATTTATCATTTTCCTGTTTTGTCATGTTGGTCAATGTGATAGGTATGATGTGGTACCTCAGAGTTGTTTTGCTTTTCTCTAATCAATAGTGATTCAAAGCATTTTTTCATATTACTGTAGATAGCTTTAATTTCTTCATCTGAGAACTACCTGTTCATATCCTTTGGCCATTTATCAATTGGGGAATGACTTGTATTCTTATAAATTTGACTTAATTCTCTATATATTCTAGAAATGAAGCCCTTATCAGAGAGACTGGTTGTAAAAATTCTTTCCATATTTTCTACCTTCCTTCTAATTTTGGTTGCATTGGCTTTGTTTGTGCAAAAACTTTTCAATTTAATGTAGTCAAAGTTATCCATTTGGCTTTTCATAATGTCCTCTATCTCCTGTTTGGTCATGAATTCTTCCGTTCTCCATAAATCTGACAGATAAACTGTTCCTTGCTCTCCCAGTCTGCTTACAGTATCAGCCTTTATATCTAAATCATGAACCCATTTTGACTTTATTTTGGTATATGGTGTGAGATTTTGATCTATGCCTAGTTTCTGCCATATTCTTTTACTTATCATTTCTTATAACACAAAAGTATTCCATTACATTCATATACCACAACCTGTTCAGCCATTCCCCAATTGATGGGCATACCCTCAATTTCCAATTCTTTGCCACCACACAAAGAGCCACTATAAATATTTTTGTACATGTGGATCCTTTTCCCGTTTTAGTGATCTATTTGGGATACAGGTCTATAAGTGGTATTACTGGATCAAAGGGTATACACAATGTTATAACCCTTTGGGCATAGTTCCAAATTGCTCTCTAGAATCAGTTCACAACTCCACCAACAACGCATTAGTGTTCCAATTTTCCCACATCCTCTTCAACATTTATTATTTTCCTGTTTTGTCATGTTACTCAATCTAATAGGTATGATGAGTCATTTTGATTTGCAATTCTCTAATCAATAGTGATTTAGAACATTTTTCATTTGAAAGGAAATCTTAACTGCATTGGTTTTGTTTGTGCAAAACCTTTTTAATTTAATGTAACTAAAACTATTCATTTTACATCCCATAACGCTCATTTGGTCTCATTTGGTCATAAATTCTTTCCTTATCCATAAATCTGACAGGTAAACTATTCCATACTCCCCTAATTTGCTTCTGGCATCACCCTTTATGTCTAAATCATGTATCCATTCTGACCTTATCTTGGTAAAAAGTATAAGATGTTAGTTTATACCCAGTTTTTGCCAAACTGCTTTTCAATTTTCCCAGCAATTTTTTTTGGGGGGGAGGTTAGGCAATGGGGTTAAGTGACTTGCCCAGGGTCACACATTTAGTAAGTGTTGTGAGGCCGGATTTGAACTCAGGTCCCCCTGACTCCAAAGCTGGAGTTCTATCCACTGCACCACTTAGCTGTCCCTTTTCCCAGCAATTTTTATCAAATAGTGAGTTCTTGTCCCAAAAACCTGGATTTTTGGGTTTATCAAACACAAGATTACTATAGCCATTTACTACTATGTATTGTGTACCTAATCTATCCCACTGATCCACCACTCTATTTCTTAGCCAGTACCACATTGTTTTGATAATGTATTTGAAATACATTTTAAGATCTGGTACTGCTAGGCTACCTTCCTTCACATTTTTTCACTGATTTCCTTGATATTCTTGAACTTTTGTCCTTCCAGATGAATTTTATAAATCTTTTTTAGCTCTATAATGTTTTGGTAGTTTAACTGGTATGGCCCCGAACAAGTAAATTTAGGTAGAACTGTAATTTTTATTATATTGGCTCAGCCTAACCATGAGCAATTAACACTTCTTTAATTGTTTAGATCTGACTTGGTGTGACAACTGTTTTGTAATTATGTTCATATAGTTCCTAGGTTTGCCTTGGTAGGTAGACTCCCAAGTATTTTATGTAGTCTACAGTAATTTTAAATGGAATTTCTCTTTTTATCTCTTCCTGTTGAGTTTTATTGGTAGTATACAAAAATGCTGATGATTTATGTGGGTTTATTTTATATCCTGCAACTTTGCTGAAATTGTTTCAACTGGTTTTTTAGTTGATTCTCTAGGGTGCTCTAAGTATACTATCATGTCATCTGCAAAGAGTGATAGTTTTGTTTCCTCACTGCCTATTTTTATTACTTCAATTTTTTTTTCTTGTCTTATTGCTATAGCTAGCATTTCTAGTACAATTTTTGAATAATAGTGGTGATAATGAACATTCCTGCTTCACTCCCAATCTTACTGGGAAGGCTTCTAGCTTATCCCCAATACAGCTTATGCCTGCTGACGGTTTTAAACAGATGCTACTTACCATTTTAACAAAAGCTCCATTTATTCCTATGCTTAGAGTGCTGGATTTTGTCAGAAGTTTTTCTGCATCCATTAACATAATCATATGGTGTTGGTTGTTTCTGTCATTAATATGGTCAATTATGCTAATAGTTTTCCTAACATTGAGCCAGCCCTGTACTCCTGATATAAATCCTACCTGATCATAGTGTATGATCTTTGTAACATATTGCTATAATCTCCTTGCTAGTTTATTTAAAATTTTTGCATCAATTGGGAAATTGGTCTCTAGTTTTCTTTTCTCTGCTTTTGCTATTCTTGATTTAGGTATCGGCACTATATTTGTGTCATGAAAGGAATTTGGTATGACTCCTTCTTTGCCTATTTTGATAAATAGTTTATATAATATTGGAATTAATTGTTTTTTAAATGTTTGGTAGGATTGACTTGTAAATCCATCTGGTCCTGGGGATTTTTTTCTTGGGGAGCTCATTAATGGTTTGCTGAATTTCTTTCTCTAAGACAGGGTTAAGTATTCTAATTTCCTCTTCCGTTAATCTAAACAATTTATATTTTTGTAAATATTCATCCATTTCTCTTTTATTATCAGGTATACTTATATGTAACTGGACAAAATAGCTCCTAATAATTGTTTTAATTTCATCTTCATTGGTGGTGTATTCACTATTCATTTTTGATACTGGTTACTTGGTTTTCTTTCCTTTTTCAAAATCAAATTAACCAACGGTTTATCATTTACTGTTTTTTTCCATAAAATCAGCTCCTAATTTTATTAATTCAATGATTTTCTTACTTTCAATTTTATTATCTCCTCTTTGATTTTCAGGATTTTCAATTTGGTATTTAATTGGGGGTTTTTTAATTTATTCTTTTTCTAGTTTTTTTTTAAATTGAATGGCCAATTCATTGATCTATTCTTTATTTTATTGATGTAAGCATTTATAGAGATATAAATTTTCCTGTAAGTACTGCTTTGGCCACACCCCATAAATTTTGGTACGTTGCCTCGTCATTCTCTTTAACAAAATTATTGATTGTTTCTATGATTTGTTCCTTGATCCACTCATTCTTTAGGATTAGATTAGTTTCCAATTAATTTTTAATCTATGTTTCCATGGACTTTTATTGAATATAATTTTTACTGCATTATGGTCAGGAAAGGATGAATTTAACATTTCTGCTTTTATGCATTTGGTTGTGAGGTTTATATTCCCTCTTACACTATCAATTTTTGTGAAGGTGCCACTCACCGGTGAGAAAAAAGTATACTCTATTGCCATTCAATTTTCTCCAGAAATCTATCATATCTAACTTTTCTAAAATTCTATTCATCTCCTTAACTTGTTTCTTGTTTATTTTATGGTTAGATTTAGTTTTGAGAAGGGGAAGTTGAGACTCCCCACTAGGTATAGTTTTACTGTCTATTTCCTCCTGTAATTCATTTAACTTTTCCTCTAAGAATTTGAATGCTATGTGCCATAGCTATATGCTATTTGGTGCATACATGTTTAGTATTGATATTACTTCATTGTCTATGACACCTTTTAGCAAAATGTTGTTTGCCTGATTTTCTCTTTTAATTAGGTCTATTTTTGCTTTCACTTTGTCTGAGATCATGATTGCTACCCCTGGTTGGTTGGTTTGTTTGTTTGTTTTTACCTCAGCTGAAGCATAATAGATTTTGCTACAGTCCCTTATTTTTACTCTATGTGTATCTCTCTGTTTCAAGTGTATTTCTTGTAAACAACGTATTGTTGAATTGTTTTTTAATCCCTTCTGCTGCTCCTGTTTTATGGGTGAGTTCATCAAATCCACATTCACAATTATGATTACTGTGTATTTTCCTCCATCCTGTTTTTCCCCTTTCATCTTTCTCTCTTTTTACCTTGTCCTTCCCCTCCTCAAAAGTCTGTTTTGCTTCTCACCACTATTTCCCTTCATCTATTCTCCCTTCTTTTAATGCCCTGCCCCCATCCCCTTCCCCTCCTACTTCCCTATGGGGTAAGACAGATTTCTATATCCAAATGAGTATATATTTTATTCCCTCTTTAAACCAATTCCAATGTAAGGTTCAAGCACTGCCCACCACACCTCCCCCATTTTCCCTCCCACTGTAAAAGCTCTTCTTTTTGTGCCTCTTTCATGTAAGATAGCTCTCGCTATTCTTCCTCCTTCTCCCAATATATCCCTCTTCTTACCCCTTAATTTCATTTTGTCCCATCATAGTCAACCCACATTTGTGCCCTCTATGTATACTCCTTCTAACTGCCCTAATAATGATAAAGTTGTTAGGAGTTGTTAGAAGTATCTTCCCATGTAGGAATATAAATAGTTTAAATTTATTGAATCCCTTATTATTTCTCTTCCATGTTTACCTTTTTTATCCTCCCCTTGAGTCTTTTCTTTGAAAGCCAAATTTTCTATTCAGCTCTGGTCTTTTCATCAGAAATGCTTAAAAAGTCCTATATTTCATTAAATATTCATTTTTTTCCCTTGAAGGATTATACTCAGTTTTGCTAGGTCCTACCTTCTTTATCTTTTGGAATATCTAATATTCTAAATCCTCCAATCCTTTAATGTGGAAGCTGATAAATCTTGTGTGATCCTGACTGTAGCTCCCCAGCATCTGAATTGTTTCTTTCTGGTTGGTTGCAATATTTTCTTTTTCTTTTTTTTTGGTTGCAATATTTTTCTCCTTGACCTGGGAGCCTGGGAATTTTGCTATAATATTCCTAGTATTTTTCATTTTGGTATCTCTTTCAAGAGGTGATCAGTGGTGGATTCTTTCCATTCCTATTTTACCCACTGGATCTAAGATATCAGGGTAGTTTTCCTTGATAATTTCTTGAAATATCATGGCTAGGCTTTTGTTTTCTCATGGCTTTCAGGTAGTCTAATAATTCTTAAACTGCCTTGCTTCAATCTATTTTCCAGGTCAGTTACTTTTCTAATGAGATATTTCACATTTTCTTCTATTTTTTTTCATTCTTTCTACTTTTTATAAAAAATAGTTTCTTGATTTCTCATAGAGTCTTTAGCTTCCACTTGCCCAATTCTAATTTTGAAAGAATTATTTTCTTCAATGAGCTTTTATACCTCTTTTTCCATGTGGCCAATTCTGCTTTTAAAGAAGTTCTTTTGTTCAGTATTTTTGTGCCTTTTTTATCAAGCTGTTGACTCTCTTTTTATAATTTTTTTACATTACTCTCATTTCTTTTACCAATCTTTCCTCTACCTCTCTTATTTGATTTTGAAAATCCTTTTTGAGCTCTTCTAGGAATTCTTGTTGGGCTTGTGTCCAATTCACATTTTTTTTCTTTGAGTTTTACTTATAGGTAGGTGTTTTGACATCACTATCTTCTGAGTTTGTGTCTTGATATTCCCTGTCATCATATTTTTTTATAGTCAGGTACTTTTTTTATTGTTTGCCACTAACGTGCTCCTCTTGGCCCTGGAACTGTGACCAGGTCCCCTGCTCTCCTGAATCTGCAAGTGGTAGTGCTCCTTTCTGCCTTAGAACTGGCAAGTGATCAGGGCCCCTACTCCCTTGTAAGTGACCACAAGCACTCTTCTCTGCCCTCAAATTTTGACCAGTGCCTGCTCCCCAGTGCTCTCCTCCTCTCTGCCCTTGAACATCACCCCAGAACTGTGTCTAGGCAATGCAACAGGATTCTGAACTTTGCTGGTAGTGCCAGTAAAGGGTTCCCAGTATTTTCTTTCTGTTCAGTTGTCCTCCCTTCCCCTTACTATCTGTGGCCTAAGAGGTCCCAAAGCTGCTGCTGCCACCACTGTACAGCCCCCTCCAAGGCCTGCTGCTGGCATTACAGTAGCCCAACTACCACTCTGATGAGACAGACCTTTCCTGCCAATCTCCTAAGTTGTCTCAGGCTGGAAAAGTGTTTCACCTTGTTGGCTCCACCACTCCAGAATTCAATTTGAAGCATTATTTTAAAGTTGACTGTAGGGGAATGTGAGAGAGTTCAGGTGAATTCCTGCCTCTGCTCCACCATCTTGGCTTCACCTCTCATTGGAAGTTTTTAAGCAAAGGCTAGATGTCCACTGAATTCTCCACCAATTCTGATATAGCTGAGGAAGACAGTGCAACAGGACAAAGTCAGACCCTTGAGGATCACCACATTAAAAGGAGAAGGAAAGGTTACCTTTCCATTATGCCTCACTGTATGGCTGTTTGAAATCTAAGAATCAGTAGAGTAGCTTTGGGAAACCTAAATTGCAAGAAGTTGAGATGAGAGTAGTAAAGAAACTGAAGAATTGAGTGTAGAAAACTTTAGCAATATGTTTAGTAAGGAATGGAAGGATATAGATTAGAGTATCCATATATAATATAGGAGTCAACAGAACTGAGAAGACCTGACCATATTTACAGACAGATAGCAAGCAGTAAGTGGGGAAAGAGAAGCTGAAAATGCTTCTGGGGAAAGAGATAGAAAGCTACTAAAGGAGGGTTCTTTAGGAGGTAAGAAGTATTGGGGTAAAGGACACAGAGGGTAGTTAGCCTTACTGAGTGAGAAGTCTTCTGTGACCAGAGGGAAGAGAGAGTGGGTGAGAGCAAAGACAAGTTCTAAGGAGTAGCATTTACCTTAAGTAAATGCTACTTATTGTTTTAAGACTGACAAACTTCCAGAAAATACTCAAAAGGAATCAGGAAGACATGGATTCAAGTCCTCCCTCTGACAGGGCAGCTAGGTGGTACAGTGGACAGAGCACTGGGCTTAGAATCAGGAAAACTTATCTTTGTGAATTCAAATCTGGCCTCAGATACTTACTAGATGTGTGATCCTAGGTAAAGTGACTCAACCCTGTTTGCCTCAGTTCTTCATCTATAAAATGAGCTGGAAAAGGAAATGGCAAACCATTCCAGTATCTTTGCCAAGAAAACCCCAAATCAGGTCATGAGATTTGGTCACAACTGAAAAGACTCAACAACAACAAAAATGGCCTCTGTTACATTGTCTGTGTGACCCAAAGCAAGTCATTTAAAGTCTGAGTGCTCCAAGCAACTAAGACTAGAATTAGCAAAGAAGCTATGGACCCGCACTGGTAGAGGGCATTTCCTCTCCTTGGACTTCCCTATACTAGTGAAATGGCTGGTCCAGGAGAAAGGAAAAAGAAAAAAAAAGGAAAATTATAAGCAAGTTAACCAAAATCATAAACCTTTCATTCTCTCTTAATAATCTGTAGGTTCAGAGATCCTGTATGATTAAAAATCTTTTATATGAAGATGATGCTACTGACCCACTTTTTGGTAAGTTTTGAGTTTTGTAGTAATAATATTGAATTACAATGAATTGTCCATATTCTTCAAACCTGTGTGCCTTTAAAAGTATAGATTTTCAGGATGAATAGATACATGGCTGGGAGTGCCTTTGGGGGTGGGGAGAAAGAAGTGGTTTGTGGAACAGAGATTCTTTCCATACAAAGCTAACTGACCCTTAGGGGAATCAAACCCATAACCTTGGCCTTTGAAGTAGCTTATTCTAACCAACTGCTCTAACAGGCCCAAATCATATCTGATGAAGATAAGCACTCCGAAGTAGAAGCCTGCCCCCATAAAAATGCTAGAAGATAAGAATTTTACTAAGAGTGCTTTGGTCCCTTGCTTTCTATTCCAACCTAAATCTAACTACATACAGTAATTCAAACTACAAAAACAGAAGTTTAGTCTGATAGACCTTCCCTACATTATATGTTTCAACCAACAGAAGTTTTTAAATTGCAATTTTATTTGGATGTGGAATAATGCTTTAGAGACACACTAAAAATCTATTTTCCAAAGTAAGTATTCACAGGGCAACTAGTACAGTGCATAGAGCACCAGTCCTGGAATCAGGAGGACCTGAGTTCAAATCCAATCTCAGATACTTGACACTTACTAGTTGTGTGACCCTGGGTTTGTTACTTAACCCTGCCTGCCTCTACCAAAAAACAAAAAAAACAAAAAGAAAACACCACTCACAAAGTAAGTATTCATTAACATTAGTTTAGGGCTTAGAGCTTACGTTAAGACATCATCCATGCCCTATCTAAATCTGGCCTGCACAACATATGGCCCACTTGTGGCCCACCAGCCCACCAACACAGCCCGTGGGCACTACGTTGTACAAACCTGTTTTAGGTTCTCTACATTTTTCATGGGCTACCAGAAACCCCAAAATGGTAATTCCAAATCAGTTGGGTTTTATTTAAGAGTATTAAAAGGGCCTAATATATTTACTCAAAAAAGAATAAATTAAGAATAATTTACCTCAACAAGGACTCCAACAAAAGGTATGGAGGCTTCTTCATATTTGATGAAGAACAACTCTGGATTTGTCTTCCAGATACCAAGCCATTTGTCTTTCATCTTTAATTTTTCTGATAGGTATTTGCTCATTGCTTCAACAGCATCTTCTGCCTAGCACAAGCATAATGGAAGATATTAGTAACATTGTATTTATGACTAAATTTTATTGCTGATTTCCATTTAAATATAAATTAATGAAGGTGGAAAGGAACATTCTTTTTAAAGAAAAAGGAAATTTGTAGAAACAGAAATTTTCTTTAGAATTAAAACAAACTGGAAAGAGATCTATAAGCATACTACAGTACTTTGTAGATGTGCCTTTCACTAAAAACTGGAATATAGTACATTTATCCAGAAGCAAAATAATGTAATTCTAACTCTCTAAGTAGAATGACCATATAAAAACAAAACAAACAATCCTTTGCCTCAAACTAACTTTTGCAAAGGGCTATTTAATATTGAGAGAACTTTCCAAAAACTTTTTAGTATATGAAAATCTAAAGCGTCCTTTCATTTTATAAACACAAACATCAGCAACAGCCAAATTGTCTTGCTTTGATGGGAGCACCACAGGTTTAAATTTCAATTCAAGGATGACAAATGACTTAAGTTAAATAATTTTTTTTAACTTGAAAACATGTTGCTTTACAAATGACACAATAACTTACATACTGATATTTTATCAATTACTTTAAATATTGTTTTAGTATTCTTTTTTAGATTTACCTCAGTATCAAATGCATGTGGTTCATTAAAAAAGAGTATCTTAACTTCAAAGTTTTTATTGAAATGTTGTCCAGTATTCACTCCCACCCAGGATCACCATATAACATCTATGAGAACAGGAAAAAATCTAATTTTTTAGAAATATACACTACAAATATTTACCATCTAAAAACTAACTATTCCTAAAACAAGAATTTTGGCCCTGTTGCACACAAATCAAAACTGAACTTATGTCAATAAAGGTCCAACCAGGGCAGCTAAGTGGCACAGTGGATAGAGCATCTGCCCTAGAGACAGGAGAATCTGAGTTCAAATCCAGGCTCTGACACTTAACACTTAGTAGCTGTGTGACCCTAGACAAGTCACTTAACCCCAATTCCCTCACTCAAATAAACAAAGGCCCAACCTCTAAATATTCCGATCTAAAAAGAAGAAATAAAAATTCTAACAGTAACCCTAGATGCAGCAAATCAACAATGGCAGGAACACATGCCTTCAACTTTTCAGGACCACCAATTAGGAAAACTCTTAGCTAGGCAGCTCTTTACTTGTCCAAGTAAATTTCCACGCCTGTGGAAAAATAATGTAACAGACATTTTTTTATACTGCAATAATAATAGCAAAATTCATCATTTCCTACAGCACAATAACACTCAAAAGAGCAGAACCAAGATAATTATACAGTAACTGTAATATTATTTGATGAACCACTAAGTTATTCTAAGTATTATAAATACTCAAATTAACTACAAAGAACCTATGAAGGAAGATGCTATCTACCTCCAGAGAAAGAATTGATAAACTGAAGTAAAATATATGGGTATATGTGTTTATTGTGAGAAATGGTGGCCTTCTTTAGATCCGGGGTGGGAGAGTTGGGGGGGGGGACACACATAACAATTCTGAATTTAGAATGTAACCAAAAAAATTTTTATTTTATTATTATTTTTTGGTGAGGCAATTGGGGTTAAGTGACTTGCCCAGAGTCACACAGCTAGTAAGTGTTATGTGTCTGAAGCCACATTTGAACTCATGTCCTCCTGACTCCAGGGTTGGTGCTCTATCCACTGCGCCACCTAGCTACCCCTTTAATTTTTAAAAACAAAAAACAATAATAAATGCTAGTCCTTAAGGGCTTTACATATATCTTGTTTTATCCTTATAGAAATCCTGGGATTGAGGTACTATTATTACCCTCATTTTACTAATGAGGAAACTAAGGCAGACCAAGGTTAAGTGACTTGCCCAGGCTTACAAAACTTATAACTGGCCAGGGGCACTGTGCTAAACTCTGGGGATACAAAAAGAGGCAAAAGCCAGTCCTTGCCCTCAATCTAATGAGGGAGACAAGCAAACAATTACATACAAACAAGCTATATAAAGGAAAAATAGGAAATAATTGAGAGACAAGGCATTAGAATTAAGAGGGGTTGGGGAAATGCTTTTTGTGGAAGATGGGTTTTCAGCTGGACTTGAAGGAAGCTAGGAGGGAGAGATGAGGAGAGATATCATTCCAGGCATGGGGAACAGCCACAGAAAATGCTCAGAACCAAGAGATGGAGTGTCTAATACAAGATAGCCAGGAGGCCAGTGTCACTGGATCAAAAAGCACATGGTGAAGAGTAAGGTATAAGAAGACTGGAAAGGTGGGGGAGGGGACCATATTATGAAGGACTTTGAAAGCCAAACAGAACATTTTGTTTTTGATCCTGGAGGTGATTGAGAGCCACCAGAGTATACTGAGTAGGGGTTGGGGTGAGATGATATGGTAGGACTTGTGCTTTAGGCAAATCACCTTCAAGTCTCAGTTAAAGTCCCACATTGTATAGGAAGTCTTTCCCAATGCCCCTTAATTCTAGACCGTCCTTCTTGATGATCTCCAGTTTATCCTACCTATACCTTGTTTGTATATAGTTGTTTGCATGATGCCTTCTTCACTAAACTGTGAGTTCCTTGAGAACAGGGGCTGCTTTGTGCCTTCCTTTATATCCCCAAGGCTTAACACAGTGAGCTCCTGGGCAGAGAGTAAAGACTTAATAAAATCCTAGTTGACTGACTCCAGATCCAGTTTTTTATCCACTGTGGAGGGAGAATCAGCCTTGAAGTTTAAATCCAGCCCAAGGCACACACTTGAGCAAGTCACTTAACCTGTCTGCCTCATCTTCCTCATCAGTAAAATGAAGATAATAGCAGTAACTTGTTGGATCAAATGAGATATTTGTAAAGCCGTTTGTAAATTTTGATGTAGTCTATAAATATTAGGTATTACATATGATTGTTTCCATCCACCCACTGGGTCACAAAATCTCTGTGCCTTAGTATAACACCATGGGCCCCTCAGAATTCAGTTGGGTGACCTTGGGTGGGGGAGGGGGTGGTCCTGGGCTGGTCCATTTGAATTCAGCTTGGGTGGGTCCTGCCAGAGGCTGTATCATTCCCCTGGCACACTTGGCCATCTCCAGCAAGAAAAGGCATGAAGAGAAGGCAGCTGGTGACGCCTGGGAGTCAGGGAGACCAGGGTTCAAATGCTGCCTCCAACACTTACTATCAGGGCGACCCTAGGCAGGTGTCACTTAAACCTGTTTGCCTCAGTTTCCCTCAAATGTAAAATGGGGGGCCCCTCCAGGAGGGCTGTAGAGAGGCTCAGATAAGGTAATCCCGGTAAGCACTTAGCCGGATGCGGGCCACGCACCGTTGCCCGAGCCACGCCAGCCACGCCCGCCTCTCCCCCCAGGCCACGGCTGGGCCCAGGCCCCGGCCTCACCTTGCAGCCCTGCAACACCTGGTCGCAATAGAGCGCCACCTTCTCGTCGCGCCACATGGCCCTCATGGGGGACGCGCAGACGGGCGGCAGCGGCTGCGCCTCCTCCTCGTCTTCCTCGTGCACCGACAACAGGCCCTCCTCCTCCTCCTCCTCCTCCTCTTCCTCCTCCTCCTCCTCCTCCTCCTCCTCCTCCTCTTCCTCGCCCTCTCCGCCGGGGCCCTCGGCCTGGGGAATGGGCAGGAGCTGCTGCCGCCGCCTGGCCGCCTCCCGACCCGCTTTGCCCTTCGCGGGCCTCGTTGAGGCCACTGCCGACCGCACCGGGGACGCACTGCTTTTGGCGGCCACTTCTTCGAGGCCCGAGAAAGCGGCCTTCTCCCCGCGCCTCCCGGGGCTGATCACCACAGCGCAGTCCCCCGTATCGGTATTGTCGGGTCCCGACGCCATCTCGTCCCCAGCCTGGCCTCGAGGGAGAGCCGTTAGCCACTTTTCCCGCCCAGAGGAGAGCTGGCCAATGGGCACGCTCCCGGGCGCCGCAACGAGCGGCAGCGGCGGCGCGCGGCAGGATGGGGAGGGTCCGGCGGGGGGGGGGGGCAGCCACGTGGACTCGAGGTTCCCTCCCTTCCCCCCCTTCCCGACACCCGGTGCGCATGCACAATCCGCGCTCCTCCGCCAAGTCTCCGGAGCGGCCCCTGAAAGTGGTGACGTCATCTTGGAGGAGGCCTCAGCGACGCTGTTTCCTTTTTTTGACTGAGTGGGAGGTGTCGCATTGAATAAATGAAAATTTATATACACCCGCCAGGACCTGATGCCGCCATAGGCACACCCAAGCAGTACAACACAAACGCACACGGGGCAAGTCCTAAGAGTGTGGCCTCCATCCATTTCATCTCATTTTGGGCACATTTAAGCAGAACACTCATTTTCTACAGATACTTACAAATGACAAGAAGGAAAGGATAGAAAATTGTACTAAATCAAGCATTTGTGAAGTGTCTGGTAGGCCTGGGGACAAGGACAAAAATAAAACAAACAGCTGTCGTCCTCAAAGAGCTTAAATTGTAGGGAGGGGAGAGACAACAGGGATCCATAATCTATTCATCAAACTGAGGCCAGACCCTTAATGAATGACCCAAAAAGGGGTCACAGAAGAGCGACCGAACAAGAACAATATAGACGTGTATATGCACGTCAACGTGGATATCTGTACATATGTTGTTACGTGTGTTGTATGAATGCATTATGAGCTTGGGTATATACATATACACATATGGGGGTATATGTGTATATGTACATAGATATATGATGATATAGACATACACACATAGTATGAGTGGGTATATATATACATGTATACAAGCATATGTGTATATACACACAGGTATGTGTAAATACATAGTCAATGTATATAAAAGTATATAAAGGCATGTATGTATATGCATGTGTATATGCACATGTATATAAAGGTGTGTGTGTGTATATATACATACCTGTGTATATATGTATATGCATACGGTAGAGTATATGTATATACATTGTATATATTTGTATATACATATACATATTATGAGTATTTATGTATATACATCTGTATATATGTGTTTGTGTGTGTGTATACACCCATAAATATATGCAAACTGTATATCCTGCTGTGTATGTGACCTTGTGGATTTGGTTTGGGGTTCAGAAATATCAAGGTCATCTGTATTGGTAGACTCCATCTGGATAACAGCAGGCAGCTATTTCTGTCATGAGGATAAAACAGAGCAAAGAGAGGTTTTACAAGATTACCAAACATTAGTACAAACATTTGGCTTTTTCCCCCTTTCCCCTCTCAGAAGCTGAGGGCAGTGGAGAGGTAACAACCTATTACAAAAGATTAAGGCAGATGATGTGGTGGAAAGGATGTTTTTAGAAAAATCCCTAACTGGAAAAGAATGTGGCCCAGTGTTGTAGTGAGATCAAGGGATGACCAGTGGACAGCCCTTGCATCCCCTAAATATATCCAAAATATCAAAAGGACAGGGGAAGGCCCTAGCACGTTTGATGGACTCCTTGTGCAGTCCAAACAAAAGAGGAAATGAATGAAAGTGAGTTACATGGTCACATCAATGAGATCACAGATTCCCAATGGAGTATTGATATATAAGGGCAGTGAGTCTCAGAGAGGTTAAGTAATGATAAAATGATTTAGAGCAGGAAGGGATCTCAGAGGTTTTTAGCACATCCCACTAATTTTACTGAAGAGGAAACTGAGTCCCACAGGTATGAAGGGACTTTCCTGAGGTCATATAGGGAAGCAAATGCCAGAACTGGGATTCAAACCCAAGTCTTCTGAGACCAAATCCTATGTTCTTTCCACTATACCCTGGCCTCTTTCCCCGCCTCTATTGGGATGTACTTTACAGACGACTTAGAATTCTCACACTAAAGAATGACTGAGATTCCATACTAGGTCAGGAATTTTCAGCTGAGAACAGCCAGAGGAATGGTCTGGGACCACATTTGGAATTGAAAAATTTGTTCAAAGTAATACACCATGGAAAAGACACTGCAAAAATAAGTTCTGGTATTGTTTTCCTACTGAATGAGCGCTGTATTGGTTGCCACAATTTCTATTTACAATTTAGCAATGAAAACACTGGAAGTATTGACGTCACCGTAGCATATTGGGAAAACACCTGCCTTTCTTCATACTCATCTGGAAGAACATTTTGTTAGGATTTGGGTCCAACATGAGGAAAACATTAGCTATCGTGTTAACACAGTTTAGAGAACAGTTACAATACTCATCATGTTCTGGGGTAGTCTTACTTAGTCTGGCCCTTTTGTTGGGAAATCCAGATGTTACTAACTCAAGATGCAATCACACAGATTCCACTCTCTGAGGACAAAAACTGTTTTGATGTGTTCTGTTCCCAAATAAGTTTGTTTCTCATAAATCCTAGTTTCCTTGCTTTTAGTCTTAATAAATAATAAAGTAATAAAGAACATCTGTCCTGGAAGGCTGTACCTGTGTAGGCAGAACAGGAAACTACCTCTGTCATGTGGGTAAAATAATAATAGACTTTTAGAGCTTAGGGAGGCCTTACAAAATATTAGAGATTATCTAGAATATGCCATTTCCCTCACTATTTAATTTTAATTGTTTACAGTTAAATTAAGAACAAAAAAAGGATAATTTTTTTAAAATTTATATATTTATATAAATTTACATTTAATATATTATATAAATATTATGTATAATAAACAATATAACTATTTGTATATTATAATTTATATATTTTATATATAAATAATTGTATAAAAATACTTATATTATAATTTATATATTTTTCAATGAACAAAAATCTATTTTCTAATCTTCCCTCATTCCCTCTTTCTTTGGAAAAGAAAAAGAAAAGCCTTGTAACAAATATGCAAGTTCAAGCAAAACAAATTTTCAAAACAATTTTTTTTTTAAAATGTCTCATTCTACACCCTAAGTCTATCACCTCGCTGTCAGGAGGCAGATAAACATGCTTTATCTTTGGTCCTCTGGACTCGAGGTTGGTCATTGAGTTGATCAGAGTTCTTAAATCTTTCAGAGTGGTTCATTTAGTGCCCAAATTGTTCTGGTTCTGCTCCTTTTGCTCTACATCAGTTCATCTAAATCTTCCCAGCTTTCTCTGAAACTTTCTTCATTTTTTTGTTTCTTAGCACAGTGCCTGCTACATAGTAGGTGCTTCATAAATGTTCATTGACTGACTCATGGCATAATAGTATTCCATTATGTTCAAATACCACAATTTGTCCAATTATTTCCTAATTGATGAGCATTTCCTTTAGTTTCCAGTTCTTTACTAATATAAAAAGAACTAGTATGAGTGGCTTTATACGTTTGGATCCTTTTCTTTCTTTGATCTGTAGTCCTAACAGCGGTATTGCTGGGTCAAAAGATGTACACAGTTTAATAACTTTTTGGTTACAGTAACAAATTGCTTTCCTAAATGTCTGGACCAATTCACAGCTCCACTAATGACACATTAATGTTAATTAGGCTATGGGCAATTATTAAGGTAGTTGCTGCTACAAAACTTCAGGCAGATTGTATGAGAGTAGCATAATTACTAACCCTATGTGGCTAACTGATGAATAGGCAAAATTAGAGATTTTTAGATCTGTTTTGAGTAAGCAGATAGAACTTATTATAATTATGCTCCACATAGGTAAAATAATAAATGGGTATGAAAGGTACGTGGTAATTAGATCAACAAAGATTGCTATTTATATAACACTGTAGCCTCCAAGTTTCAATGGAGTAGCAGCAGCATCATTTTTCCACAGCCCATCCAACATTTGACATTTTCCATTTTTGTCAACTTTGCCAATTTGATGAGTGTGAGAGGAAACCTCAGAGTTCATTTAATTTGTATTTCTCTAGTAATTGATGATTTGGAACATGTTTTCATATGGCTATTATAGCTTAGTTTCTTCTGTTGAAAACTGACTATTCGTTTCCTTTGATCATTTATCAATTGGAAAAAGGCTATTATTACAAATTATAAAATACAAATTGTTAATTTGAATCAGTTTTTAAATATCTTGAAAATAAGACCTTTATCAGAGACATTTACTTTCAAAAATTTTTTCCCTGTTTACTTCCTTCCCTTCTAATTTTAGCTTCATTGGTTTTGTTTGTGCAAAACTTTTACGTAATGCATGTTGTCTATTTTATCTTTTGTGGTCCTCTCTACCCCTTATTTGATTATGAATGCTACCCCTACCATAGATCAGAAAGGTAATGGCTTCTTTGTTCCTTTAATCTATTTATGATTTCATTCTTTATATCTAAGTGCTGTTATTCATTAGAAGCTTATTTTGATATATAGTGGAAGATGTTGGTTTATAATTAGTTGCTAACAGACTGCTTTCCAGTTTTCCCAGTAGTTTTTTTTGTCAAATAGAGTTCTTTTCCAAGAGTAGAAGAGGAATTTGAGTTTATCAAATATTAGACTACTATGTTCTTTTGCTTCTGTACTTCGTGTACCTAATCTGTTCCACTGGTCACCCTCTCTATAGAAAGGCTAATTGGATTACTTGGCCAAGATCTCAAAGGCTAGTTAGTGACAGAGCCAAGATTAGAACCTTTGTGAACCAACTCCCAATTGAGTGCTCCTTCTGTTATGCTATGATGTGATTTGAAGGGTAAACACCCAACACCCCCAAATATCTCCCCTGCTCTTCCTGATTGTACTGCAGTGTTTGCCAACATTTTAAATTGCTTTTGGGGGGTGAGGTAATATATATTCAGGAAATCTTAGTGAAACTTGAATGTTATTTCCCTAGTCATTAGTACTAAGATCACATTAGCTCTACCTTTCATCTCCTAAGACAGCAATCTAGAGAAAATGAGAAAGAAGCATTTAATAAGTACCTACTATGTGCAAGGCACTTCGATAAGTACTTTACAAAGATTATGTCATTTGATCCTCAGCAACAACCTTGGGAAGTAGATGTTATTATTATCCCCATTTTATAGTTGAGGAAACTGAGGCAGACGGTGGTTAAGTGACCTACCCAGGGTCACACAACTAGTAAGTGTCTAAGGCCAGATTTGAACACAGGTCTTCCTGACTCCATCACTCTGTCCTAGCTGGTCCAGGGCAGATACATTTTCATGGGGGAAGGGGTAGAGTGAATTGAGGAAGAGCATAGGGCAATGATCAGGGAGGTCAGGTTTAGGTAGAGGTCACTCAGGCAACCACAAGTAGCTTGAGTGTCTTGTGGATAAAAGGGAAAATATGTACCAACTTTGCCCATTTAATTTTGCCTAGGATGTTTGACCCATTTTTGCCTGAGGCATTGGGAATAAGTAACTGAACCAGAGCAGGACTTACAGGAAAAAAAGGAAAAAGGCAATACTTGCATCCTTTTCTCATACACCAACAACGTTACTATCACATGCTTTCTAAACAGCTCCATATTTTCCACCATATTAGTATGATATAGTAGAAAGAATACTGGACTTGAAGTTAGCAGAGACTAGGTTTGAATCCAGATACTAGCTGTGTGACCATAACCTCTAGTTTCCTCTATAGGACTTGCCTTACAAGCATAGACCTGCATTACCAAATGGGCTGAGTGTGCCAGGGAATGCCGCCCATCCTGGGGTGATCATGGTAATCATTGACGTGGGTGCTGCTGCGGACCTTGTGGCTTCCAGATTCAGCCTGCAGGGGCCACAGGAGAAGGCCAACACACCAGTGTCAGAAGGCCATGCTCTAAGCTGAGGAGAGGGCCCTTGGCCCAGGAGGCACTAAAGAAGGCCAGAGAAAATCAAGGAGAACAGATAATAGAATGTTTGGAGGTGGTCTCAGTACTGTCCCCTTTACAAAAGGCTGCTAGTGAAGGTTTAAGCTGTTCAGGTTGTTTGGCCCTAGCCTTCAGCCCATGAATGGCCAGTTGTGTGATTCAGGGAGCTGATTACCTCCTATTTATGCTGTATAGATCGTGTGTGTATACAGTTGTTTGCATGTTGTCTCTTCCATTGGAAGGTGAGCTCCTAGAGAGCAGGGACTGTGGTTTTTGTTGTTACTGTTGTTGTTGTTGTTGTTGTTGTTGTTGTTTTGGATAGGCAATGGGGTTAAGTGACTTGCCCAGGGTCACAGAGCTAATAAGTGTCATGTGTCTGAGACAAGATTTGTACTCAGGTCCTTCTGACTGCAAGACCAGAGCTCTATCTGCTGTGCCACCTAGCTACCCCTAGGCACTGCGTTTTTGCCGTTCTATCCTCAGCACTTAGCTCAGTGTCAGGGCCATAGTAAGTTCTTAATAAATGTTAATTGACTTAACTTGATCCTTGGGTCTTCTTGTTCATACACCCAACCCATGCTCTATGCATGTATTTGCAAATAGGGTAGTAAAGTTAAAACACTCTTTCTCTCCGTGTGTGTATAGATGTGTATCTACATATATATATATCTACATACATATATACACATACACATATATATACATCGATATACACATACATATCTATACACACATATACATATATGTGTGTAAAATATACGTAAAATATTGCATATTATATAGGTGTACATGTACACTATATGTGTGTGTATATATATATATTTTTATCCTAAGGGCAAAGGGGAGCCGCTGCAGTTTATTGAGTAGGGGAGTGACATGGTCAGATGTGTGTTTAAGGAAAATTACTTTATCTGCAGTAATGGCAAGAGAAAGGACTACAATTAACAGAAGAAAACATAATCAAGAACCACTTGTTTAGCTTTGAATGTAGTCACACACACCTACAATATACTAGCCACTCTACATATTTACCGTTCTCAGTGCTCTGCCAAGTACCTGCTAGATGCCTAGCCTTTTGCCAATAGAAAACAAAACAGATAATTCACACGGTAACAACTGAAAATGATAACAAATTGAAAATAACATTGATCGAGAGTGGTTGGTTATTTTCATGCCTTCAAGTTGATTTTTGGTGGGCCTGAATTTTGGGATACTACATTCATTGGCACAGCCCATCAGTTTCCAGTAAAGAGTAATGAGGACAACCACAGCTAGCATTTTTAAAATGCCTATTATGGGCCAATCATTGTGCTAAGTGCTTTACAAATATTGTCTTTTCTAATCTTTTCAACAACCTTGGGAGGTGGGTTCTATTACTATTGTCCCTATTTTCCTGATGAGGAAACTGAGGCAAACATTTTTCTAAACAATTCATCACCCTATATCTCAGAGGGAAGTAAGGTGTAAAGAGATTGGAAAGGTAGGAGGGGGACAGGTTATGGAAGGATTTTCAAACCAAACAGGATTTTATATTTGATCCTAGAGTCAATAGGGAGATACTGGAGTTGATTTAGAGGGCTGGGGAATGACATGGTCAGACTTTAGGAAGAGTATTTTGATGAGTGAGTGGAAGATGGACCAGAGTAGGGAGATATTTGTGACAGAGACACCAACCAGCAGATCGTTGCAATAGTCCAGGTGTGAGGTGATGAGGGCTGTACCAAGCTGGTGACTTTAGATGCTAGGTGGGAAAAATCCAGAGACTCTCACTATAAAAATGTCACCAAAAAAAAAAAAACACAACTTCTGTCATTAGGAATCATTGTAATATTGGAGTTGTGTCACCCTTTCTTCTTTAATTTTTCATTAACAACAAAAAAAATCTTCCTTTGAAACATAAGCCAAGTCATAGGTTTTACAACATGATGGAAAATACTATCCACATCCAGAGAAAGAACTTTGGAGTCTGAATGCAGATGGAAGCAGACTATTTGCTCTCTCTCTCTCTCTCTCTCTTTTGTTGTTTTGTTTTGTTTTGTTTCTTCTTTCTCGTGGTTCTTCCCATTGGTTCTAATTCTTCTTTGCAACATGATTAATGTGAAAATATGTTTAATGGGAATGTATATGTAGAGCCTAGGTCAGATTGCATACCATCTTGGGAAGGGGGGAGGAGAGGGAGGGGGAGAAAATTTAAAACTCAAAATCTTACAGAAGTGAATGTTGAAAACTAGAAATAAATAAATTTTTAGAAAAAAAGGGGGAAAAAAGCTGTTTCTAGTCCCCATCTTGCTTTAAAGTTTGGTTTTCAGACCATTTATCTGCTGTGTCAGTATATTTGAATTTGGTTTTGGTCATACCTGTCAACAACATATGAATGTGCTACTCTGAGCCAGTAGAGTCAAGGGGAGCTGTGTTTTTAGTATATTGTTGGACAAATATTTGCTGAATGAATGAGTATATTATTGAATTATTTGAAATACCGCTGCCATAGCCCTGGGGTATTTGCAGGAATTTCATACTAATGGGGCCCCAGAAATAGTTATGTGGCACATAAAAATGTAATTCATTAGGGGGCAGGGAGAGGGAGGAGCATGAAAAGGGAGTGGGAGAGAAGCCACGTTCCCAATTGCTCTAGTGTGGTTATGAGAAAGCCACCATCATTCTATAAATGATTTAGAGGAAAAATAAGGCTTGGACTGTGCAGGAGCTCCAGTCCGTCGCCTTTTGGTTTTTGTTTTTTTTAGAATGGTTGTTCCTTTTTTTTTTTAGAAATTTCCCATCTTGTAAATATCCAAGTTAGAAATTGTTGGTAAATACTATGAAACTGTACTGGGCCTAAAGTTAGGAAGATGTGAGTTCAAATATGACCTCAAACACTTAATAGCTATGTAATCCTGAGCAAATCACTTAACCTCTGTTTGCCTCGGTTTCTTTATCTGTAAAATATGGATAATAATAGCACCTACCTCCCAGGGTTGTTGTGAGGATCAAATGAGATAATAATGTAAAATGCTTAATGTGGTGCCTGACACATAGTAAGTGACATA
Organism: Vombatus ursinus; assembly: GCF_900497805.2. Classification (NCBI taxonomy): domain Eukaryota; kingdom Metazoa; phylum Chordata; class Mammalia; order Diprotodontia; family Vombatidae; genus Vombatus; species Vombatus ursinus. Next base: position 22,849,915 of record NW_020954567.1, read on the forward strand.
AATGTTAGTTATTTTTATATTATGATAGTCTAATATTAACCTTAGTTGTTATAATATTTTGATATAACATTACTATGATAAAATTAGTGCATTATTAATATTATTTAAAAGTTCTAGGCTACAAAATTTATTTCCATTATTTTTAATTTTGGTCCATCAGCATACTTACTCTTCCCTCCTCTATCATCCCTCCCAAAGATCTATGTATGTTCCAACTATCTCTCTAGAGAGAGGAGAGGAGGAATTGCTTTTTTTTGGAAGAACTTTTCTCCCTTGTGTTGGCCAGAGGAGGTCACTAGAGAACTTCAGGGTTGATTAAATGCCACATTCCCAAAGGGTTGGGCGGTGCCCAAAGCATTCCTCTTGTCCACGCTCTGAATTAGCACAGAGTTGTACACTGCTTTGCTGCAGGACAAGCCTAGACATATTTCTTTAATGTTTCAAGCTTCTTTGCCCTCCAAGTGATGTTCTAGCATTTGGCAGTTTGTTTTCCTTCAGCATTTTCATTTTGTATGAATTTCTTTTTTTTTTTTTAAGGAACAATCCAACTTTTAATTTCATTTTAGATAAAATTATGCAAGAGGAACAATTACAACTACTTGTTCTGTCCAGAGGCTAAATAGACTCTCTTAAAGAAAGGAAGTGGAGGTTATGGGCCACGCGTGACCTAAAACCGCACAATGTGTGACTGTCCTTCAAAGAATGGTAGAAACAGAAACTATTGTTTCCTGGCTCTGTACTTGTCTGGACAGGGGCCTGAAGAACTGATAAAATGTCTTGGATATGTTGGCTAACAGTCTTGATGCCTTCATGGAGGGATAGAAATTCAGCTTACGTTTGCAAAAGACAAAAATAATCTGGAATAGGATGATATAGGTAAAAAGACATTAGGGATCATCTAATACTATCCTCTTAACAGGTAAAGAAACTGAGATGCAGAGGGATTGAAGGTTGTGCCCAAGGTCAACCATCCTTTACAGACCAGGACTAGAACTCATGTTTCATGGTCCACTGCCTCTTACTTGGGTAAAATATTGTTCTGTCATCCTATTATTTGATATCATGGCATACTGATACAACAGATTCATAATTACATGCTTGAAAGCTTTACCACATTCGTACATGGCCCAAACATCCATGATATTAATGTAATTAACACATGATAGAGGGAACAGTTCATAAATTATTGCTTTAGGGCCCAGAATTTAATCTTATGGTACTAATTTCTTTCTGTAGATAAATAATTATGACCAAGAGGCAAGGTTCTACTGAATATAAATGTAAAGATTCTAACTAATGCAGGATACCATTCTCATATTTCTCATAGCACTCTGTCTAGATTCCTTATCACATCCTACCTTATCTCATACTTAAGGATTTAGGTGTGTTTTTTTTTAATCTTCATGTCCCCTGTACCTAGCATAGTACCTTCTCAATTGGGCCATACATGTGATTTCGTTGGAATGGGGAACTCCCTCTACCAACACAGTAACTGTTTTAGAAATTATAAACTCAAATGGCCAGTATGTGTCAGAGGCAGGATTTGAACTCAAGTCTAGATTCTAAGTAGGAGACACTTCTCTATCCATTTCACCTTATATACAACGGTATTTCAGGAATGGTTGCTGAATTGATTTGAATTGGTAAGGCAAAGCTCTCTGTCACTGGTATGAATGTAATTATTTCTTGTTTCCATTTCTCAAATTTTTAGATCATAAAGATAACCCTTCTCAATTGGACTTGTGGTCTTCTTCTGCCTTGCTTACAACCACATAGTGTAAAAATGATAGTTAACACTATCTGCCAGCAACTAGGTGTCTATACAAGACAAGGAGCCCTCATTCTCTATTGCCCAATTAATTAATCAGAAGATTTTTGAAACCTGTAAAGAGGTATCCCTATGTCATCCTGATTCAACCTGGGATAAATAGTGTTGGATTGGTTCTTCTATCTATGATGCTGAGTGTTAGAGGGTGCTGGGACTTTCAGGAATGGGACTTTTAGGATGAAAGCTTCTAGGCATTTGTGACATCCTTTGTGATGGGCAGGGTAAGGGTAAAAAGAATATGAAGTACAGTAGCAGGAATTCCTCCTTCTTCCTTTCCTGTACCTCACCCTTCCGGAAAAAATATAGACAGTAGTACAGAAAAAAATGTCTAAATGCTAGCTGCAGTAGTCATATCCTGCTGGAAAAAATTAGCTCATATACCAGTTGGGGGTAGAAATGAAAGAATGAGACATGGTTATAGAATAATTTTTATTATTATTACGAATAATAGTAGTAGTAGCAAATTCACGTTTATGTGCTCCTTATAGTTTATGAAGAACTCTCCTTACAATAGCCCTATGAGGTGGAAAGTAAGTTAGGAAAGAAAATTCAATTCAATTCAACAAACATGTTCTATCTACTATGTGCAAGGCAGTATGCTAGACACAGAGATGTAAAGGTTAAAAAAAAAATAGCCCCTGTCCTCAGGGAATTCATGTTCTACTGAAAATAAACATAGTACTAAGGCCACCCGAATGATGACTCTCTATATTCTTAGATTCATAGAATCATGGGATTGTAAAGGACATTAGAGGTCAGTTTGTCCAACCTTTAATTTCATGTAGAAATCATTTTTACAATATGGCTGACAAGTAGTTACTAATATCTATCAAGGCATCCCATTCCAACTTTGGACGGCTCTCTGCTCTTTCAGGTCCAAAAGAACAAACCTAATTCTGCTTCTATATGACAAGCTTTTAAATATCTGAAAAAAATTATCATGTCCTGACCTAAGGAAAATCAAAGTAGGGGTATGAACTTTGGTTGGAGTGGATGAGGCAATGATAATTGACAACTCAGAGGAGGCAGAGCCTATTCAGTTATTTTTTTTTTGTTTTCTCTGCCAAAGAGAGGCTTTACATTATAGTGGATAGAGAACTTGCTTTAATGCCAGAATGATCTGAGTTTAAACCCTGCTTTGAACATATATGGTCAAACCTCTCAGTGCTATAGGCAATGTTTTAATACCTAATGTTGTAGAGAAGGTGCTAACCTGCATTGGTAGATGGTATTACTTCAACAAGAGTTTCTTATACCAATACAGATTAAACCCCAATCCCTCATTCGTGTGCCTATTAAATATCTGCTATAGAGAGTCATCTATGAAAGTCTTCCTGTTCTGTATCCAAATTATTAATATAAAGGATACGGAGAAGTTTGTTTGCTGAGGTGGTTACAGGGATCTTTTGGCCTCTTTGTTGTGGCGATTGTTTTACATCATTTAAACCTCTCAAAGGAATGGTGGTAATCAGTGTAAACATCTTTACTTCTACAACTTTCCCATTTTTTCAGAATCAATAGTTCACTTCAATAACTTGGGTTTAACTGTTATAATTACATTTCGGGCCTTTAATCTATTATCATTTTAATTTCAAATTAATTTTTACCTTAACTCTTAACACTTTGGCTTCCACAATGACATAGTGGAATGGCAGGAAAAGAGGCAAAGGGTGCTAAGAAACACAAATTTTTCATCTAGAAACATTCATTTAACTGTAGATACTCTAAATGTGAGATTTTTGTCTAATGACTAATGAATTGCCATACTATTGAAAGAAAGGGATGCTATTAATGTTGATATTATTATGATAAAACCAGAAAGCAAAAGAAGTTAAAGTAAATAGAATGATGGTTTATAAGTTCTCCTTGGAGAGGCAAATGCATCCAAAGGTGATTAAAAACATGATTTCACTGGACACTTAGTCATTTTGCTTTGTAGTACTCATGATGAACATAAGCAAAAGACCATCATGAAGATAATTCATTATTATGTATGAACCAGCATCTGCAACAGTCAAGGATTTTTTAAGTGTTTACTATAAGCTAGGCACTTTGCTAAGCACTGATGATACAAACAAAGCTAAAAAACAATTCCTGATCTCAAGGATCTTACAAACTAATTTGGAGTAAAGAGGAAAAATTCTATGAAGAACTTGACAAGATTCTCCAAACCAAGCCAATTTATACTTTGATATTCCATGCTCTAAGCCAAGGTGGACACTGAGGAGGATAGAGAAAAACATATTGGAAAATGTGTTTCAGATTTGAAAGAAGAAAGAGGCCAAAGAGTTGTACAATTGTATAATACTATTCAGAAATTCCATGCCTATATAGCCTGAATACCTTCTTCCAGAAAAGAGTCAGAAGGTATTGGATGTGATGAGCATGGAAAAAAATGAAATTGACTGATCTCAACAGATGATAGACAACTGGTTATTGATATGAACTCTGTAGTCTGACCGTAAATTAGATAAGGCAAAGGTCAAAATTAACATTAAATTGGGGGTCAGAACCAAGATGGCGGAGAAAAGATAGGGACTCACCTGAGCTCTCCCAAATTCCTCCCCAAACATCTGTAATAATGCCTCAAAACAAATTCTGGAGTGGCAGAACCCACAAAAGGATGTGGTGAAACAATTTTCCAACCCAAGACAACTTAGAAGGTTGGCAGGAAAGGTCTGTCACACTAGCGTGAGAGTGGAGCCAGTCCAATGCAAACTGTACCTTAGCAAACCAGCAGCAGACCTTGGGGGTGACAGAATTAGCAGCAGCAGAGGATGGTTTCTAGAGCTCTCCGCCCACAGTAGGGCAGTAATGGGGTCAGACAACCGGTCAGAAGAAGTTTACAGGGGCTTCTTTGCTGGCACTGGGGCAGGACTCTGCTTCATTGCCCATATACGGATCCAGGTTGCAGTCCTAGTTCGCAGTCCCAGGGTGAGGGGGAGAAATATCACACCAGAGTTTGTGGCTTCAGGAGAGCAGGGACCTTGGTTAAGGTTCCAGGGTAGAAAAGAGTGATTGTGGTCACTCACAGACCAGAGCACAGGCCAGGAAAGTAACAAACACACCTTTCCTTAGATCATACCACCTTGGAAGAACTAAAAACTTACAGACCCCCAGAACTAGTTCAGCTGCACAAAAATCTTGAAGCTTGGGACTGTGCCCCCTCCACCCCAGGAGCAGAATCTAACTTTAACATGAAGTTAGAAGTCAAGAAATACACTGGGGAAAAAATGAGCAACCAACAAAATTAACATTAAATTAGAAGAAAGCAAAATATGAGCAGGCACTGAACAATTACAACAACTTTAACCTACCCTTTTCAAATGAGCAGTTGATATTGAAAAGTAGGAAATGGAAAAATTGGCTTTGTTATCACAAAAATTTAAATGATATAAAGCAGTCATCACAATGAGGAGGCCAAAAGAGGACAGAAACTGTTTCAACCAGCAAATATTTCATTTCCTTCCATGAGGGCAGATGTGGCAGCCAAATACAAGATCTGTTTGGAATATAAATTCATTAGTAAAACACTGTAGAGTAGGATGTTTGAAGATTATAAGTAGTATAATCTTATAAAATAGAAAAAAGAAATAAGAGTGAAAATTATTTCTATAACGGGTTTGGCATGGAACTCTAGTGAGGGCATACATAGGTAAATCTATCAGGAGGACAAGACAGGGAACACCTACTGGTCAGGAAGAATTTGTCACAAATTTGTTAATATTTCTGTATAAATGTAGTGGTAAGGCTGCTATGCTGAGCTGAGGGGAGAGAAGTTGATACTCTTCCTCACTGGCACCTTTCATGATGCTCATCTTAGCTTTTTCTTCCACTAAAGACAGATAAAGTCATTGCACAAGATAATCCAAATACATGTTTTTTCCTTACTCTGGGAAAATTTAAAAACAAAAATCAATATATCTCTTTTGTTCAACTCAAGTCCTGAGTGAAGATTTTCCCTGTGGTGAATTTTTGCCAGTTTATAAAAATCTACCCTTCTCACTTTTCTTATTACCTTTCCTCTAATGCATTTGAGTAATGAAACACATAGGTCATCAGTGCAATGGTTAATCAACTTTAACTTAGAGAAACTGGCTTTAAAACAAAAGCAAAACAGAACACAAACAAATTCTTAAGAAACAGAGATTGGGGGAAAAGGACAACTCTCCTGAGAAGGAAGCTGTGAGATAAGATGGAGAAACTACCAGCCTTGGGTCTGTAGCTGTCTCTGCTTGCCAGCTTGTCTTGCCTTCTACTGCTAGTCTCTGGCTAGCCTTGTGGTCCCTGTGCACATGCTTCTGGGCTGCTTCTCTGGAGTATCCCCTTGCTCCATGACTTTTCTTGGCCACCTTGGAATAGCAACTAGTGGTGGTAGTAACTCTACTTGTCTCCTTGGGGTGCCAGTGGGAGTCACCACACTGCCTGCTTTCTTGGAGCCCACATCAGCTTATCTTGTCTGACATGCTCATATCCTGGTCTACAATTGGTGTGCCTGATTGAGTGGGGAAGTGAGACTATAGCTTTTACTCTTTCTTTCCTTCAGGATAAAAAGACTCACTTGTCAATAAATGTCCGTTAAGTTCAGAATAAAAATAAATGTATATTTTTAAAAGCTCATCTTGTAGCACAAAAAAAAAGAAGAAAACTATCAATAGAAATAGTGTAACACAATAAAAATAATAACTGGCATACCTATAGCACATTAAAGTTTGCTGAGCACTTTACAAATGTTATTTCATTTTATTCTCACAATGACCCTGAAATGTAGGTGTTACTATTATTCTCATTTTATAGATGAGAAAGCTGAGATGGACAGAGGTTAAGTGACTTGCTTAGGATCACACAACTACTAAGTATCTGAGGCCAGATTTAAACTGCTAAGTTTAGTGGCTGCCTGGAATTTTGCTGAAGCAATAATTATGCTGTATAAAGAAAAATGGAACTTTATGTGGTGAACTAAAGGGAAGGATACACACAAACACACACACATTTGGGACATGAACTAAAGGTGGACAATTTTATTGGCCCAGATTTATATAGAAAGAAGAGAACAGAGTGGATTTCATTTGGGAAATTGAAGTGTTTCTAATGGTCCCAAGCTACTTTCTGGTTTAAAGATACATCTTTTCAATTAATTTATTTACATGATATTCAATGGCTATGAAGCTTATTCCAATCACAATCTCTATAGAATTGAAGGTTATCTAAAGGGAGAGTTGTGTGTGGGTACAAAAAAGGTACAACATGTTTCCAATGATGACCTGTGCTCCACAAATGGCATAAGGATTTCAATGAAGAAATATCATCTGTAATGACACCATATTTACTTACAATTTGCTCCAGCAATTGAGGGGTGAGCTGTGGAAAGGAGCAGACCCTGGGAACCCAGCAAGCCACTCACCCAGCAGAGATGTTGAACCCAAGGGGAGCTGTATAAAGACTCTACTAGGAAAGGAAAGGCTCAAAGCCCTGAAGTACCAGGGGTTGTGAGTTGCCTTTGTCATTTTACCTTACTTATAATTGCAAGTCCCTTTTGTTTATTATTATACACTATACATTGATATAAAATGTTTCTGCTCACCAGTCTTCTCTGTGTATAGTGAGGCTTATGAGAACAGGAGTTGAGCTATGAGAACAGAACGCAGGAGCCCTAATAAGGCTCAAACAAGGGCATCAGTTTCTCTCACACTCCAAGGCTTCTTCCTCTAAGGAGAACCTAGGTCTCTCTGGATCGGTTTTTGTAAACCAGTCTTCATAACACAAGCTGATTGTATGTTGAAAGGATGGAAATAAAAAGACCTAGATGAAGCAGCCTGAGGGGTCTTTTACCTGAATTTGGGTTTCCTCTTTGTTTATGTTTACATTCTCTATGATAGTCACTGGGAAAACTCTTATGTATTGGGCTCCCTGTGGCCTCCAGGACCAAATGTAAAACTCTCTGTTTGGTATTCAAAGCCCTTCATAATCTAGTTTCCCCCGCCCCAGCCCTCACATTTTCCAGTCTTATCTTTCCCCAACATATACTCTTTGATCCAGTGACACTGGCCTCCTGGCTTTTCCACAAACAAATCACTCCATCTCTCAACACAGGGCATTTTTTCTGGCTGTCCTCCATGCCTGGAATATTCTCTCTCCTCATCTCTACTTACTGCCATCCCTGGCTTCCTTTAAGTCCCAAATAAAATTCCATCTTCTACAAGAAGCCTTTTCTAACCCCTCTTAATTTTAATATCCTTCCTCTGTTAATTTTTTTCCCTATTTATTCTGAATATATCTTGTTTGTACATACGTGTCTGCATGTCGTTTCCCCTATTAGACTGTGAGCTCCTTAAGGGCAGAGACTATCTGTTGCCTCTTTTTGTATCCCCATTGCTTAACACAGTGCCTGGCCCTTAGTAGGTGCTTAATAAATACCTATAGACCATTGACTATTATTGTCTTTTACAAGACAACTCTTAAAATTCTTGAAGACCATTATTCTTTCCCCACTAATTTTTTTCTTCAGGTTAAACATTCTTAGGGCCTTCTACTGATCCTCGCATGGCATGAACTAGAGGCCCTTTGCCATCATTTTCACCATCCTCTTGGCACTTTCCAGCTTATCAGTCTTTCCTAAAATGTGATGCCCAGAGCAGAATTACAATCTGAAGTACAGTATTCAGTTCAGCACACCATATTTTAGACACACAGCACATCAAAAGGCTAGCAGTTAGTAACTGTGTTGCAAGTTCACCTGATACTGGCAATACTTTGTGAGCCTTAGCACTCTAATATAAGGGAAGGGCAATGTGATTCCCTTATCCCAACTCAGTTGAGTGTTTTGTTGAGGGAGGTTTTAATGTAGTAACAAGGCATGTAACTAACTGTAAAATTGTGACCCTGCCTTTATGAGGTACAGACAAAACTCTGGAACGAACTGGTAGGGCACAACATGATTTGCTGAGGAAATAAATTAGTCACATCCCTAGAGATTTTCAGTGGCCAAGTCCTGGAAAGTATAGACTTGGAAGTACTTTGTGGAGAAGACTCCTATAGGAAGATGGGGAGAGGAGGAAACTTCTCTCTCCTCCTTCCCATGGATTATGGTGTTTAGCAGCAGCTTCTCCAGAACAAGGCAGCTCATCTAGCTGAGTTCCTCAGTTGTTTTAGTGTTTTATGCACAATTGAAAGAATGGTAGACAGACACCCTGGATAAACGTGAATACAAAACAGCAGTCACTTGAAAGAGGAAGTAGCTGCAAGGGATGGGATCCCTTGTGGTAGAGAAGAGGGCTGACTGGGCTAGCTCCAGGTGAGCTGTGGAAAGGAGCAGACCCCGGGAACCCAGCAAGCAACTCACCCAGCACAGATGGTGACCCCCAAAGGAGCTGTAGGAAGACTCTACAAAGAAAGGAAAGGCCTCAAGGCCCTGAAGTACCAGGAATTGTGAGTTGCCTTTGTCACAAACGTATATCCTACATGTGTGCCTCATCACCATTGAACTCTAAGTCTGAGTTTACTCTTTTCATAGATGCTGTGTGTGTCTTGGTGACTGAGGATGCATTTTGTCACTACTATTTTTACTATGCCATATTAGCAAATGCCTAAGAACTAATTCTACCTGCTGGCTGATTACTAATGGAAAATACATTGATGGGGGCTTGTGAGCTATAGAGTTAGAAGTACAAACTCACAAGGTTGTCCCTGGAGCCCAAGGTAGCATGGGCCTTCTGGGGAACAAATCTTAGATATCTGATCTATATTCTATTCTGGCCTATGTTCTATGTACCACCTGTTGCTTCCAAGTTTCTTCCTAGCCAATTTCTCCAATGAACTAGATGCCTCTTCCAGACTTAATGAATTAAGTAATACATGTTTCCCTCCACAGCATCCAGTTTTCTGTTTTATCTAGTCATTTCTAGTGAAAACATATTTTTCCAACCTTTTGGTAATGTTCTATGTCCCTCACCAGGGGACTATTGTTCCAGCACTGTATGTCATGTTTTTAATATAATCCATGTAGGGAATCGTTCATTTCCCCACTTTCTCCTTTCTCATCCAAAGTCATGACCGTCCACTGAAAGCAGAGGTGATAGAAATGGCACTTGTACTTCTAAATTTCTTTAGTTCCTAACCAATAGGTCAAAATTATTGGAGAATTATACCATTTTTTCCCTGATATTTGTTCCCACAAGGATAAGTGATTAGTGCATTTCACAAGTCTTGGCAGGGTCTAAGTCAGAGCTCAGAAAGAACACTACGTCAAAGCTAAGCAAGGCTAATTCTAGGCAGGTGAGGTGCCTCTGTATCTCCAGATGAGTACAGAGGAACTCTCCACTACCAGATCTCTTCCTCCTGGTATTTGTAACAGTTTTCTTCATACCTCCTAGCACTTGTGAGTCCTCCTTATTATCTCCTAATTTCTTTTCGGACTCCCTGTGTGTCAATATACATTTTTCTCTTTTACTTTAACAATTGTTTCATGTTTCTAAGTCTCTTGAAAAGCAGTCAGTAATGGTTATTGTTACATATCCCAATGAAACAAGGAGAGAATTTTGAGAGCCAGCTTATTCTTATCCATTTGGGGGTTTTGGAAAGCTGATTGAGTTACTGATTCATAAAATTTAGAGAGCTCATACCTTTGTACAGTTAAATCAAAGTTTTATCAAAAGTGTGTTTGTTCCTTGACACCAGGAACTCAAGACCCTATTTCCTTAAAAATTTATCTTCAAGTAAAGATTTATTTCAGATGTTTTAAAATCTAAGCCATAAGCATTACTTCAAAAGTCAACTCATTGGTTGCAGACTTTAAAGTTTCACTAAGTTAAGCAATTACTGTTGGCTGAGAGATCCAGAAGTACTCTACTGACGATTCTGGGCCTCCTGCCAACTAAGGGTTAGCCAAAGGTACTCAGGCCCTGGGGGACCTGAGGTGAACAGGCACCTGTTCAAGGCAACCACTCACCCATCTCTCTTCTGTGGATATATTGCTGGGGGGTAACATACCTAAGACTGAGAAAAGGGAAAATGGGCTAAAATTTAGATAAGGAATAGTTTGACTTAAACATTGCTTCCCTATGTGTATCTCTTTGATCTTGGAGTGTGCAATTAAAAGGAAACTTGTACTTGTAGACAGAGTAGGGGGGTGGAGGGAAAATTAGGAGAAGTAGGAGAACATGGGAATTATGGAGGAGGAAGAGAGCCTTGTCTTTGGCTCAAAAAGTCTGAAAAATAGCATCATAGTATTACAGATTGTTTTTTTAAAAAGCTAGTTAGAGGACATCTAGTTCAATGGCTGTATTATCTAGATTATGAAACTGAACTCCAGAGAAGTTAAGTGATTTGCCCTGAGGTCACACAGGAAGCAAGTGACAGAGCTGAGACTCAAACCAAGTTGACTGCAAATCCAAAGCTCTGCAACTCATTCTAGCTATTACTTCCCCATTTATTGAGGTCCCTGAAATACCATCTAACTTTTTTTCAATTTTACCACACTCTCTAGAAAAGGGAGTGCTTCCTGAAACAACCCAACTTAATTCTGAAGAGTGACCAATGGACTAAGTCAGTAATGCTCATTGTGAGGGGATTCTAGAGTCATGATTGCAATCACCATTAACCAAAGAACTACATGATTATTGTGTGCTTGGCTGAGTCTTGTCTATTGATATTAATTAATATCCATATTGTCATATTGTATTATATAACATATAATATAGTATAGTCATATAATATCCTAATGTAGAAATTATAGTCTTCAAAGAAGTCATACTTTGCAGTAGAAGAATCTGACTGAGTGACTGTAGACAGTTGAAGATGGAAAATTATCTATAAATATAAAATAGTATGGTATCTTCTTTGGCAATGTTCTAGAACAGGGTCCAGCAAACTATGGCCTAAGGGCCAGTCTAGACCTCCTTTGTTTTTGTAGGCCTACCAGCTAAGAATGGTTTTTGCATTTTAAAATCAAGTTGTATTTAAAAATGTAAAAAACATTCTTACATTGCCGGTCATACAACAACTGGCAATGACCTGAATTTGGGTGTAGGGCCATAGTTTGCTGACCCATGTTGTAGAATTACAGGCTCCTTGCAAGTAGAATGTAAGGCTCTTGACATCAGAGGTTGTTCTTCAGTTTGTCCTTGTATCCCTGGCTCCTAGCACAATGCATGACACATAGTAGGTGCTTAACAAATGCTTTTTTTATAGTGGTGATTGAGAAGGTGCTAATCATTTTTTTTATAGTAGTGATTGTTGTTGAGAAGGTGTTAATCATTTCCCCAAACCCCATTTTCATGACTCCTTTGTCACACTTCATTATATCCATTTTTTTCTTATTAAATAAAAATAATTCAATAACTTAAGGTAATTTAAACAATGTCTCAGTTCAGTGTTTGCCAACATATTTGATTGGAGTTCATCTAAGACGTTAGAAAAAAAAAAGTTTCCTGGTACATTTCCTTCCCAGCTGTGAACCCTTTAAATGGAATTTGAATGGAAATAGCTTCTTGTCTTACTTCACTTTTTACAGATGTTGTTCCATATCTCCCCAACTAGATTGTAAAAGTTTCAAAGGCAGTGATTTGTTTATCTTGTGGCTTATTCATGTTTATATTCCTGGCGTTTGGTTAGATTACTGGACCTAGAGTCAGGAAGACCTGCATGCAGATCTTACTTCTGACACACTAGCTGTGGGAAAATGGACAAGTCACAAAAGCTCTCTGAACCTCAGTTTCTTCAAATGTAAAATGAGAGACATCATACCCGTAACACCTATCTCACAGGGTTATTGTGAGGTTCACATGAGATAAAGTATGTAAAGCATTTTGCAAACTTTAAAGCCATGTACAAATGTCTTTTATTATTACATCCCTGAACTTAGAGTTCAGTAAATATTTGTTGAATGCTGAATGAGACCAGAACCATTAGGTACATTCCTAAGGCAATACTGCTGACCCATTGGTCTGGATTTTAGTAAGGTTTTATCTGTATCTATTGTTTATGACTGATCACATGTTTAAAAAGATTTGGGTATCAAAAACCTGCCAAATTAAATGCGATTAGAACGAGGAGATTGTGAAATCTCTTGCATAATGAAGTCCTAACAAAGATAAATCCTCTCAATATACCAGATTGAAATGGCTTATTCTTTAGAATGTCTGACCAAACTCAAAATTCCATTTAGATTTTGCCCTTTGAACTTGGTTTGTCTTAATGATAATACCATTAAAGAACTGCTCTCTTGATCTGGTTCCTACCCACAAGGAGCAACTGGTTACTGAATAAGAAAATTATGGGAACCTTGGGGGCAAATGGCTCCTCAACCTTAGAATCCATGATAAGGACAAAGAGAAATGTTCAGGGGTCATTTGACATTCACCCTAGATTTTATGACAGCGCATTTTAAAAGGCTCAGGCAAAGGAAAGATTGGATCCCATGACCATGCTAGGGAAATCAGCCCAGGAGGGATAGAGATCTCTCCATAGAAAGGAAAAATTGCAATGAAGAGGAAAAGTGAAAATTCTATGAAGAGGATCAATAGGGAGTCACAGGGAACCCATCAACCATCTTAGATGTGAAAAAATAGATGTAAGAGATAGAAGCAAGGGAAAGGAAGATGCGTGCAAAAACACATTGTGGACCTCTAAGAGAATCAGTCATGCTGAAGCTCAGAGTGAGGCTGGCAAGGTCCACTAAGGACAACAAAAAGGTCTTTTTGAAAGCTATATTGGGGAAAAAAGGAAAATCCAAAAGAGGGATAGAACAGCTATTTGGGACATGTGGGGACAATGATAACTGACTGAGAGCAGACAGAAGTTAGAGTTGCCCAAATCTTGTTTTGCTGATGTTTTTCTCTTGCTTGGAGAATGATCCCTGACCTAGGAAGGACAGACAAAAATAGCAAAGAGCTGAAACCCAAAATAAACAGAGGGTGAGAGAGTACCTAGATGCCCTCCATGAGTTCAAGTCAGTAGGCCCAGCATTAGAAAGATGGTGACTGTTCAAAAGTCTTTGAAAGGTCATGGAGGATAAGAAAGGAGGGCAAATGCCCCAGATTTCAAGAGAGGAAAGAGAGGGTAGTTTGCAAATAAAGGGGAAAAATTATGCTTCAGTCTGCTCTCGGAGCCTATCAGTTCTCTATCTGGAGGGAGATAGCATTTTTCATTGTGAGTCTTTTGTGGCCCTTTGTATTGATCAGCATTACTAAATCTTTCACAGTTGATTGTTTTTACACTATTGCTGTGACTGTGTAAATTATTTTCCGAATTCTGCTCACTTCACTTTGCATCCATTCATTGTGTAGATTTTAGGAAAGCATTTGACAAAGTGTCTCATGCTATATTCTTGTGGATAAGATGGAGAGAAAGGGCTATACAACAATACAATTAGCTAATTTAGTACTGGCAGAATGATCAGACTCAAGAAGAAGGAATTCCATGTCAGCTTGGCTAGTGGGCTACAGTGTGGCACCTCACAGGGATTTCTGCTTAGTCTTGGGCCATTTAACATTTTCAGTGATATAGAGGAAGGCATAGATGGAATGCTTATAAAATTTGAATATGACACAAAGCTGGAAGGGTTAGTTAGTGACAGAGTCACAATCCCAAAAAGGGATGGCTAGGTGGCTAAGAATGGTACAGTGGACTTAGGCTAGGACCTGGAATCAGGAAGACCTGAGTTTGACTCCTACCTCAGGGACTAACTTAGCTGTGTGACCCTAGACACATTGCTTGAAGTCTCTGAGCTCTGTTTTTTTTTTTTTACTTATAAAATGTGGATAATAATAATAGCACCTACCTCACAGGACTGTTGTGAGGATCAAATGAGTTAACACATGTAAAGGGCTTTGCAAATCTTAAAACTAGCTATCATTATTATTATTATTATTGTCTTAATGGTCTGGAATACATCTAAGATAAAATTGAGTAGGGTTAAAGTGTAGTCTTACACTTTGATTCAAAACATCAACCTCACAAATACAAGATGAGGGAAGTATTCTTTTCTCTGGAAAAGACCTGGGGGCTTCAATTGATTGTAAGTTCAATACCAGTCAATAGGATGCCATTCTTACCCCAATCCAGTCAAAGCTAATGTGATCTCTGGCTGTATTATGAGATATATGTGTATATATGTATAATGTCCAGGACTCTGAGGCCCATTTTACTTGACTCTGTTCAGAACACATCTAGAATATTGGATTATAGAATCAGAGATTTAGAGGTGAAAAGGGACCTTAGAGGCCATTGAATCCAACCCTTTAATTTTCCAGATGAGGTAACTGAGGCCCTGAAAAGTTAAGTGACTTGCCTAAGGTCACACAGGTTATTAGTGGAAAAGCTAGGGTTTTAATCCTAACTCTTCCACTTCTGGACTCAGCATTTTTTCCCACTGTTCAATTCTGGACAAGACATTTTAGGAAGGGCAATGATGAGCTGGAGAACGTCCAGAGGAGAGTGACCACAAAAGTGAAGGGCCTAGAAGAGGTTATACCATTGAGGATTAATTGAAGGAAGTTTAGCCTGGAGAAGAGAATACAAGAGTCTCCCCTTAACAGAGGTCTTCATATGAAGGCTAGATTATCACTTGTTTGGATATTGTAGAGGGTATCTTTATTCACATGTGGCATGGACTAATTGTCTTCTGGGATTCCAACTCTGAGGTTCTATGAGTTACTGTGGCTGAAAAAAAATTCCTTGCCTGGTGGCTAACCTGATAGTGATAAGCCTTTTCAAACCTAGCTAGGTTGATCCTCAGATGACAGTCATACAACAGTCCCCTTGGAGCGGGTGCTCAGAGGTTTTCCAGCTTTGGAACTGTCAGAGCTCTTGCTTTGCTGGTATAACCTTTGGGAATCCAGGGTCCCCTTCAGGCCAAGATGAGGCATCAGAGTAGGATGTGATTGTTTTTCCACTGTACCACTCTCTAAATGGAAAAATACATAACTTATCTGTTCATTTTCAAGAAGCTGATGAGAGAACACTTATATTTATGAAATGACACAGGCCTTTTCAAAAGGGCATCTACAGTAGAATGACTGACTGTACCTAGCTTATCTCAACCACGTTTTAGTGTGACCTGCTGTAGCATAGTATCTTGGCAGAGCAGGTTGTGTGGAAATGCTATTACATAAAAGGGAATTAATTTCTTGACAATATACACCATGATTCTAGTTATAAATGTGACATGGCATGATGATATTGCATAATTCATGATGAGATAATTAGGAAGTTCATTTAAATCAGCCTTGTAGGCTAAGACAACCTGATAATCAGATAGAAGCCTGGTTATCATCATCAAAGAGGCTTGACATCTCAGGAGCCTGAGGTATTTTGCTCATATGTAAACTCTTGCCTTTACTTGAAAGCTGATAGATACTGTTGAGGGAATAGTCCCTCCCCATATGAGATGCCTGGCATACAAGTGGTAGTAAGACTACATAAAAAATAACAATATGCTTTTAAAGATGTCTGAGGCTTTAAGAGAACAGTATATTAGTTGAGAGAGGAGACACATAAAAATTGTTGGAATGGAATCCATGCAGAGCAAGGCACAAACATGGTTCCAAACCACATTTTTTTAATTGTATCCAATCATGCATACTTAAAAACACTGCAGCTCTAACAACCTCAACAGGAATTCTGTATATACAGAGTACAACTCTGGTCAAACAGTCAGGAGAGATGGATAGGAAAATATAGATACCATTCAGAAGCCCCCTATAACCAGAGCCCAGCAACACCAAATGAGTAACCTGGATTTTAAGCACTGGATACATTTTCCCTATCGAATTCAGTATGTTTTTTCTACTTAACTATTTGGTGCAATATATAATGCCCTCTTCTCCCATTAACACAAATCAAGGGAAGGATTTTGCAGGTATACAATAAGACTTAAGTTTGAAAAATAAAGCTATAGAGCCACTTTTCCACTTCTCAAGTTTCTCCTTTAATTTTTTAAGTATTCCATGCATCTTTCTTCTTTGACTGCACAAAACTTGGAGACCAGGGATCAGCCTTGTCTTCCCTGTGAAGATGGAGTTGCTTTGGTAGCTAAAAAATAAAGGGGCTTGGGGGTGGGGAGGAGTGGAATTGCAACCAGGAACAGATTGTTAAAAACTCCACCTTCTAAGGTATGATGTTTAACTTCTTGACAGCAAACATTTGCAGGTCACTGGAGTCACACATCAGGAGTTTAAAACACAGCTTCAGAGGGTAAGCTAAAGGTGAACTTTAATAGTAAACTACCTCTTTAGTAAATGTTGCTGTCAAATCTTTTTAAATTAAAAGATGTAATAGGAATTAAACTCTTTAATGGAATAAATCATCCAGTTTCTAAACTCCAGATTAATAGTGAACAGCTGAGAATTCTTTTTCTGCTTTGTCTTTCAGTAGAATATAGTGATTTTGAAGTTAACAGACACAGGTAACACACACAACAAGAACAACAACACAACCGGGCAGGAGAAATTTGCCCAATTAAAGGGAAGTTTAATGTTACACCTTTTGTTGCCTCTAAATTTTCCAGAACACAGTAGAAATTCAGACAAGTCCAGTTCAATGGGGACTCTCTGGAAATAATTACCTGAATGGAGATTAACACCTCTCCACTGGGTTTAGCCCTACCCTATTGTTTGTTGTTAAAGGGGCTATTCATTCATAAAGCTGAACCCACCCAACCAAACAAAGGGTCCTTGGTGCATGCTCAGGTGAACTCTGAGCCAAAAGAAAAAGATTGACTCATTTCCTCATGGCTGAACATTGCTGTGTAGTCAAGCTAAAAAGTTAGGGTGGAATTTTAAACAAGGTTAATAATGGGAGGGTTTCAGAATTAGGCACCAGAGCCACCTCCATGTTCTATCTGCATCAAAGCAAAGAGGGCAGGCGCCCTTGGGCTGGGTCTTTAATAATAAGGGCTGACATTTATATGGCACTTAAAGGTTTACAAACCATTTTAAATACATAATCTCATTTGATTCATGCAACAAACCTGTGAGGTAGGTGCTATTATAAAACCCATTTTACAGAAGAAGAAGCAGAATTCAGAGAACTTTAGGAACTTACCCATGTTCACACAAATAGTAAGCATAAAAGATGGGATTAAACCTGAGGGTCTCTCTGACGCCAGAGACCACATTCTTCAGGTAGTGAGCTGTTTCTCTAACTTGGTAAAGATCACATTTTAAGTGGATTCCAGAAATTACAGACTGATGAGTTTAACATCAATCCTTAATAAAATTATAGAATTAATTATAAAACAGGTATTTGAGCCTGATTGAGTCAGAAAAAGCAGAAACTCATTTCAACAAGCATTCATTAAGTGCCTACTTTTTTTTTTTTTTGGCAAGGGGTAGCTAGGTGGCACGGTCGAAAGAGTCAGGAAGGACCTAAGTCAGGAAGACTCATCATCATTAGTTCAAATCTAGTCTCAGACACTTACTTAGCTGTGTGACCCTGGGCAAGTCACTTAACCCTCTTTGCCTCAGTTTCATTACTTGTAAAATGAACTAGAGAAGGAAATGGCAAACCACTTCAGAATCTCTGCCATGAACATCCCAAATGGGGTCACAAAGAGTCAGATATAACTTGAACAACAAAACTTTTTTGCAAGACACCATTCTAGGAGCTGGGTATACAAAGATAAAAAAAACAGACCTACCTTCAAGGAGCTTACATTTCTGTTGGTGGGATCACCAACTACTTTACACACATAAAGTAGTACATGATTATTTGAGAAAGGAGAGAGCACTGACAATTAAAGGGATTAGGAAAGGCTTCCCAAAGAGAGAGTGTCTGAGTTGAACCTAGAATGAAGCTGAGGATGCTCAAAGGTGGAGATAACAAGTGTGTAGCGAGCAGGCATGGCCTATGCAAAAGCAAGGAGGTGGGAAATACAAAGTTATGGAACAGCAAGTAGGAAAGTTTGGTTGAAACAGATAGTGCGGGAAGGCATGGGATTTGAAATGTCTGTTAAGGCAGACTGGAGCCAGAAAATGAAGGGTTTAAAATATCAAAGAGAGAGTTTGCTTTTTCTCTTAGAAGAAATAGAGAGTCACTTAAGATTTCTGATGGGGGTCAGACTTGCGCTTTAGAAAGGCTATTTTGGCAGTTGAGTAGAGGATGAGTTGGGAAAAGAAGGCACTGACTAGAAATAAGAGAACCAATTAGGAGGCTATTATAATTTAATAGTCCAAGTGAGAGATGAGGATTTAAACAAGGATGGTAGCCATGTGAAATCAGAGAATATGAGATATGTTGTAGAGGTACACAACAAATCTGATCATATGGCTGTAGGTGGGAGTGAAGGAGGAAAGAAGAGAAAAGTGCCTAGGACAGAGATTTGTGGGATATACAAGATTACACATGGGACATGGATATGATCCAGCAAAGGAAACTGAGGAGGAACAGTTAGATAGGTAAGAGAAACAGGATAAAGCAGTGTTACAAAAACCCTGGAAAGAGAGAGTATCCCTGCAGAAGGGTAGTCAACAGTGTCCAAAGTCACATTTTATCTCCCCCATTAGACTGTGAGCTCCTTGAGAGTTGGGACTGCTTTTTGCCTTTCTTTCTATCCCAGTGCCTGGTAGGTGTCTCTTGACTTGACTTGACTTAATTAAGAGATCGTTGGTAATGTTGGAGAGCACATTTTCAAGTCTGAGGTAAAATAAATACAAGGGACTAAGTAGTGACTGGGAGGTAAGGATGTAGAGAAAAACTGTAAGTTATTGTTTTTTCCTAGCATGTTTGGAAAATGGACAAGACATGTAGGAGGGTTAAGAGGAGACAGAGTCATTCCCCATCTTAATGATGGGGAATAGCTGGGCATGTTTGCAGGCAGCAGGAAAGGAGAGATTCAAGAAAGAGAGGAGGTCTGGCAGAAATTAGGTTTAGACCAATATCTCATACCATATACTACAATAAGCTCCAAGAGGATATATGATTGAAATATAATAGGTCACATCATAAACAAATGAGAGGAGCAAGCAAGAAATTATGGAAAGGATAAAAGTTCATGACTAAACAAGTGATAGAGAGATTCACACAAGATAAAATGGACAATTTGGATTAGATAAAATTAAAAAGGTTGTACATGAACAAATCTAATGGAGTTAAAATTAGAAGGGAAACATAACTGGGGAAAATCTTTGTAGCAAGTTTATCTGATAAAGATCTTGTATGTAAGATATATAAGGAAGATTCAAATATATAAAACTAAGAGCCATTCCCCAATAGATGAATGGTCAAGGAATATGAACAGGCAGTTTTCAAAAGAAGAAATTCAAATCATTAATAATTAAAGAAATGTAAATTAAAGGAACTCCAGAGTTCTACCTCATACCCACTAGACTGGCAAAGATAACAAAAGAGGAAAAGGACAAATATTAGAGGGGCTATGGGAAAACATGCACATCAGTACACTATTGGTGGAGTTGTCAATTTGTCTAGACATTTTGGAAAGCGATTTGTAACTATAATCCAAAAGTTACAAAACTGCACGCACACTTTGACCCAGCTATACCACTACTAGAGCTATACTCCAAAGAAATCAAAAAAAGAGGAAAAAGATCTACATGTACAAAAATATTTATAGCAGCTTTTTTTGTGCTGGCCAAAAACTGGAAAATCTGGGGAATGACTAAACAAAATATAGGATGTGAATGTAATGGAATAATTATTGTGTCAATAAGGAATGACAAAATGGGCAGTTTCATAAGCAACTGGGAAGACTTTTATGAACTGAAGTAGAGTGAAGTGAGTAGAACTAGAACATTCTATACAAGGATAACAACATTATGTAGGAGAACAACTTTGAAAGACTAGATATGTGATCAGTGAAGTGATTATGAAGGGAAATAAATGAAATCCAAGTGCAATGAAGTCCAAATAATGCAGTCCAAATGAAATGAAGTCCAAAAGAATGAAGGTGAAATATGACACTTACCTCTTGCCAGAGAGGTTTTGTTGTTGTTCACTCATTTCAGTTGTGTCTGACTCTTCATGACCCCATTTGGGATTTTCTTGGCAAAGATACTGAAGTGGTTTGCCATTTCCTTCTCCATAGAGGTGATGAATTTAAAATTCAGAGACATGTATTTTCAGACATGACCAATGTGAGAATTTGTTTTGCCAAACTATTCCTGGGCTTTATTTATTTTATTTTTAAAAAATCAGTGGAGTAGGAGTTAGGGGGAAGAATAGATGAATAAAAGGAAAAACAAAAAATAAATAGACCTTTTCTTTTCCACTCATGACTTCAAAGTGTAAAGATGTCCTACAGAAACTCTGCTAAGGAGTGAGGCTTCAAGTCCAAGCCCAAGCAAGTATTCATCAGTTTCTCATGGAAATAGTTCATCATCTGTGGGATGTGAGGAGGGGATGAAGCAATACAAAGGAATGTGGGCATTAAAACTGTCCAACCTACAATAAAAGAGAGTGAGGCAGAGCTCTGAGCCAATTATTAAAGAGTCCATGGTCCCCTCTGATGAAGTGGACCTCAGTTCTTCCTTATGATCTGAGATGCCCTCTTTTTCCAGGACTTCTTTTTATAGGATTTGATACCCAAATATGCAAAAGCGGCATAGTAAAACACAGAATTTCATTGGTTGATAGACCTTGCTCTTGAGGGCCAAAAATGACATATTAGTGGAGGGGTCACAGGTTAGGCGAAGCATGGGGCATCTTCACTGACTAAGTGGTCATAAGATTATCACTTGCTCTTGGGCAAGAGAGAGAGGTCTGAAGTTACAAAAATAAATTGGAGGACCTTCCATGGAATTGAGTCACTTCTACCACACTGGGCTTGATCACCATGACAAAGAAAAACAAGGATGGAGGGCCTCTACTTAAATCCCTATAATTAAGCAAGTGATTTTACAATCTGCAGCTCCCAGTTCTAATATACAGAAGGTCTAATATACAGAGGTCTAATATACAGAATTTATAATCACTACCACTATGGAATCATATCAAATTGA
This sequence comes from Vombatus ursinus, assembly GCF_900497805.2. Lineage (NCBI taxonomy): Eukaryota > Metazoa > Chordata > Mammalia > Diprotodontia > Vombatidae > Vombatus > Vombatus ursinus. The sequence continues at coordinate 22,871,695 of NW_020954567.1, forward strand.
TTGATATTGATTGGAATAGAGAAGGAGTCCAAATGAATTATTTCTCACAGGAACTCTAACCCATGGGGAAAGGTGGGGGCAATTGATAGTTTCGATGTAAATATCATGCTTGCTCATTAGTTCAGCACAGATCTCTACATTTTTAGCTGCATGTACAGCTCAAAATGGAATGATGTGACTGGGACAGTGAACCACAGGGAAGCCTGTATCTGTTAGCATCTGTCTCATGAGTTTGACGTTATGCTGTCATGGATGGTGAAGGGCTTGTCCTTCTGCACTCGGATTGAAAAGCTCCAGCCAACCCAGAAGCATGGATGGGAAAGAAATTGTAAAAATAAAGCCAGCAACATAGGCTCATAGTGTCATTCAGTTGTTTCAGATGTGTCTAACTCTTCATGACCCCATTTGAGGTTTTCTTGGCAAAGATACTGCAGGGGTTTGCCATTTCCTTCTCCAGCTCATTTTACAGATGAGGAATTGAGGCAAACTGGATTAAGTGACTTGCTCAGGGTCACACACATAGATAAGTCTTCCAGATTCCAAGCCAGGTGCTCTATCCACTGCCACCTAGCCCATAGTGTTTATTAATATAGTGTTTATTAAAGGTCTCATGCTGACAATATAGCCACCAATGCAACCAAAGACTTTGCCAAGTGTTCTAGTAATGATGTCCAGTTTCTGTATGACTCTATCCTGATCACTTTTCCTGCCATCTTGAGTTCTATATAGAGTTCTGCACCATGGACTTCATCTATGAAGATAATTGCCCAATATTCATAGGTCAAATCACACAATTCTTCCACACAAGTGGATCTATTGCTCCATCCATGGAGTGAACAGTTTCAAATGCAATGACCTTTAGGGACTGATGGGTCTGATTTCCTTAGCAGCTCTTCGAGATAGCTTACATATTATGATGAAATATTTATCTTGGCACTGCTGCTACAAATTCCTTGGATCATGAAGGCATGGTTCCCAGAATTAGAATAAATGTCACAGACTGGCATCATCGTAGACTAAGTAAAATAAGTGGAATCATCAGCAACAAAGCAAGATGAAAACAATAATGCTGCATCTTTCCTGTGTGGGTTGGCCAATTCATTATCCAGATCTACATGAAACTTGCTAATTCCAGAAATATTTCTAGTACTACCAGCACCAACACCATGTTGTTTTAATGTATCTGTGACTACCCCCTCCCCCACTAAAGGATGATGAGGCATCCGTAGGTATTAGTTGCTACAATGAACTAAAAAGTTATCTGATTTTTTAGTAACAAGAGAATCCATGAAGCCATCTGACACTGGGAAGATGTGTGCCCTCGAATTCACTGCTTTATACATTCAATACATTTGATCTTTTTTTTTTTTCATCAATTTTTTTTCTCAAAGGAACAATCATTGTATTAGAAAATAGAAACAGATTTTTGGCAAGTTGTCCTAAAGGATGTGGGACACCCTTTCTTGTCTCTGATTTGGCAAGAAATCCTGAGAAATCTTTAGCAAACCATTCTAGTTTCTTCCACTCCTGAGATTAATCACCTTGAGAATAACTGGAACTTGATCAACTTCTTTCCTCACAAGGAGGTGTTTCCTGCTTAAAGTTCTAAACTGACCTTATAGAAAACTGCTATTCCTTGGTCCTTCTAAGCTAGTAAGAAGGATATCCATAAGGAAGTTTTATCATTCTTATTGACTGAAGGTACTCATTTTCCTTGTTAGTAGTGAGCTGCTGAAGTGGACCAAAGCTTAAGAAGCAATTTTCATCATTTGGGCCAATTCTATTTATAGAAGAGTAGTGATTTGCCAGCCTTTTGGAGTATTCTTGATAGGAATGGGTATCATCAAACACTAGTCTCAGTTAGTCAACAAGCACTTATTGAATTTAAAAATTTATTTAAATTAAGTTTAAAAATAAAACAAGCAAATTTCTCGTAACAAATATATGCCTTAGTCATGCAAAATGAATTCCCCCAATGGCTGTATATACACACATGCACACACATACACACACACAAAATGTAAATATACATGTTTTATTCTGTACCCTAAATCCATCACCTCCTTATAATGGGTATCACGTTTCATCCTGGAATCATGAATAGTCATTACATTGACTAGAGTACTTACAGTGTTCAAAGTTGTTTATTTTTACAGTGTTGTCATTGTATAATTTCATTCTCTATCAGTTTATAAAAACCCTTAAAAGTGTTCATTTTTATGATATTGATGTTATAGGATATATTCTTCTGGTTCTGCTCACTTCACTCTGCAATAGTTCATATGAGTCTTTCCATGTCTTTTTTGGAATCATCCATTTCCTTATATCATGTAGCGTAGTAGAATTCCAACTTATTCATATCCCACAACTTATTCAGCTGTCGCTCAATTATCTTAGCTTCCAGGTTTTGGGGGTTGGTGTGTGTGTGTGTGTGTGTGTGTGTGTGTGTGTTTTCTTTTTGCCTCCCCAAAAAGACGAGCTGCTATAAATGTTTGTACATAAAACCCCTTTTCCTCTATATTTGATCTCTTTTAAGTACTAGCCTAGTGGTGGCCACAATCTTCAGAGCTGCCTCCACTGACTGTCTCTTTCACTCCCTGCTAGATGTGATTTTTTTTCCTGCTGAGCTAATAACACTGCTTTAAGATACCATTGCAATGATTAAAACAACTCTGGGGTACCACCGGACACCTATAAGATCGGCTAATATGACAAAAAAGGAAGATGTTGAATATTGGAAGGGAGTTACTTACCCAGAAAAAGACAACTACATCCAATAGGAAAGAGTATGAGAGTTAATCTGTTTGATGCATGACATAGACTGTAGGGAGCAGAGATGCACATTATGGAGACACAGACACAGAGAGGAGCAGCATTCCTGGCTAGAAGTAACTTCAAGGAGTGAGACTCCTAGTATCAGAGAAAAGTGCTGACTATAGATTCAAGAGAACTAACTTTGGTGTGTGGAGTCAAGAGGAGCAGATCCAAAACACACAGCTTGTTTAGTGGAAATGCTACAACCAAGGCAGTTTAGCCATATAAGACCACTGAGACAAGAGAAAGGACATGGGGGCCTTTCAGCATTGGAAGCATGAATTGCCTTGGCCTCCCTCCAAATGTTACTGTACCTCACTAACATTGTACTCTTAAGTTTGTTCCCATTTTCCCCATAGGCACTATGTACAATTGTGGGAGGACATGGCCCAGGTTTTGGAGATGGAGGAATTTTGTAGTTATTGTTCATAGTATGTCATTTTAGTAAATGCCTTTGCTTTGAGTTAATTGTGTCTACTGGCTGACTATTAAATGTAAACTCTTTGATGCAGAATTGTAAGCTATATTTTAGGAGTATAGAAACTTTGGACCCTAGAACCTTCAAGAGAAGCCATCCACTGGCTAATCCAGCCCTTAACTTGGAGTGCAAGTTTGGTAGCGCAGGGAAGGTACTAAAATAATAAATCATTTAAAACAAAGAGAAATTAAATAGTATGTCATAGCATTGGATGCAAAGGCTTTAGTAAAATAATTTATTCATGTTAAATATAAAAATATGAGAATGGTAGAACCTGTCTTTAATATGACAAAATATATTTAATATAAGACAATATAATATTCAATAGAGAAACATTAAAAGAATTCCTAAATTTAAAAGTTATAAACAATACTGCCTGTTCTAATCACATTCATATTTGTCATCCTCTTAGAATGCCATGAAAAAAAGAAATAAAAGGAATAAACATTCCTTTAATTTAAGGAATAAAAATGAAGAAATAAAACTATGTTTATAAATAACATAATTATAAATCTAGACAATACAATACACTCAAACAACAGAAACTGAAGTGATATATGATTTTAGCAAAGTAGATAAAGGTGAGATAAACAAAAATCTTCTGAGTTGTTATAACTACCACAAAAATCAAGATACTGATAGAGAAATATCATTTACAATGGATAAAAAAAATTAATTATTTTTGCATTAATTTACCACCACATATAATCAATCAACAATCACTTATTAAGCACTTTCTTTGTGCCAGTTATGCTAAGTGTTAGGTATACAAAGAAAAAAGCAAAAATAGCTCCTACCCTCCAGGAACTTACATTCTAATAGGAGAGACAACAAGTAAATAACTTTATACATAGAAAATACATACAAAGGAACTGTCTCACTGTGCTTAGCACAGTGCCTGGCTTAGTGTAATGGTTTTATAAATGTTTGTTCAGTTGTGTCTGATTCTTTCTGACCCCATTTGGGGTTTTCTTGGAAAAGATACTGGAGTGGTTTGCCATTTCCTTCTCCAAATCATTTTACAGATGAGGAATTGAGGCAAACTGGGTTAAGTGACATGATCGGGGTCACACAGCTAGTAAATATCTGAAGCCAGATTTGAACTCAAGAAGATGAGTCTTCCTGACTCCAGGACTGGCATTCTATTCACTGTGCCACCTAGCTGCCCAATTTTTATAAATGAGGACTGAGAAATAGCCATTTACATACAACCAGGGCCACCACTTCCTCTCCTCTCACTTTCTTCTAAATCCTCTCCAGTCTAGCTTCCATCCTAATCATTCAACTGAAATTACTTTCTGCAGAGCGATGGACCATTTTTAAATTGTCATATCTAATGTCCTGTTCTCAACCCCGATCCTCCCTGATCTCTCTGTCTCATTTAACACTTGTCAAATCACCTTCTCCTCTTGTATACTCTTTCCTACCTTGGACAAGTAATTTATCCCCCCTTTTGCCTCAGTTTCCTCTCATGAGTTGGTTGTGAGGATTAAATGAGATAATGTTTGTAAAAGTACCTAGCACATAGTAAGTGCTATATAAATGCTTATTCCTTTAACCCCTTACCCTCCCTCACTATGAGTTTAATTATAGTCTTTACCACATGATTCTCAAATATATATCCAACTTTACTTAATCTTTCTCCTAAACTGATGTCCTATATCACCAACTGCCTTTTGGACATCTTGAAATTGAAGTCTTGTAGTCAATTCAAACTCAAAATGTCCAAAAAAGAACTAATTATCTTCCCCCCTTTACCTCCATGATTTGAGCAATATCTTAACCCTTCGTAACCCTAAGCAATTTAGGCTAGTTTTAATTCGAAATCACTGATCTGAAGTCATCCTTAAGATTAGTTTGTCTCCAAAAGAGACAGGATATGATCACACAAAGGGAAGACATTATTGGACCCAAAATTAATGGATTTGAACATACAAATGTAAAAAGATTTGGACTGACAGAAAGCAATATCTCTAAAACAAATAAAAGATGCAAATTGGGGAAAATATTTGCAATAAACATATCAGACAAAAGTCTGCTATCTAGAATCAGTTTTTCAAAAACTTGTTCCCTCCCATAATATAGATTCCCAAAGATGATCAGATACTCTTCTAATCAGAGACATGTGAAAAAAAAAAGACAACTTTAAGAAACCACTTTTTTCCCATTAAATTGGATAGATAAATAGATAGATATAAGAAAATGATCAAAGTGACTGTCAATGGGGCTGAGGCAAAAGAGTTGACATCATTTATATTGTTGGTGTCATAAAACTGATTATACCTTTTGGCTCAGCTATCCTTTTGCTAGAACTTTACCCTAATGATATAAATATGTCAGAATATGGAAAAAAAGAATTATTAAAAAGGAAAAGATAGTATAATTATAAAAATATTCAGGAGTTGCTTCATTCGTAATAGAAAAAATTCTTGAAACAACTTTTATAGCAGTGGATTTGAAGAACAGATGAATAAGTTAAATTGTAGTCAATTAACATAATGGAATATTACGGTGCCATAAAAACGTTAAGCATGAAGAATTCAAGGAGCTATGGAAAGACACAGATGAACTGATGGAAAGCAAAATCAGAAGATTAAGGGACATATTGTCAACTCTATTTTTAAAAAAAGTGACATCAAAGACATTCAGACAGGAACATAGATGGAACACAGAGGAAACATATTTTGTTTGTTATTCAACTGTCTGATCACCTTTAACTATCTACAGTACATTATTTCCCCCCTTCCATTTCTAATTATGGTAGAAATGATTCAGATTTGGGGATTAGAGATGTACCTTACATTTGGTTTAGTTGTTTGATTAATTAGCACTTGCTATAAATATTGAAATTAATAATAACACTTAATTAAATAAAAAATAGCTGACATGTACATAGTGCCCTGCTGTTTGCAAAGTACTTTTGTCATTCTCTCAATCCGGAAGCCCACCAATAAATATTTGTAGAATAGTAACAGATAAAATTGGTATTACAGGAAGGAAATGATATTTTAAATGTTTTTTGGCTACATAGTGTTCACAATAGTTTTAAACCTTAATAGTATGTAAAAATAAACCTGTTTCCTTTTAAATATGGCAAATCTATCATATTTCCTTTTTTGAAAAGCTAGTAGATTTTGAAAGCTAGAAAATATTTATAGTACCTGGGGAAACTCTTCCTCCCTCCCCAGGACATACATGGTCCCCAGAATAGCTACCTCAGGTTCAGGTCCTTTGGGGGTCCACATCCTCCCTATACCTTTGCTCATAACACCCCAATGAGGTATTTCTGATGGGTTTACTTTTCCTGTAGGCAGCCAGAGGCTGTGGTTTTTTCAAAGCCAAGTCATTTAATGAAATAGTAGGAGAAATTGTAATGGAACATACCCAACCCCACCAGCCCCCGAGCCAAGGCCACACCCTCCAATAAATACACACACACAATTGTCATTAGAGAGAGTGGACACACATATAGATAATGCCTGAGCAATACATATGAAGGAAACACATGTTGCCAGGGCACAGGTGTAGAGGGCCTTACTTCTGGGTCTGGCATTGCAAGACCACTGATGTTTCCTGGTGATGTCATCACACTCTTCTCACTAGGCCTGTTCCCTGCTAAGGTAGGATCCTCACTGGTGCAGCTGCTTCCCTGGTGCCTGCTGGTGATTGCTAGGGTTGTAGTGTCTACTGAGCATTGCTCCTTGATATTAGTCAATTCTGGACGAAGATCCAGGCCTGTTTCAGACAACTATCTTACTTGAGGTTAGAAGTTCCCATGATCCTCTTTGGATCAGCATGAAATTGAATTTGAGACAGAACAAAAGGTAAGCCAAAGAGTCAAGATAATTCTTCTTTACCTATACAACTCTTATTCCTGCCTTTATTATACATATCTGTTAACAGCAATATCCGGGGCAGCTAGGTGGCTCGGTGAATATAGCACTGGGCCTGGAGTCAAGAAGACTTGGGTTCACATGTGACCTCAGACACTTACTAGCTACATGACCTTGGGCAAGTCATTTAACTTGTGTGCCTCAGTTTCCTGGGAATGGGAAATGGGACTAATAATAGCTCCCACCTCCCAGCATTGTCCAGAGATTAAATAAGATGATAATTATAAAGCACAGTGTCTGGCACAGAGTAAGTATAACGTAAAAGTTAGTTATTATTATTATTATTATTATTATTACCCTTTCCTGGAAATTACTTTACATTTCCATTGTACATATTTTATATTTACTAACTTGTGTATGTATGCTTCGCCACAGTAGAATTTAAGTTCTTGGGATTAAGGACTTTTGGTTTCTGCCTTTTTATCTTCAAAGCCTAGCATAGTGCCTTGCTTAATAAATGTTGGTTGAGTTAAATTGAATTTTTTTTAAGGGAATGTTTTGGGTGGATAAGTGGACTGAATTATTATAACAATGTAAACTCCAAGTGGGGCGGGGCCCTTGAGAAACAGGGGCCGTGTGTGTGTGTGTGTGTGTGTGTGTGTGTGTGTGTGTGTGTGTGAATATTTGAGTGCGTGCATGCTCTCAAGCAGCAGGACTCCACCACCAGCCAAAGCCTGGAAGCAGCAGCAGCAGCAGTCACTTCAGCAACTTCACGGTGCCCTTTGGCAAAAGCTGCCCCAACCCCCACACTGCACTCACTTTTTAGCTCATTTCTGTATCAGTCTCTCTCTTTCTCTCCTTCTTTTTCTGGATTCAAAAAGAAAAAGTCAGAGATAAGATCTGAAAATAGATATATGCACTATGGAAAATTATTATTAATAACGAACATTCTCTCTCACATTGGCTCTATCCTCCACCCAGCCTGTGCTGGTTAAAAAAAAAAAAAGTCCCTTCTCCCCATTGGGTTTTGCTTTTTCTCTCTTTCTATCCTATTTCAAGTAGTCACAGTAGGACAAACTCATGGTAGATGGCTACCTAGGTCCAGTTGGCTTTGTCCTTTCTTCAGACTGGGAGTGACATGCAAAGACACGATAAGTCTTTACCTGAAGGGTTGTGAATAGTGTAGCCCAAAAGGGTGAGCTACATAGGAGTCTCCAAACAGAGATGATATGACAGGGGCAGCCATAGAACTGGAAACCATCTTTCCTTCAGGGTAAATAGTCACCTTGGCTAAGGTTGGATACCCAGCTCAAGGAAGGAAGGAAGCAATTTTGGAGACAAGGCATCTGGCACCATCAAGCTGGCATCATTCTCCAGCAACGGTAGCAGGTTTACAAGGAAATCTAATGTTACTGCTTCTCAGGGGCAGAAGAAGTTGTCAGGGGTTGTAGTAAACTTGTTGGGTGCCCTACTGGGTCCTTAGCCCACACATGTGCTTTGCATGACTTTGTACGCATGTTACTATACTATATATTATTATATACTACTGTATAATATATATACTATACTGTACACTGTTATAATACTATATATTATAGCCATAATCACCAAAAGTCATGTGTGACTGAAAAATCTTAAAACAGGCTCATTACTGGTCTTTTATAGCTCTGATCCCTTCTCATTAGACTTCACACAAAGAGACATGTAGATATGAGTATAAGAAATATAAGAATCCATAGATGACTAACTCTAGCTCCCAAATGGATATCATGCCTACTTAAGTGGTAGGTGGGTGGTGCAGTGGATACCACACTGGGTCTGGAGTCAGGAAGACCTGAATTCAAATCTAGCCTTAGATAACTAGTAAAATTGTGTGACTATGGATGAGTTACTTCACCTCTGTCTGCCTCTATTTCCTCAACTGTAAAATGGGGGTAATAATAGTACCTATCTCTCAAAGTTGTTGTAAGAATTAAATGAGATAATATTTGTAAAGCATTTAGCACAGTGACTGGCACATAGTAGGTGTTTAATAGATGCATATTTTCTTCCTTCTTAAAGGGAAGAAAGATATACATAGTACTGGAAGAATAATTCTAGTAGTTCTGGTTAAGGTTGAGTAGTATTGGGTCTGTCTATAGAGGTGATTGATTCATTGGGAGTCCAAATTCAATTTTTTACAACAGTACATCTACCTGCCTTTTGGATCCATGAGGATACTGAACTTGAGAAATAACATCCTGTGTTAAAACCTACCAGGTAGTTGAAAATGTTCTTGGTTCTTAGATGCTTGGTGAGAACAATGATCAAGTAGACCTCTGAGAAGGTTGCTCTACTGCTCCACAAACACAATATTCCCCTCCAAAATGGTTTTCCCATAAAAGTAGTTTGAGCCGCTAGTAGATCCTTTTGCTACTTTATATAACTCTCTGTATCTGCCCACTTAGGGGAAAAGTATGCAGGCCTAGGGCATGGAGAAGGATGGGGTAACCTGTGAGAGGGTGACCTTCCTGGGAGAACTGGATGCTTTGTTCTCCATGATGGGGAGTGGACAATGAGAGATGACAATGAGGTGAAAACTTTCTTTAGCTGGTTACCAGAGGAATGTGGATGGATCCCTACAGGAATGGAGATCTTCTACCTTCAGGGAAGGTTGGAAGCAACTCCTCTGTAATCAACTACCTCTCTACCTTGAGGAAGACCTCCACCTGAAGTATCCCTTCCCACTGAATGTCAGAGGAGAGAGACACAACCCTAGGAGTGGTTTAGTTTTGTGGAGTAAGGCAGGGTGGCCTGTGATGGGATGGTTTCTTAATTCATACTAAGTTCTTATGAGCTGAGCTGCTTAGTAGATTGATCACAATTCACAACAATACTGTGAAAACTGGATATGGTTGATGGTTGCTAAAGATGTACTTAGTAATAGTATCCCTCAAGCTGTATCCACCCACACTTCTCTCACTCCTCAGTTCTCTAGAGTGCAGGAGCTGTCATGTGATTAGTCAAATAATGAATTGGCTACGGGGATATAGTATATTGTTTGGCAATCTGATTACCCGAATAGCTTACTTGCTAGACATCTGTGCTTTCTCCTAAGCCCACGTGTGACTGAGCTGACTCCCGGAGTCAAGAGAGACTTACAGTTGTGATTTGGAATATGCCTAGAAATTACTCAAAATAGGAAACACTGCTTCTCTTTACTCTTTGAGTTCCCATGCTGTGCTTAGATTCTTCCTCCTCCTCTTTCATGATGTCTAATTTATAGGATTTGATAATTCACTCTTAATGGTCATGGGATTTATTGAAACAATTAGGTAGCATGTAAACTCCAAACAAAGTATAAAAAGATTTTCAAATGACAAGTAACAGGATCTGTTTTAGCTCAGATCTACTTTCTTGCCCCCTGTCCCTACCCCTCTTTCTAACTGGTAGAAATGGAGGATAAAACAAACCACTGGGTAAATTTTCTTAATGAGTGCCTTGAGAGGATTAGGGGAGAGGAAAGTTCTGGAATTGGGCTCCACTTGAGATGACCACAAAGGCTATGTTGTCATGCCCAGTCAATCTCAAATCCCAGTTCCACATTGGCTTCTCCCTGTCTGCCCCATCAGATTTACAAGTAGGGCCCCGGAGCACTCCCAGAATGATTCTGCATTCTTATCTCACTCCTTTCTCTGCTGTACCAGTTGTGTTGGGGTATAGAGCATCTCCTGGGTTCAGAACTTGGAAGGAAATTTTAGAATGGAGTTTAGACCGGGGTCTCTCTTTTCTTCCCAAAACTCATTATCAGAACTCTAAGGAAACCAGAAACTGAGGACTTGGGAAATGTATATCCCCACAAATTTCCTAGTTTACTCAAAGCCTTTCTAAGCTTTTACCTTAATCACTTCCAGGATATCTTGTAAAACAGAGTTAAACTTTCATACTCAATGGACTTATGAGCTCATCAAAGTAGATACTCCCTCCTCTGGAGTAGTTATCCAAGCCTTCCAATCTTACAAGAGTATTACTCATATCCTTCTATAAATCATCCATAGAAGATTCATCATATTGACACCTTCCCCTAGATCTTTTCATATTGTAGATATACTTGTGCAACATTAAGCTTAACCATATGTGACTCCTTGTTCTCAGTCTGTAAGTATTATTATCCCCATTTTACAGATGAGGAAACTGAGACCCAGACAGGTTAAATGACTGGGTCATAGTCACAGAAGTAGTAAATAGTAGAGGTGGGATTTGAACCCAGGTCTTCCAACTTTGATTCCAGTGTTCTTTCTATTATACCAGTAATTCTCAAACCTTTTGGTCTCAGGACCCTTTTACACTCTGAAAAATGATTAAAGACTCCATCCCCCTCATATTGTTTGAGAATTAGTATGTTATGCCATGCTGCATCTTTCTAGAAGGCTCATAGCTATATAAATCAGGGCAGAGTGTGGCAAAGTGATTGCAGACATGAGTCTGTGATATCAGAATGTTCCTTGTATTGATAGCTCATACACAGCCTGGTACAAAAAGAGGCATGAAAAGAATGTGTTTGTAGAAGGGGTTGTGCCAGTGCACCCCACTTGAAAGATTAAACTTTCATACATCACTATGACATGAAAATCCCCGTGAGCAGAAACACCACAGTTTTAACCATTACTTCAAGCAGAAAGGGTTAGTACAGAGATCAGAAGATAAACCAAGAAATGGTCTACATTAGGAAGCTCAGAGATGACATTCTAGACAGTTAAACTTATAAAATGGGTTTATCAAAACCCCTTTGTTTCACCTGATATTGCCAATTGATATCATCAATAGGAATAGAAGTGGAAACAGCTCTAGGAATCTAGTCTTAATGACTATTAAAGAAATGTTTTTATTAATACTTTAAAGATTTCTAATTTTATTAGTGGGGAAATAATAATAAAAATAGTATAAGGGTAGAGTTCCACTCCCCCCAATTAATGTAATTATAACATATTAAGCCTAAGGATGGCCAAATATGATGAAGTTTTAAATATGTAAAAAAAAAGGTTTTTACTCTATGATCTCTTCACAAAGTGTAAACTCTTCCTTAATTGGGTCAAGAGGAGAACAATGTGATTGGTTAGTCAAATAAGTTAACCCTGCCCCTGGGGGCTTTAAATAGTGGAGGAATTTCAGCAGTCCAGCTTGAAGTAGAAAAGTGGTGGAGGACTCTAGACCATGGAGGGCCTTGAGGAGATAGAACCTTACACCTGGGGTGGGAATGGGGAAGGGGAGGAGGAGGAATGAGCCCAGTGGGATTGTGACACTCTTCTGCCTGGTCACCAGAGAGAACTGACCAGTGGCAGACAATGTATTCAGGAAACCCTGAGGACAAACACAGATAAACACAGATATAGCTGGATACAGAAAGATAGTCACAGACAGAAGGAAGCAACTTCAAAGGGTGTGACTGCTTATACCAGAGAGAATGCTGGCTATGGACTCCAAAAAGGACTTCTAGTAACAAGGAGTTGAGAGTCACCTGTATACCTTATGTGCTCCCTACATGTGTATCTCATTACCAGTGTACTCAAAAGTTTGAGTCTCCTGTCTTCAGGGACCTTGGGTATGCAAGTAGACAGTACACTCAGGTTTGGGGAGAGTGTTTTATACCAACTCTTCTTACTATACAGCCCTAGTAAACACTCTTCTCTAAAAGCTAATTGAAGTTTGACTGTCCCTGGGAAGCATACTGGTGTGGGTTTACAACCAATAGGAATAGAAATCCAGTGATTCCCAGGACTATGATGAAAGAGGGTAGCAACCATTACTCTGTTGACCCCAACTGAGGAATGCAAGCTCCAACTTGAGAGAGTGACCTCAGAGAAGGTGCTACAATAGCAATAATAAGTATTATAATTATAACAAAATTGATATTTTATAATGTTTTAAGGTTTGTGAAACACCATACACTTATTATCTCAATTCCCTTTACCAATACCAATTGTTTTTTTTTAGTTGCATGTCCAGTTAGTTGATCTATTCTTTCTCTTTTGTTGATGGAAGTATTTGAGGACATACATTTCTCTCAAGGATTACTTTGGCTTCATCCCACAAATTCTGGTATGTTGTCTCATTGTTAACATTTTCTTTGATGAAATGATTTATTGTTTCTACTATTTGTTTTTTGACTGACTAATTCCTTAGGATTCTTATTTAGTTTCCAATTAATTTTAATTGTTTCTTCAGTGACCCTTTATTGAATATAATTTTTATTATATTGTGGTCATATTCCTGCTTTTCTGCATTTCTTTGTGAGGTTTTAATGCATTAATAGATAATCATGTACAGATGAGCTATGTATTCCCCTTTGTATTTCCATTCAATACTCACCAGAGATCTTCACATTTACATTTTCTAATATTCTATTTATATTCTTTACTTCTTTCTCCTTTTTTTGGTTAAATTTTGTCTAGGTCTGTAGAGGGTACATTGAGTCATCCTACTATTATAATTTTATTATCAGTTTCTCCCTGTAATTCAATTAGTTTTTCCTTTAATTATTGGATGCTCTGCCTTTCAGAGCATATATGTTAGGGGCATATTATTAGATTCTGCTCTGTAATCAATTTTGCTATCATCCTCCATTTTATAGATGAGTTCCTCCATCCTATTCTTTCATGCTTTTTCCTCTCTTTGTCTTCTCCTTCCCTCCATATGCACTTTACATCACTTACAAATATGTTTTGATTGACTATTTCCTGTCCACTTAGTGAGTGGTGATGAAAAGCTTGTTAATTGTCTACTGAGCCTTAACTTAGTGTGCTACCTTCTCAGTAAATATTACTTTGTAGAAGTTAATTGATATTAATTGGTTAATTGATATTAGTAAGATACTAATTGGTTTACTAATATTAGGAAATACACCAGTGAAGACTCATTCAAGGATCCAATATACCCATATGAAGGGGGAGAGTCAATCAGAGCCTGTACCACATAAGAATTATCCTTATTTTCACATATACAATACAACATTTCATTTTCTTTTTATTTAAAAATTATTTATTCTATATTGAGATCATTAAACCACTTGGAATTTATCATAGAATATGAGATATACATAGTATGAAATATGGCTCTAACACCTTTTATATTCTTCTTACCCATTATCCACTTACAATCTTATTTTATGACTCTACTAAAGTCAAATATTAAATCAATGCACTTCAATAGTGCAGCAAATCTCTAGAGATGGCAAAACTTGTCCCCTTGTCCCTGACACCATCAATTATCCCATCTCTCTCTTGCATCTTCTCTTTGTCTCTCTCCCTCTGTCTCTCTGTTTCTCTGTCTCTCTCTTTCTTTCTCTCTCTCTCTCTCTCTCCCCTCTGTCTAAAATCATGGTTTGATCTTTTATATTAAAAAAAATTTTTTTGAAAATATCCTGCCTCCATCCTTTCTCCTTTTCACCTTCAATCTTCTTGACAAAACAGTATAAATTGGCTACCTCTATTTAATCTCCTCCTACTCACTCTCCAAACTATTTGCAATCTGCTTTCCTTTCCGTCCACATTACTGAAATTACTATGTTTAAGGTATGATAATGTGCATAATTGCTATAAAAAATAAATAAAGTTTTATCACCATTGTTTTCAAAAGCCTGAGATTCAGATCATAGTAATAATTTAAAGCTAGAAGAAGCCTTAAGGGATCACCTAGTCAAGCCCCTTCATTTTCAGACAAAGAAACTCAATCCTATAAACATGAAATGACATAACTAAGGTCACAAGAGTGAGTAAATGACAAAGCTGGTGTTTGAACCTAGGCTTTCTGATTCCAAAGCCTTCATTCTTCTCACTACAAATCTATCTTTATTTTCCCAAAGAGTGGGATTGGTAGATAATAACCCTCTTGATAATAGAAATGTGTAATAATTGCCAGGAACTCGCCTTGACTTGGCTAGAATTAGGGGGACAGGGAGAAGCTAGAGTTGAGTAATCAAAAAACAGCCAAAAGAGAGTGTCCACATATTTTCACATGTTATTATATCAACAGAAACTAAGTACTGCTGCTGTCAAAAGCCACAATTGCACAACCAGGGAAAAAATTAGGTGGCACAGTAGATAGGGAACTGAGCCTGAAGTCAGGAAGACCTGAGCTCAAATCCAGCCTCAGATATTGACTATCTGGGTGACCCTGAGCAAGGTGCTTACCCTCTGTTTGCCTCAGTTTTCTCATCTATAAAATGGGGGTAACAATAGCATCTTCCTCCCAGATTTGTTATGAGGATAAAGTGAGATAATATTTGTAATATATTTGGCACATTATTGGTGCTATGTAAATGTCAGCTATTATGATTAGTGGCTTTCAGGGTCCATGCTTTTGAACTAACATCAGCACATCAATTCCAGTGTCTCCTATCAGTGCCATTCTCCATACCTCCCCTTTTAGAGTGGCAAAGTATCAGGTGACTATGTAGTAAAGTGGAAAGAATGCTGAAGTAAGAGTTAAGGTGCCTGGGTTCAAATCCTAGTTTTGCTACTTACCAAACAACAAGAATGTATTAAGTACCTACTATGTGTTCAGGCATTGTACTAGGAGCTGGGGATACAAATAGGAAGCAAGAAGTAACCTCTATTCTTGAGGAGCTCATAGTTGTGAGGGTAGAGAAGGCATCATGCAAATATACTTAAATATTTAAGTGGGTCTGATATCTCATCACTTTAGGAATTCTCTCCAATGATTCAAATCACAGCCTGTCTTCTGGGACTCTTGTCCATGTTCTCCCAAAAGTTCAATACAGGGGGTCCCACCCAATCCGCCAGAGGCCTTCCTCAATTTCATGAGGACATTTTCAATGGTGCTATCTGGTGGTCCTCATGCCATTCCTTACTCTTGCCAAGCGAACAGCCCACCTTTTCTTCCTGTTATGCAATTTCTTGACAACATTTTTTACTCTTGTTCTTTAGCACTGTATCCTGCGACTTTCCATTATGCCCTCAGAATCCATTGACAACCATTTATAAGCACCTACTATGGGTTGGGCACTGTCCTAAGTGTTAGGAATACAAAGAAAGGCAAAAAATAGTTTCTGCTCTCAAGAAACTCCCAGTCTAATGGGGGAGAGAAACTTGTAAATAACGATTTATAGGCAAGATGTATATATGTGTGTGTATATATATATATTTATGTATATATATATATAAATTAGGATAACATATAAATTGGATATTATACGTATATGTGTTTATACACACACATACACATATCTATATCTATCTATATACATATCTATATACATATACATACATATATATGCACATATACCTACACACATATATATACATATATAGGCTATATCTCAGAAGGAAGGCATTACCATTCATGGGAATTGGGAAATGTTTTTTGTAGAAGGTGAGATTTTACCTAGGACTCAGAGGAAGTCAGGGAAGCCAGAAGAAAGATAAAGGAGATAAAAGATTAAAGGAACGGGGAATAGCCAATGAGAATGCCTGGGGTCAGGAGAGTACCTCTTGGAAGAAATAGCAAGACGGCCAGTGTCACTGGACTTGAGCATATGGGGAGCAGGGAAGGAGAGTGCAAGAAGACTGGAAAGGTAGGCAGGGGCCAGATTATAAAAGGCTTTGAACACCACACAGGATTTTATATTTCATCCTAGAGGTTCTAGGGAGTTTATTTTATATAGGAAAGTGGCAAAGTAAGACTCAGGCTTTAGTTTTAGGGAGATCAATTTGACATCTGAGTGGAGGTTGGACTAGGGAAGGGAGAGTCTCAGATGAAAGAGACCAACCAGTAGGACACTCGTCTTTAGCTCTTTGGAGATAGTGGTACCAAATCTGTATCTTGCTACCATATAGCAGCACTGTTAAATGTCAAGTATTGAAAAGATGAGTCCTTGCTTTCGTGCAAAGCTTGGTGCCATTCAAAGAGCTCTGCAATTTCCTGAAAGCAATCCAGCCTGTCTTTTTTCCTCCTCTACAACTCTAGTCCCAGTTCATTGTTTATCTGTACTACCTAGCCCAAATATACATATTATGGGGCAAACTCTAGAGTGTTCATCCAAATTCTTTTTGAAATCTGGGCAATAAACATTCTTTATCTGCTTGGTCTTTCCTGTGTGGATAGGCAGAGCAATCTCCTTTGATGATTACATATCTCTTGCAGGCATCTCTACAGTGTTTGGGGGCTTAATGCAATCAAAACAATACCATCTGCCAACAGGAGCAGGAGGTGGACCTCAGTTGGGAATTAACATAGTCCCTGCACGAGATGGCCTCCATCATAACAGCAAGCATATATCTCCCTGTTTTATACACCCCACTTGAGGTTTATTATCAGGGGATGTTTGAGCAGGGTTGCATCTTCCAAAAAATCCTGATGATCTTAATGCATGAATGTGAGATAGGGTGTTATAAAAGAGCCTGTAAGGGGACATTTTGTTTTACCTAATCAAATGCTTTTTCATAATCAACAGATAATAAACATGGGGAAATCTTATATTCCCTATACATTTCAGTTAATTGTGAGAGGGTAAAAGTGTGGTCCTTCATCAAACAGTGGTTATAGAACCCTGCTTGTTCCCTTCTAGTATTCTTATTGAAGATGCCCTTCACGTATATATGCATAACCCTCACAAACATTTTACATAGATAGGGGAACAAAGGCAATATTGGTGGTTACTGATGCTCTTTTCAGTCATCTTTTACAAGTTTTAATGAGGTCCAAAATTTTAATTTGTTATATACCCTCATGAAGCTCTACACCGATGTCTCATCATATCACTCAGGAAACATTGGGTCTTCAAAGGCATCACCAGCAGATGCAAGACTAGGCTGGAAAGGCTTGAAATATGGGCCCAGTAATACACCAAGTCTGTTTTCTAAGGAAAAACTTGGCTAATGCCCTTCACCACTAAGTTGACCACAAAGAAAAATGAAAACTGTCCCTCAGACCTGTGTGGTCCCCTTGGGGGAAAGAAATAAGCATTCAAATAGTGCCTACTATGTGCTAGGTACTACACTAAGTGCTTTATAAATATTATCTCATTTGATCCTCACAACAACCCTATGAGGTGGGTGCTTTTATTATCCTCATCTTACAGGAGAGGAAACTGAGGCAAACAGAGGTTAAGTGACTTGCCCAGAGTCATGCAGCTAAGTAAGTGGCTGAGGTTGGATCTGAACTCAGGTCCTCCTGACTCCAAGCCCTAGGCTCTATCCACTGTGCCACCTAAACTGTATTTATGCAGAAACAAAAGCAGAATGATGGGGAAAGGGGCAGAGAGTATTAAGAATCATACAGTTTTTAGACTATCAACAAATGAAATTTGACTATTGGTACTTTAAATGCGAGAACTCTGGTGACCTACGAATGGGCACATTGGTAGTGGAGCTGAATTATATCCACCTGAACATTGATCCTCTTCTTGGAAGGAGTCGGTTGGGAAGAGTAATTATTCTTAGCTGGGAGAAAGGAACTAAAGGATCATGGGAAGGGGAAGTCTAGGAGCTCATCGGCGAGGACTGTGCCAGTGGCCAAGTGATTGCAAGAGAAGGGGCTTGCTACTCTGAACTGAATATAGTTACACACAGCTGGAGCCTTGTCTGGCTCACTGACCTGCTGGAGCAAATTAGAGAAAATTTGCCTCCACACTGGGTCCAGGTGAATTTATCTCCTCTCTACTTCTTTACCACTGCGGCACACTGGCATTGCTTAGCTTTAGCTCTTATTTGTTTGCTTGTTTTGGCTCCGTGTAAAGATAAGCTGATTTTTATTGCCTTCTGAGTCAGTATTTGCTATAAGGAGTGGGCAATCCGATGGAGAAAAACAAAAGGGAGCGTCCGGACCGGCAGCCTATGTTGAAGCTTCCTCCTCTTCCTTCTATCGCTCCTTCCTCCTCCCCCCAGATACAGGCAGGTTTCAGTACTGTAAATGAAACCAAAAGGAAGGATATATGGGGTGAGGGAGAATAAGCCTTGGCAAAGAGTAGCACTATCTTATCTAAGACTTGAAGGAAAGTTGAGAGAATGAGGGATAAAGTCAGGGAGTTTTGAGATGAAAAGGCAGTGGTAGAGGGAGTCTGTAGCTAAAGTTTTAGGTAAGCCACCTAACATTTCTGAGCCTCAGTTTCCTCATCTGTAAAAGGAGAGCATTAGATTAGATGACCGCCCTTCCAGCTCTAAATCTACGTTGCTTTCTGTGAAAAGGAAGGACATTGTGCATGTATGATTAATATGTACATCCATAAAAGTGGATAGGAAGACTTATCTTTCTGAGTTCAAATCTGGCCTCAGACCCTTACTAGCTATGTGATCCTGGGCAAGTCACTTAACCCTATTTGCCTCAGTTCGTCTTCTGTAAAAAGAGCTGGAGAAGAAAATGACAAACCACTCCCATATCTTTGCCAAGAAAACCCCAAATGGGGTCACAGAGAGTTGGACACAGCTGAAATCACTGAATAACAACAACAAAAAAGGAAGAAAAATCACAACTAAAGGACCAAAGGAGCAAAAGGAGTAGCAAAAATTACAATGTGTTCTAGACTACAAATGAAAAACACCCTTGAGTATATCCACAACTATGAAGCAAGATCTCAAATGAAGGAAAACCTAGAGAAAAGCAGAATTCATCCTAATTGACACAGATAGTTTCAGGTGAAAGGATTAGAAAGAACCATTGGAAATCTATATATACATATAATTTTTTCCCCTCTAACTACCCTAATACTGACAAAGGTCTCGTGAGTTACAAATACGAACTTTCCATGTAGGAATGTAAACAGTTCAACTTTAATAAGTCCCTTATGATTTTTCTTTCCTGTTTACCTTTTCATGTTTCTCTTGAGTCTTGTATTTGAAAGTCAAATTTTCTATTCAGCTCTGGTCTTTTCATTAAGAATGCTTGAAAGTCTTCTATTTCACTTAATATCCACTTTTTCCCCTGAAGGATTATACTCAGTTTTGCTGGGTAGGTGATTCTTAGTTGTAATCCTATCTCCTTTGACTTCCAGAATATCATATTCCAAGCCCTCCAGTCTCTTAATGTAGAAACTGCTAAATCTTGTGTTAGCCTGATTGTGTTTCCACAATACTTGAATTGTTTCTTTCTGGCTGCTTGCAATATTTTCTCCTTGACCTGGGAACTTGGCTATAGTATTCCTAGGAGTTTTCCTTTGGGGATCTCTTTTAGGAGGTAATTAGTGGATTCTTTCAATTTCTATTTAACCCTCTGGTTCTAGAATATCAGGGCAGTTTTCCTTGATAATTTCTTTCTTTCTTTTTTTTTTTTAGGTAAGGCAGTTGGGGTTAAGTGACTTGCCCAAGGTCACACAGCTAGTACGTGTCAAGTGTTTGGTCTGAGGGCAGATTTGAACTCAGGTCCTTCTGACTTCAGGGCCGGTGCTCTATTCACTGTGCCACCTAGGTGCCCCGATAATTTCTTGAAAGATGATGTCTAGGCTCTTTTTTTGATCATGGCTTTCAGATAGTCCAATAATTTTTAAATTATCTCTCCTGGATCTATTTTCCAGGTCAGTTGTTTTTCCAATGAGATATTTCACATTGTCTTCTATTTTTTCATTCTTTTGGTTTTGTTTTGTAATTTCTTAATTTCTCATAAAGTCATTACGGTCCATTTGCTCCATTCTAATTTTTAAGGAAGTATTTTCTTCAGTGAGCTTTTGGACTTCCTTTTCCATTTGGCCAATTCTGCTTTTGAAGGCATTCTTCTCCTCATTGACTTCTTGGACCTCTTTTGCCATTTGAGTTAGGCTATTTTTTAAGGTGCTATTTTCTTCGATATTTTTTGGGTCTCCTTTAGCAAGCTGTTGACTTGTTTTTCATGATTTTCTTGCATCACTCTCATTTCTCTTCCCAGTTTTTCCTCTACTTCTTTTACTTGCTTCTCAAAATCCTTTTTGAGCTCTTCCATGGCCTGGGACTGATTCATATTTTTCTTGGAGATTTTGGATGTAGGAGCTTTGATTTTGTTATCTTCTTCTGGTTGTATGTTTTGATCTTTTTGTCACCAAAGTAAGATTCTATGGTCTGACTGTTTTGTGCGCAGTTTGCTCATGTTCCTAGCCAATTACTTGAGTTTTAAACTCTTTGTTAAGGTAGGGGTCTGCTTCCAGTGTGGAGGATGTACTATCCCAAGCTTTGGGGGTTTTGTGCAGCTATTTTCAGAGATACTTGTAGCGACCTGTAAGTTTTTAGTTCTTCCAAGGTGGTGTGATCAAGGGCAACGTGTTTACTTTTTTCCTGGCCTGGGCTCTGGTCTATGAGTGACCACAAGTACTCTTTTCTGCCACGGAACTGTGAGGAGGATTCCCTCTCCACCACCACCACAAGCTCCACCACATCAGCGCTCCTCCTCGCCCTAGGACCACCACCTAGAACTGCGACCTAGATCCAAGCACAAGCAAAGTAAGAGAATCCTGCCTCAGCACCAGCAAAGAGATCCCTGCAATCTCAATCTGATCAGTCACTGGATTTCCCCTCAGTCTATGGGCTGAGAGCTCCAGAAGAAGCCACCACCCCAGGGCTGTGCTAGGACTGGGTCTGGGTCTGAGATTCTCTCTCACCATGGTCCCAGACCTTTCCTACTGACCTTCTAAGTTGTCTTTGGTGTTTGTGGGTTAAGAAGTCTGGAAACCACCATAGCTCCCCTTGATTCAGTCCCCTGAGGCCTGCTCCAGGTTTGCTGAGGCCCTGTCTGTGCCTGCAAGCCCACGCTGAACTGTATTCCTCTCCCAGCCCGGCATAACAGACCTTTCCAATCAACCATCCAGGTTGTCTTGGGCTGGAAATTTATTTCACTCTATCTTTTTGTGGATTCTGCTGCTCTAGAATTTGTTTAGAGCCATTTTTTTTACAAATATTTGGAGGGATTTGGGGGAGAGCTCAAGCAAGTCACTGCTTTTGCTCCATCTTGGCTCTGCCCCTCAGCTCATCCATTGGAAATCAAATAAGTGCATAATACCATTTCTGGAGGACATCAATCAACAAATATTTATTAAGCATCTACTGTGTGCTAGGCATTGGAGATAGAAAGACTTTTCAACAGACATTCAACCTTTCTAGAAAGTATTCAGCAAAATCTCCAGCCAAAGCTGACTTGTTTAAGTATGATGGGAAGTCTTTAGCTAAGGATAACAATAACTTTTGAAAAAAGATTTGTAAATCACAAGTGAAAATAACAATTGCTGTTACCAGTTTTTCTTTGATATATTCCTTACTGTACATGAATGGGCCTATATTTTCAAATCCAGCAAACATTTTTAAAATACCTTCTAGGTTCAAGGTACTGTACTAGTCACTGGGCATACAGAGATTAAAAAAAGGTCCCTGCCCTCAAGCAGAGTACCTTGGGACGGAGAGAAATGTAACATACCTGACCTTCAGGCAGTGGGAGCCAGGGTAGTCACTGTTCCAATATATAAATAAATAGGTATAATGTAAGATACATAAGGGCAAGATAAAAATCCAGACACAATACTATTAGAAAACATGATGATGGAGGGAGAATTTTCAGTTGGGGAAATGAGAGAAGTCTTCATGAAGGAGATGGCACTAGAGCTGGGCCTCAAAATAAGAGAATTTCAACTGATAGAGATGTGGAGTGAGTCTGTTTGAAGGAGAAGATGAGGAGAGTGGTCAATCTGCAAATGTTCAGGGCAGCAGAAGAGAAGGGATCTGGGGGCAGCTAGGTGGCGCAGTGGAGAGAGCTCTGGCCTTGGACTCAAGAGGACCTGAGTTCAAATCTGGCCTCAGACACTTGACTCCTACTAGCTGTGTGACCCTGGGCATGTCACTTAACCCCAATTGCATCACCAAAAAGCAAAGAAAAAAAAAGAGAGGAGGGATCTTTCTGGCTACAATTACAGCTTATCATAAAAGGTGCAGCGGAGATTAAGGTCACATGAAGCTAGGAAGGTAAGTTGGAACCATATTTCAGAGGGCCTAACATGTCAGTCACTCAATAGGCATTTATTAAGCTCCTATAATATGCCAGTCCCAGACTAAGGAATAATAATTTGTTCAGTCATTTCAGTTGTGTTTGACTCTTTTTGACCCCATTTGGGGTTTTCTTGGCAAAGATACTGGAGTGGTTTGCCATTTCCTTCTCCAACTCATTTGACAGATTAGGAAACTGAAGCAAACAGGATTAAGTGACTTGCCCAGGGTCCCATAGCTAGTAATGGTCTGAGGCCGGATTTGAACTCAGAATGATGAGACTTTCTGACTTCTGGCTCAGCACTCTGTGCAGTATGGCGCCATCTAGCTGCCCTAAAGGAATAATAATACAAATGTATTTTATCCCATAGGCAATAAGGAATCAAAGGAGGTTGGACATTCAGCAGGCAGAGAATGATTTGTGTTTATGTAAATTAATTGGCAGCTTGGATTGGACAGATTGGAGAGGAAAGAGAATGAAAGCAGAAGATTAATTAAGAGGTGATTACAGCATCATGAGTGAAATGAAGAGGACATGAGAGAGAACCCATAAGATGAGTGGGTACTAGAGATGTAATTGTACTATTTAGCAGAGATGGCTGTATAAGGCAAAGGAGAAAGACAACCTTTCTGCTGTCTTTAGCAGGCCTTTGCTCCTGGAATGTCAGTAGGCTGGACTTTCCAAGCCACTCCCTTTCCTTCGACCACTGGGCTGGAACTACACCCTAGTCACTGGCCCAGCCCATCCCACTGCTAAGGAGTGTCAAAGAAAATTCTGGGGCAGCAAGGTGGTGCAGTGGGTAGAGCTCCAGCCCTGGAATCAGTTCAAATGTGACCTCAGACACTTGACATTTACCAGCTGTGTGACCCTGGGCAAGTCACTTAACCCTGATTGCCTCACCAAAAAGAAAATAGAAAAGAAAATTCTGCTCTCTGAATTTGGAGCACAAGCTTGCCAGAGATTTAATTAATTTAATTATTCCAACTCTAGGTTTCTGCTTGAAAAAAGAAGAAGTCCAAAGGGACAGAAATCCAATCTGCTTTTGAAAATCTTTTTTTGACAAGCTGTTTTCAAGTTACAATTTATAGTATTCTCAAACAGACAAAATTCCGCAATAAGATAAAACACAATAACAAAGTTCAGGTAACTGTTGGATTCATCAGACAGAACAATAGTCACTTAAAAAGTCAACTCACTTTGGAGAATCATTTTCCTGAGCTATTCTATATAGTCAAAGGAGGAGATTAGCAATGAAGAGTACCTTAACTAGATTAAGGTATTCCTGTTCTGTCAGGTTATCTCCACTCCCTTTAGTTCATTTTCTAGGAATTTTGAGCTCCCTTTTGAACCTTTACCCAGTTTCCTAACTGCAAGTGGTCAGGCCTTTGAAAATGGAGGAAAAGATTTAATATCTGGCATTGTTTTCTAGAGAAAGTCCATAAATTCTGATAAGACTTTCTTTATCCAGGTAATTCTGGAAAGGACTCCAGACTAGAGAAAAATTTATTTCTTAAATTTTCTAAAAGAAAGAGTGGAGGTAGGGGACGGGAAACAAGGAAGAAGTTGCTCTCTTAGAGATAATCCTCTGAGACATCTAGTTGAGAACTCAATGGGGAAGACGGTGTGATTCAATCATGCCCATCCCCCTCACCAGACTGCAATTGCCAGTGACTTGCTTTAACTTGAGGACAAAGGACCCCCCCCCCCCAATTCCCCATCTAGCTTTGCTTTGGGACATTTTTTTTAAAAAGAATATATCAAAAGCTCCTTGAAATTCTTTCTCCTTT
The DNA here is from genome assembly GCF_900497805.2 of Vombatus ursinus. Taxonomy (NCBI): domain Eukaryota; kingdom Metazoa; phylum Chordata; class Mammalia; order Diprotodontia; family Vombatidae; genus Vombatus; species Vombatus ursinus. The sequence continues at coordinate 22,896,537 of NW_020954567.1, forward strand.
TGTTGGAGCCCCCAGTTAGGATTTTTATTTTAGCCACTGTCTTCCTCTTACTACCTACCTTGTTCACAGATAATGATATATACACCATTACCAAGAGGTTATGATCAAACAAGATTTTATATCTAGAGTGAGTCAGCCCTAAATGTAGGAATTGAATCAAGAATTATGAATAGAATGAAAAGAACAGAGAAACTTTGCAGGAAATCAATACTGTTTAGGGCTAAGGCTCATTGGGAAGGGTGGGAAAGCACATTTCAGTCTTACTCAAATTTCTCAGAGATAAACAGTTCAGTCTGAGAAACAGCTCTCTGCCTCACATCAGGATACCCCAGAGGCAGGCAGAGGCCAAGAAAGCCAAATTGCCTCAATATCCACTCGGTACTAAGCCTCCTTCTCTACCTTGCTACCCACCCATGAACTATTAGTTCAGACTGTTTTGAGTCTCTCTGGCTCCTTTTGAAATGGCCGGGATACAAGCAACTTCACCTCTCATTCAAACCTCATGCTCAGTGTGTTTCTCCCCACCTTTCCATCCCCCAACCAAAAGTTGCCTTGTCAAGAATCATCACTATACTACATTGCCCAGAAGTTCATTCTGCCTGCAGAAGTCCTTAAAAGCTGCCTACACTGTTACTATTCAGATAGAACCCTAGAGTCTCAGATTAATTGTCTTTATAGGATACAGCCTGGGCTGTATCAGAATGTTCCGGCTAGCATCAAGCACCGCCACAATTGACAAGACTTTTGTAAGAGAGAAAAAGAGACACTGGTGCCCTTCTCAGCTATATAGCACATTGGTAGAGCTCACTGAAATGCCCCATTAGGCAAGACTGCCCAGGAAGTCCATTCAGGGCAACAGTCCCCATTCCTGTGTGAGAGAGCTTGCTTGGGTCAATCATGATCTCTTTCCACCGGGAAGCCAGTTGTGCCTAAAGGCAACAGGTTTGCAGATAATGTTAATTCCACTAGCAGCCATAGTCATTTCTCCTTAAATAATTCCTAGCTAAATACTTCCTATGAATGCCAGAAAGGCAGTTTAATTACTCACCGGACAGTTCACCTGTGACTGCTAGGTCTACTTACAATAGAGTAGTGGAAGCCTATTCGTTCCTCATCCTCTTTTTCCTAGAAAGCGGGGTATGATCTAGTCTCACTATGTGTACTGTAGAGGAAAATCAGTTCACATTTGCAGAAGCACAGCTTCCCTCTTTCTACTGGCATGCAGTGTAGTTTCCAACATACATTTATCTGGGATGGTGGCATCTGAAGAGTGTCTCTAACACAACTCATTCTCCCAGAGCCTGGCAGGTCGTATCGCCTCTTCAGGGTTCTAGGGTATTCTAAGGGGTTTGGAGGTGACTTTTCTCTCTCACCATCAACTAGAGCTCCCACTGACTGTGTTCCTCCACTGTTAGGGACCAATGACTACTACCTCAGTTCTATTTAACCACTTAATTAGCTTTTACCAAGATATATTTACTTTGAAGTGATAGCAATAGCCAAGGACAAACATTTCTCCCCAACACCTTGGAAACATACTTTCCTCTCCACTTTCTCAGTCTCTGGGGAGAATAGGCTCACTCTTAGTACAATTCCTACAGAACATGGGTCCAACTAAGTTCACATACAGATATAGCATGACTGCAGGATAAGACCTTGTCACAGCTATCCTGGGCTGGTTTCAGAAGGTCATTCCCGAAAATCACTCTCTGTTCCTAGGGGTATTGATGCTGGGCTGGTTGCAAAACTCTGCCTGGACTTGACTTGCCAGATTTCTGTGGCTCCCTCTCCTGACCTCCAGATTAATCTTCCTGACTTAAAATGAAGAAGAACAGATGCAGAGTCCAAAGACCAAGGCCTATTTTTCAGGGCCACATGACCTCAATGGTGAGATGGCCCTAAGGTCTGAGCCCTTACAGCATTGTCTCTTACTGGATACTGTGAATGAAGGAGTCCAGCTGTGAACAGAGCAGCTGAAAAAGAGCATGCTAATACAGAGAAGCCTGTTTATTTAAATATTTAGTTAGTTTTCTGATAAGCCTTTTTTTTAATGCCTTGAGCTAACCAAAGTAATCTGGTTAGTTAATTGGAATCAGCTAAAGAATGTCTATATATGTTCCACAGTCTCTCCAAATCACTTTCACTCTACATCATCATCCCTTTCTCAGAAGTAGGCATCTCATCATGAAGGGAAGCCACAAGAGGAACCCTGAATGTGTGTCTGTCCCTGTTACATACACAATTGTCTACCAATGGTTGGTCATCTCTCATGTTTGGAAGGGATTGTAGAGGTGTTAGGGTCATAGATTTAGAAATGGAGAGGCCTTCAGAGGCCATCTCATCCAACTCCATCATTTTATAGGTGAGGAAATTAAGGTTCAGGAAGATGAAGTTATTTGTCCAGAGGTATTGAGTGGGAGAACTAACATTTGAACCCATGCTCCCTGAATGCCAGTCCAGGGTGCTTTCCATGGTACCATATTGCCTGTTCATATACTTCAAGATACCTATGTCTATCATTCTATCTTGTCTTCTCCCAAAGGGCTAATTTGCCAAGTCAAGTCAATAAGCATTTATTAGTACCCTACTATGTGCCACACACATACACAGATACAAGAAGCAAAAGATAGTCCCTGCCTTCAAGGAACTTACAATCTAATGGGAGGGACAACAAGCAAACAAATACATATAAAACTATATAAGGATAAATAGGAAATAATTAACAGAGGGAGGGCATTAGATTTTAGAGGAGTTGGGAAAGGCTCCTATTAAAATGGGATTTTTTTCCCCTTCTAATTTTTTTTATTTTGTCACCAATTATATGTAAAAACAATTTTAACATTCTTTTTTCAAATTTTGTGTTCCAAATTCTTCCTTCCTTCCCTCCCCTCCCCACTTCATTGAGAAGGCATAGGTTATACATATGTAATCATGCGAAACACATTTCCATGTAAGTCATGCTGTGAAAGAAAACAGACCAAAAAAACCTCAAGAAAAATATAAAGACAGGAATGAAAAAGTATGCTTCAATCTGTATTAATACTCCATCAGTTCTTTCTTTGCAGATGGACAGCATCTTTCATCATAAATTCTTCAGAATTGTCTTAGATCATTGTATTGCTGAGAATAGCTAAGTTATTCCCAACTGATCTTCATACAATATTGCAGTTATTGTATATTACAATATTACAATATTATGTTACAATAATTGCATACATTGTTCTCCTGGTCCTGCTCATTTCATTTTGCATCAGTTCATATAAGTCTTTCCCAGCTTTTCTGAGAACATCCTGCTTGTCATTTCTTATAGCACAATAGTATTCCTACATAATCATATACAACAGCTTGTTCAGCCATTCCCAATTGATGGACATCCCCTCAGTTTTCAGTTCTTTGCACCACTAAAAGAGTTGCCATAAATATTTTTGTATTTATAGGTCATTTTCCTTTTTTTTTTTATCTTTTTGGGATATAGACCTAAGGGTGGTATTGCTTGGTCAAAGAGTATGCATGGTTTTATAGACCTTTGGGCATAGTTCCAAATTGCTCTCTAAAATGGTTGAATCAATTTGCAATTCCACCAACAGTGCACTAGTGTCTTAATTTTTCCATATCCCCTCAAATATTTGTGATTTTCCTTTTCTGTCATGTTAGCCAATCTGATAGGTGTGGGGTGGTACCTCAGAGTTGTTTTAATTTGCATTTCTCTAGTCAATAGTGATTTAGAGCAGGGCTTCTTAAACTTTTTCACTTGTGATCCCTTTTTGGTTTTGGCACTGTTCATTGGGGTTGCATGGCCTGCCAGCATGCGCAGTGCAAAGTATGCATGCTTTGTGTTTAGAACCAAGGTTGCAGTGAAGTTGCCTAATACACCATAGGCAACTGCTACCAGAAACACCTTGGATTTGTTATGCATTTGATTTTGAATTAATTTTTGGTCGTTTTGGTCCATATGGGATCGAGGCCCACAGTTTAAGAAGCACTGATTTAGAACATTTTTTCACATGACTATAGATAGCTTTGATTACTTTGTCTGAAAACTGCCTGTTCATATCCTTTGACCAAAAAAATGGTATTTTACTTGAAGCTTAGAAAGGCAGGGAAGCTAATAGGCAGAGATGAGTAGGGAGAGCATTTCAGGCATGGGGGACAGACAGAAAATGTAGGGAGCTGAGAGATAAGAGTGTCCTGTACAAGTGGTAACAAGGAGGCCAGTATCAAAAATCAAAGAGTACATGGAGGGCAGGAAAGTGTAAGAAGCCTGAAAAAAGTAGGAAGGATTCAGGTTGGGAAGTACTTTAAAGAGCAAATAGAAGATATTATATTTGATTCTGGGGGGTAAGAGGGAATAATTAGAGTTTATTGAGTAATGAGGCAACATGATCAGACCCAAACTTTAGGACAATCGCTTTGGCAGCTCAGTGGAGGATGGACTGGAGTGGGGAGATAATACCAGCTGTGTGACCCTGAGCAAGTCACTTAAATCCTGTTTGCCTCAGTTTTCTCTTCTGTAAAATGAGCTGGAGAAGGAAATGTCAAATCACTCCAGTATCTTTGCCAAGAAAACCTCAAATGGGCTCATGAAGAGTCGGACATAACTGAAAACAACAGAACAACAACAACAAAAAAAGGTGTGATATGATGAGGACGTTGGTGGCCATGATTCCTCTCACTTTCTCCCTGAGTTTTAATCAAGAGGATACTGCCTTAATAAAAGCTTTGGGTTCACCTGACTATAGATGTTGAAGACAGGATTGCAGAGAGTGGAGGAATATGGATAGTGTTGTTTTTTTGGGTAACTGTTTCAACTCAAGACATTAATGGCTAGCAGCGGAGGAAGCTGTCCAGGAGACATAGATTTAGAGCCAGAATAGACTTTAGAGGCAATTGAGTCAACCCTCTCCCCTCATTTTATAGGTGAGGAAATTGAGGTGTGGAGACATTTAAGTTACTTGCCCAGGGTCACACAGCTAATAAGTGTCTGGGGTATTTGAACCCAGATTTTCCTGACTCTATGTCTGATGCACTATGTACTGTGCCTGGCTTCCTCTCGTACTACTCATTACTGAGCAGTGAACAGCCATTTGGAAAGTCTCCATACTGTACTTTATTGTCTTTTATGTCTTGTAACAAATGTACCCAGACTATAATGTGAACATGTTTTTCTTTTTAAGTCGTGAGAAGCCAGAAAAGTAATGAGACTTAAGGGGGATTGAGACACAGGCTAGCCTAGTTAAGCTGTTTTTGGAGATGTTCCCAGAGTTTTAACTTTGGGTGGGGATGAGAAACTAAATGAAATTGTAATCAATATATGCATTTTTCCATGTGAATTGTAATGGGTGTTAAGTGCAGGTGCAGAAAGACTCAAATAGCATCTCCAGATGGAGGATGTTTGGGAGCTGCTAAGAGACTCATGATGATATTGTGTAAGAAAAGTGCCTTGGGGAGACGGGATCATTTATGGTCATTCTCCAACTGGTTCTAATGTGAATGAAAATGGTGCCCTAAGGGTTAAAAAGAATATTAAAGGTTGCTTTTCCAGTACTTTGGAGATTACTGGAAAAGCAACCCTTAATACTCTTTTTAACCCTTAGGGCACCGTTTGTATCCACATCGGTTTCAATTGGCTACTCATGTGGTTGGGAGGACCCCTTTTCTATTGGTTGCATAGTCAGAACTGTTGGCATTTTGAAAAAAGCCTGATTTGGTTATCTCTTTGCCTCTTTATATTGAGCTATACTCTAATTAGTATGATGGTGTCCTTTGACAGGAAGCAAAAGGAAGGGCAAAGCATTTATAGAGCTTCTACTATATGACAGGCACTATGCCAAACACTTTAAAAAAATATTACTTCATTTAATGAAACTATGTTGTGAAGAGAAGAACTGAGAAATCGTCTTCTCCCCTGAAGCCATGTGGCTCCAAGAAACAGGGCCTCCTTGGCCTTTGTTGTTGTTGTTGTGAAGGGAATGGAGTCTCTGACCTTTGCTGAGGGTGAGAGACACAGGAATCCAGGAGTCAAAATCCAGGCCAGATTTGGAAGCTGAGTTACTACTCAGTGCCCCAAGGAACCAGGAGCATTCTTTGGTCTTCCAGAATGACCTTCCGAACACCAGCCCAGGGAAAGGATTCATTTGCCAGTAAGTGCCACATCTGGACATAGACTTGATGGGCCAATAACACTATCATATAGTAACTGAGCTAAATTTAGACCTACTCCCCCAGAGACCAAGGTAGGGTAGGGGAAAGTATTTCCTGGAGTTATTGGGAGGAATGTTTGTAGGCTCATTCTTGCTGTATCTGTGAAATCAATACCCCTTTGTAAAAATCACCCCCTGTTAAAAGTGATTAAATGGAACTGGGGTGCTAGATTCTGGTCTCTTAAAAATGATGGGGCTTGAGCCGATAACAAAGAAAACCCTGAAGGCACCTGAAAGTTCAGAGTGGGGAGATGAAGCAAGTCTGGTCATAAGAAAATGGGGCCAGAGTGGAAACACTGCAGAATGATTCTTTTACATTTTTTTAAATCTTAGACTGAGCCTAGAGGAGCTTGGGCCAAGGTGGAGAGAGGGAACATTCAGTTATTTGCTGCAGAGTAAGGATAATTCCTAAGTACTTCCTTTTGTTGTTGTTCAGTTGTTTTCAGTTGTGTCAGACTCTTCATGACTTCCATTTTGTGGTTTTCTTGGCAAAGATACTGGAGATTCGCCATTTCCTTCTCCAACTCATTTAACAGATGAAGAAACTGAGACAGAGTGAAGTGACTTGCCCAGGGTCACACAGTCAGTAAGTGTCTGAGGTTAGATTTGAATTCAGGAAGATGAGTCTTCCTCACTTCAGGCCCAGCACTCTATCCAATGCACCACCTAGCTGCCCGAATCTGTTTCCTTTACTTAGCATTATAGTTGGGTTCAAAATCTTCCTTTCCTCAAGGACCCTCCATCTTCATCAATTTATATGGGGTTTCCTTCATTTTTGCATAAGTAAATACAAAATATACAGGCATCCCCAAAGTTTTAGTGTCTACTAAAATCTAAATTAAATAACTAAAACTGCACCAGGATTTTGGGGGTACCCTGTACATAAATCACCTGTACTGCCAGGTCAGTTGAATTGGGCCCCATTAGTTAGCTTTTCTTTGCCTAGTCTCAGGCAAAGCCGTTGCTTTCCCCAGGGCTTCTTTGGAAAGTTCTCCACCCCAGGCCCACGAGTTTGAGTTAGATAATTAGAAAGGACACATCATAAACCTGGACTATGGCAGCCCCGGCACTGCACCCCTCCAGGCATTGTAATCTCTGGCTGACACCCAGCTGGGTGGGCTCCAGCTCTTTTGTCACCCCGGAGGGTTTTGGCTTTTTTATTGTCTTCCTGATTCCAAGCCCACTCCTTCCTGTTCTCTCTGACTTCTATCCTTCAGGCAGTGACTGGATAAAACCAGGCTGCCAAGTCTCCAGGTTTGTCATGTACTAGAAGAGCTTCTAAGTTTTTGTGTAAGCAAGCCCTTCTGAAAAATGCTTATAGGTGCTGTTTCCTCGTTGCCCAAGAAGGCTCTCGGTTAGCAAGGGCCCAGCATGGCTGTTACCTTGTATTACCTCGGTAACACCTCTCCTATATGCCGCCTTCTCACCTTTAATACAGCCACCACCCTGATGCAGGTCCTCAACACTTCATACCTGGATTATTGCCAGGGCCTGCTGTTTGGTCACCCTGCCTCAAGTCTCACTACTCCAGCCCATCCTCCACTCAAATGGATCTTCCTAAAGTGCAGACAAGTCTGACCAGGTCACCCCTCTCCTCCCCCATTCAGTAAACTCCAGCCTCAAACCTAACTGTTTTTAGTTCTTACTCCCAATCGCATGTACTCTGTGATTCAGTTATGCCGGCCCCTCTGCTGTCTCTCACCCAAGACACTGCATCTCCGGATTCCCTGCATTTTTACTGACTCTCCTGCATGCCTGGGTTGTTCTCGATCCTCATCTCTGGCTTCCCTGGCTTTCTTCAAGTCCCAGCTGAAACCCTACCTTCTACAAGGAGCCTTTCCTCAACCTCCTTAATACTAGTGCCTTCCCTTTATTGATTATACCCAATTGATCCAATATATATCTTGTCTGTATGTAGTTGCTTGCATGTTATCTCACCCATTAGAATGACCAGAGCCTGGTTTTTTGCCCTTCTTTATATTCCCACTGCTTAACACAGTGCCCAGTATGCAGTAGATAGTTTAAAAATACTAGTCAACTAACTGACATCCCACCTAGAAGAGACATACAAAAAGGTCTTAAATTGTCAACAGCTCCCCAGCCTGGACTCTCTTCCTCGGTCAAAGGGATTGTCTGCTTCAGGGTGGCCTATCCTAATTTTTCCATCACAAAAGGCATCTACAATAGAGCAGCAGTAAAGCCCAAGGGTGAGCCTTACTGGCTAGTTCCCACTAACCAAGCATGGCCCTTTCACCATGTGAGGCAATACCAGAGCAGGCCAAGGCAGAGGAGGGTCTGCCCCAGCTTGTGAAGCCCCAGGGCAGTCCCTGTAATATGAGCAGCCCTGCTTGCTGTGACACTCCCCTGCCGGTCGTACCCTGTGAGTCTTGCAGTCTGTTCCTGTGCCCTCAAACAACTTGCATCAATAGCTCCAGGGGGAGTCTTTCCCAAAGTGTGTGTGGGGGGGGGAACACCTGGGGCCTTTGAGGCACATTTCTAGAGGGAGGGGGCAATCAGATCAATTGTCTTCACCAAATGCTTCAGCGGTGTACACAAAGGTTTAGTGACATAAATCTAGAGCCCAAAGAGAGCGGCCATCCAATCCAACCCCCACATTTAACCCAGGAAGAAACTGAAGCTCAGGGAGGTTAAGCAGCTTGCTGAAAGTCAGGAGGTGGAATTGGACCTAGGTTCTTTGACTTTGAAGCTAGTGTTCCTTCCATGAGACCATGCTGTATCAAGCACAGCCATAGTGGGCTATAATATATGTGTGTGTGTGTGTGTGTGTGAGTGTGTGTGTGTGTGTATACACTACAAACTGATATAAGGAGAAAGAAACAGGCTTCCCTCTCCACCCCAATCTGTTCTCCCGACCCTGCCCTCTTCCTTATGTGATCAGCAAGTCAGTACACTGAAATGTCTATGTTCAATTCTATTCAATTCAATAAGCATTTATTAAGCACCTACTCTATACTATACTTTGACTCCAACATAGTGATGTCATTTTGGTCCTCTTTGAGAACAAACAACAACAAACAAGCTTCCAACCAACACTTTACAAGGTGCAGATGACACAAAGATTAAAGCCCCTGAGTTTATATCTTATTGAGGTTAGGGAATACATCATGGACACAGAAAAGCAATAACAAAGGAAAGTCCCCCAGGACTCCTACCAAGTTCAGCCGTGCACATCATCACGCCCCAGAGATTTTCTTGGATCAGTTTTTTTCTCTCCGAAAAAAAATTTTCTCCAAATAGTTTTGACTAATATTGCATTCTCTGGCAATAATCATTGCCTTCCCTTTTCCTTAAATATCCAAGTTAAATGCTGCTGTCACTAGCTGAAAAAGGTACTGCTACTTATCACACAATTTGCTTGCTCCCTGTGACTCCATTGGGTGCTCTTAATATTACAGCAATGTGTCCGAAGTGGATAGAGCACTTGGCTGGGAATCAGGAAGATGAGTCTTTCGGAGGTCAAATCTGGCCTCAGACACTTACTAGATGTGTGACCCTGAGCAAGTCACTTAACCCTGTGTCTCAGTAAATGTGTCAAATGAGCTGAAGACAGAAATGGCAAACCACTCCAATATCTTTGCCAAGAAAACCTTAAATGGGGTCATGAAGAATCAGACATGACTGAAAAATGACTCAACAATAACAACAATTACAGTGATATCTGAATAAAAATGAAAATATAGCTAGGAGAGACATTGTAGGTGCAAAATCATAAAAGGTGGCAAATAATTGGTGATAGGGTAAAAGGAAAGGAGGAATCAAAGATAACTAAGATTTTTACTCTGGATGACTAGGAGGATGGTTGTTCCATCAACAGAATAGGGAAGCTGGGAGAAAGGTCTGATGATTGGTAGTTTGGAATATATTGAAATTGAGTTTCATTGGGACACACAGGTGTCCAATAAGCAGTTGAATACATGGGCCTAGAGTTCAGGGGCCTCAAGATGGCAAAGTGAGAGTTTGATAGCAGCCAAGATTCCTGAAATCCTGTTTGGAAAACAATAATATACAGACCAAAGAAAAGGAAAACCACTAAAAACAAGGAAAAGGAAGGCCACCCACCCACACATACACACACAATCAAATAAATGAACAGAAAAGAAAAGTGCTGACATGAAGAAAAACTACTGAGGAACTGAAGAGGCAGTGGATTGGCTATCTGGTGATGACATTTTTTTTTTCTTATTTTTGCCTGTGGCAACCCAAGAATCAAAGAAAATTGAAAAATGCCCTTAGTCCCATATGGCTCTCTTCTTCTGCCGTGGTGGTGGCAGAGTGGTGATAAAGGGGTGGATGGTACTAAAAAGTTCACATTTTGAAGAATGTCAACAGACTCAATTTGACTATTGGTACTCTACAAGTTAAGATCCATGTCCAATGACCAACAAGTGGACATATCACTAGAGGAGCTGAATAATATCAATCTTGGCATTCTTCTGAAACCAGGAGAAGAATGGTATCCAGGTATATATAAGACTAATGCATAAGATGTGTATTAAAATATGCTAAAATGTTAATCAATATAACTTCAAGATACTGTCTTACAAAGGCTAGAGTGGCAAAAAAAAATTTGTATGATAAAATTCAATATTGGTGGGGCTGTGGAGAAACAGTCACTGAGCTACATCATTGGTGGGTTATAGATTATATTTTGGAGAGCAATCTGTCAATACACAATGATTCAAAAAACTGAGCCTATCTTTTGACTTTAAGATTGGATTGCTAGGAATTTATACTAAAATATCACAAAAAAGGGAAAAGTAAGATGTGTTACAAAATTTTTGTAACTGCTTTATTTGCATTGCAAAAAAAGAGAAAAAAACTCTGTAAGTCCTACAATTGGAGGACTGAATAAGTTATGGTGTAGTAATGCAATAGAATATTATAGTACTATAAAATTATATTAAGAATACTGGGAAATGTGGAAAGTCAGAGTGATGCAAAGCAAGATCATCAGAGACATAAAGGTATATACATTTGCTACATTGGCAGGCTGCTACCCCAAGATGCAACAAAAAAGCTCTTTCTGCATCTCAGAGAACTAGAAAGTTGGTGTGACTCAGGCTTCAAAGAGTCCATCTCTCAACTGTTCATGCCACTGGTTTGATTTCATCAGGGAACGGTGGGAAGTTCTGGCAGTCAGTAGAAGGAGAATGTTGTTGGGCTTTCCAACTGTCCTATTTCAGTTCATGCTTGCAAAGACTCTTCATCCCCAAAGGTAGTTCTGAAATAATACCTACTGTTTTGTATTTGAGGTCAGCATTTAGATTGCCTGGCATCTCATCTTTTACCAGCAACATAGGCTTTTCAATTTACATCATTAAAATTTCCTCATTGGCAGCTCTCCACACCAATGAAATCACAGGTTCAGATAAAAGAAAATCATTAAAAGTATTAATTGAGCAGCTGTGGATAATACTAAGCTCTTATGCTATAAAAAGTAAGTTAATTGGATAAAGTCCCTGCTATCTAAGGTTTATCAGACCAACTAATGACATGCATATTGATATTCCAGACATCTATTAAGCAAATATTTAAATTAAATCAGCTAACTATTTCTGTTACTTAGAAGCAGAAGGGTAAGGCCACACACAGAGGAACACACACAGATAAAAGGCCCAGAAAAAAAAAAGAGACTGAAAAATAGGGGAACGTTTTTCTCTGCTGCGTGATTATAAACACTAATCCCAATCATCAACATAGATAGCATTTTTACAGCATTTTAAGATTAGCAAAGCACTTTATAAATATTATCTCATTTTATATTAAATATAATATTATTTCACTTTATAATGAATATCATCTCAACAACTTTGGGAAGTAAGTGTTATTATGCCCATTTATTTTATAGTTGAGGAAACTGGGGCAGGCAGAGGTTAAGTGACTTGCCCAGGGTCACACAGTTAGTAAGTGTCTGAGGGTAGATTTAAACTCAGGTTTTCCTAATTCCAGGTCCAATGTTCTATTCCCTGAGCCACGTAACTCCCTCACAGAATTCAGTTTTGGTCAGTGGTTACAATTTAGTTATGTAATATAACAAGGAACATATGATAGAAAGAGTGCTGGAGTTGGAGTCACAATGGTATCCGGGTCTGAATTCTACCTCTGGTTACCCATGTGCCCATGGGCAAGTAACTTAATCTGTCACTTAATCTCTCTGGGCCTCAGTTTTCTCATCTATAAAATAAGGATAATGAATACTTGATAAGGTTGTTGTGAGGGTCAAATGAAGTAACTTATATAAAATACTTTGTTAACCTTAAAGCACTTTTTTAATTTTAAAAAGATTTTTTTTCAATAAACAAAACCTATTTTATTTCTTATCCACTACCTCCTTTAAAAAATATTTGTAACAAATATGTATAGTCAAGTAAAACAAATTCCTACATTGGTCATGTCCAAAAAATGCATTTTTAATGCTGTATCCTTCATTCAACACCTCTCTCTCAGGAGTGGGCAGCATGCTTCACTATCAGTGCTCTGCTTAAAGCGTTTGTATAAATGCCATTTATCATTAAGACCAACCCCATCCCTAAATCACTGTATGACCTAGGACAATCACTTTAGCTTTCTGTTTCAGATTCCTCACCTGTGACAGGAAGGGGCTGGTTCAAATGCTCTTTAAGGTGCCTTTTAGCTCTGAGGTTCAATGGTTTGGACATTGCTGTGATTCTGATCTTGCTCGACTGGTAGCTTTACTTTGGTTTGGAACTTCTTACCCCCAGTTTGAAATCATGGGGTCAAGTGCAGGTTTTTGAAATGATTAATTCTCTGCTTTTCCACTGGAACTATCATTTACTGATTAGAAGCATGGCCAGGGAGTTGTTGTGGATAGAATCAGCAAAGTAAAGGTAGTTTTAGTAAGAAATACCTCCTGGTTCTACTGAGAGTAGTGATTTTATTTATAATATCAATTCACTGGATGGTGGGTGGTGAGAATTTCCATTTGCTCCTTTTATGGATGACATTGTACTGATTGTGTCAAGCCCCAGGATACTTCATCCACAGTCTTTTGAAGATATCTGTAATCACTCAAAGGAGTTTGTCCTGTCCATTCACACAGGAAAGACCAAGTGGATGAAGAACATTTATTACCCAGATTTCAGGGTACATTTCAGGAAATTGAAAAGTTCTTTTTACTGACCCCAAGTTTCCCAGGAAAGCTATAGCTTGTCTTTCCAACACCAACATTTCCTTGATGTTGCAATATGGAAATGAAGCACAGAAAGCCACCAGTTCTGAAGAACTAAAGATGAGAATCACACAGAAGCCAATGGAGAGGTTCATGTTGGGTACAAGCAGATTGCAACATATAACCAATGAGCAATTCAAAAGATCAGGAATAAAGAGTATCATTAAAGAATAAAATTACTGGAAAAGAGTGTCTTTTGTTCACATGGCAAGAGACAAATATGAAAGGTGGACAACCAGAGTGCTCTCCTAGCACTCTCTAGATGTTGGGAGAAAGTGTTGTTGGGTGGATCATCTATGGTGAACTTTCAGACAAACATGAACAAGAGACCCTTAGGATGGGCACACATAGGTGGGAAGCAAACTACAGTTTTGGAAGGAACTCTTAAATAAATGAATTCATGAACCCATTTGAGTATTTGAGTATCAATGAAGTTGATTATTTCATCATGATAAAGAGCAATATTAACTAGTTTACTTTAGTATGCCATTCTATATCTGGATAAGCATTCCAAGAAATTTAAAAGGCTAATCAATAGTAATGTAACAGGGATATCCCATTGGAGGATGTGCTTTGGCACTCTGAAAAATGAGACAGGAGTTCTGGCTATTGCTAAAGGACATAAGTGACCAGAGGCCTCTGGTTGGTCCAGACAGGTGCTTCCCTCCTCCAACCTCACACCCAGAAGCAGAGGTTGTCTCAAAGAAGAATGGCCACCAAACCAGGAAGAATGTTCCACGTGGTAGACTTTAAAAGGGGCTCTGCTAAACCATTTTGGGAAAGCCCTTGACATAAACTAAACCTAAAGTATGCTTAAGAGATTGTCTCCAGAGGTCTACCCTGGGGTGGGAACATAATGAGCCAGAGAAAATGAGGAAAAACTTGACCTCCCTCTTTAGAGGTCAGGCTTCATCGGGACTGAACCTGGTCTATGTGATCCCAGAGCTAGAGCTCCTTAGTGGGAGAAGACGCTGAACTCCCATGTTAATAGACCCTGTCACAATAGATTTTTTAATATTATGCCCAATTAGATCTGGATACAGTGAAAAGGCTTTGTAGTCAGACGACCTGGGACTAAATCATCATAGTTCTGCTACTCTCTATCCATGTGACTTTGGAAAAATCACTTCACTATTTTGGACCTCAATTTCTTCACCTCCAAAACAAAAAGATTAAACTAAATGACTTCTAAGTCCCTTAAAACTCTAAACCTCAGGGCAGCTAGGTGGTGCAGTGGATAGAGCCCTGGATTCAGGAGGACCTGAGTTCAAATACCGCCTCAGACACATAACACTTACCAGCTGTGTGACCCTGGGCAAGTCATTTAACCCCATTGCCTAGCCAAAAAAAAAAAACCAAACTCTAAACCTCATTCAAGACATCACTCTTTTTGGGATGTCATTGGTCCTCTTCGAGAACAAAGGATAAACAACAACAAACCTGTGATTCCATCATCATAAGCTTTTGGAGGGCAAGAGCCATTTAAAAAAATAATTCAACAATTCAACAAATAATTATTAAGTATTTATTATTTATAAACTACCAGGAATATAAAACTAAAACAATCTTGTCCTCAAGGAGCTTACATTCTCCATACATACACCAGACAGATACTTCTCTATCTTTCAAAGCAAACCTTTTCCAACTCATTATTAAATTTCTTTGAACTGATGGATTGACTAACATGATTCTCAAGTCACAGACTGGAAACATTCTTTCAGAAGATCTAAGTTTCCTATGGAAAACTTGAGTAAGGGGTCCCACCAAATAGATTTCTACCTACTAGAGTCCAAAAGACTACTTGTCAGAACACATTTTTAAAATCAAACTTAAAGATGGAGAAATGTCGAAGAGGCATATCTTATGAGTTTTATTTGATTCATTTTGAGAGCCTGAACAATTTGGCCCACTATTTGGAGACAGCTCCCATTTTTTTTGAATAAAGCATTTTGAATGGATGCCCAGAAGGTTGACCCTTTGGGGCTAACTGCTCTTTCAGGATGAGAGATTATGTTGTTACCTGTCCAATAATAACAGAAGTTTAATTGTATCCCCAAATTCAGTTAAGTATATGCTAAAGAACTTATCTGATGTGAAAGAAGAGAAGAGCATTTGTGTTTGACAGAATCATAATGCATGTAGAACAGAGCCATTGAGGGAATACTATGGATCATGATGGAATACTATGGAATACTAATGTCTATCTTTGTGCCATTAAGGACATATGATGTAGCATATTTTGTAGATGGTAAGATTGTAAATTTTTAAATGGTTTTCACAGTACCTCTTCCAAGGAAATAGTAAATAGGTAGAAATTTCGCAACATAATTGGGTAGATTAGTATTTATTAATAGTACTAATGACACTATTAAAACAAGTACTAGCCATAATATTTATGGAGAATAAATGAGCACATTTAATTAAATTCAAAAAGCATTTATTAAGTTTTTTTTTATGTGCAATACACTGCTAGGCTTTGGAGGTAATGAAAAACAGTGCTTACCCTCAAGAAACTTACATTTTATGGGAAGGATGTATGATATTTAATCAAGAATAAATATTTTGAACAGGGAAAGAACACAAATGAGGGACCATGGAAGTTTTGTTATGGGAAGTAGCACTTGTGTTGAGCCTTGAAGAAAGCTGGAGGCCCAGTGGTGAGGAGAGAGTGCCTTTCTAGGAACATGGGCAACTTGAGCAAAGCAAAGGTATAGAGAATGCTATGCTGAGTTCAGGGAATTGCAAGTACATCAGTTTGGCTGGAATATCAAATTCATGAAAGGGAATAATAAGAAGTAAGTCCAGAAAGGTGGTCTGGATTCGTATTCTGGACCATGCAACATGGTGCAATGGGTAAGGTGCTGAACTTGGAGTCAGAGGACCTGAGCTTTGACACTTGCTACCTGGGTGACCTTTGACAAGTCACTTAGAATCTCATGTTTCTGGGCAGCTGGGTGGCGCAGTAGATAGAGCTCCGACCTGGGAGTCAGGAGGACCTGAGTTCAAATCGGGTCTTAGACATTTGAAACTTGCTAGCTGTGTGACCCTGGCTGGGCAAGTCACTTAACCCCGATTGCTTCACAAAAAAAAAAAAAAAAAAAAGGAATCTCATGTTTCATATTCTATAAAATGAAGTGATGGACCAATGACCAACAAGGATCTTTCCAGTTTTGCATCTATGCTCTTAAGACCCAGATTTAAATCTTCACAAAGAGACAAAAGCTTTCTTTAAGGAAAATAAGTACAATAGGGTATCCCAAAAGCCTTAAGCTATTAAGGTTTAAAACTGCATTTTAGAATACTCTGTATATGTATTAGGAGGATTATTGGTACAGAATTCCTTAGAGTTTTGTATTGTATGAGTTCCCATAGTTGCTGCTACAATGATTTCCATAGTGGTTCTTTAATTATAACGTGCTTATGTTAAAAGGCCTTCTGGTCTGTTACCTGTTGCTAAGATCTTTGAATGGTTTAGCCTGCATTCAGCTCTCTGGTTAGAAGAAATAAAAACTCTACGTATCACATCTCAACAACTCATATAAAAAAAAAAAGAACAACCTCACCTTGAATATAGATAATTTAATACTGTTATTATCATTAGCAAATTAACAAAGTTAAAGTCAGTGATAGTTATCACTTCAAGTGTGTTGCTTTTTTCCCCTGGGGGAAGGTTTTACAAGGAAGCTGAGAGTATAAACTGGTTGGTTTCCATTGCTACTTTTATCGATGGTTGGTTATTCATGTTTATAAGTAAAAACTAATGCAGGCATTCATTACTGCCTTCTTGATAATGTAACAATTTGCTAAGTGTTGGGGAGGGGTGGAGGAGGAATATGAAAGAAACTTAAGTTGTGGTCCTTGGCCCTTCAGGAATTTCCCCTATGGTAGCAGAGACAAAAGAGACTCACATGAAATTGTTAAGAAATGATGTAAGGCAGTGTATGATTAAGTGCCAAAATTAATGACTTGGACATCAAGCGCTGTGAGAGCTCATTGAAAAGAAAGAACAGGGGCAGCTAGAGCTATAAGTCAAGGGCTCTTGGAGGAGGCAGCGTTTGACCCGAATCCTGAGAGATGGCCAAAGGAATAATGGTGGGCTAGGACTAGGAAAGGCATTCCAGAGGCTGGAAATAAATAGTGTTTGCAAATGTGTAGAGGTTGGAATAAACATGGCATGGTTGAAGACCGAGAACAAATTAACTTGACTACAATAGACAATTTTGGGCATGGTGGGGAAATAAGGTTAGAAAAGCAGTGTGGAGCCAGATTCTATAAGTCATAAATTTCAGGCTAACTAATAATAACTAGCTATGAGCTAGTTATTAATGCTATTATAATATTATTATAGTATATTAATATAATAGCACTTTAAAATTTGCAAAGCACCTTACAAATATTTTCTCATTAGATCCTCACAATAATCCTGGAAAGTAGGTGCTGCTATTGTCCCCATTTTACAGACAAGGAAACTGAAGGAAGAAGAGGTTAAGTGACTTGCCCAGGTTCATATAGCTGGGGTCCGAGGTTCGATCTGAACTCAGGTCTTCCTGGTTCCAGGTCCAGCATTCTACCCACTGTGTCAACCTATCTGCTTGTAAAACTAATGACTATTAACTTTCATTTATGTAGCACTTTAAGATTTACAGAGAACTTTTTCTCACAATAACTCTAGAGGAGTTAATATGAATGTTATCACCTCCATTTCATGGATGAGGACACCAAGGATCAGTGACTTGCCTGTTCTTCTTATAGTTAGTAGGTGTCAGAGCTTGAGTGAGTAGACTGGATCTTACTATGTATCTATTATGTATGTGGGTGACTGTTGTAGTTTTTTCGAGACATAGTAAAAGCGTTGTTTTTAGGGAAACTAAATTGGTAATCTACTTTATTTCCTCATCATGGAAGGGAGGTGACCCTGGATTCTTGAAGCCTATGTCACTAGAATCCAAATGCTGGCAAATAATTTGAAAAGACTTTAATTACAGACCCAATGCCAGTATGTTCATTGTCTGAGGTCTAGTCTAGTTGTGTTCTGAGACTCCTTTTACCAGCCCCTGAATTTTTGTGGGTATGCAAAAGCTACAAAAAGCCATCTTTTAAGGTGTGAAGGGATATGGATCTAGATTAGCTGAGTCAATCACAGATTGACTGTGCTCAAGAACTCTAGCTCACAACCTGGAAGGGCTTGATTCTGAGGTCTGCCTCATCCCAAGCAAGAAAGAGGACGACAGGGTCATCCTGGCAAGCTAATTATTTTAGGTTTAGCCTTTCTTTTTGACAACTTTTCCTGGTATAAGGAAGTGAGAGAGCTAATCCTAATTTATGATCCTACCTTGTAGGGTTATTGTGAAGCACAAATGAGATATATTATCAAATTATTGATATTACAAATGTTTTGTAAAGTGCTTAGCACAGTACCTGGCACTGAGTAGGTGCTATGTAAAGGCTTATTCCCTATTGCTGGCACTACGGTTCCATATGCAAATCAAATGCTAGTCAAAGCCTTATATCCTTTATTAGGTACAAATGGGCCCATCCAAAGTTTCACATCTGTTAGGTACAAAATAATTAATTTTAATCTGATGGGTTGTAAATGTTCAAATGTGGCCACAGCCAAGCCTGAATGTTGGACACTTTCATTTCTCAATATCTCCTTAGTTTCCACTTACATCCTGCAAATTTGCCTTAATCTCATGGGGAAGAGACATCCAACAGCAATCAGGAAAGACCTCAGGTGGCATGTGAGCTGAGCCTTTAAGGGCGTTTAGAGTTCCAAGAAATGGAAGGAAGGAGACAAAACAGTCTAGGCATTGGGGACAGTCTGTGCAAAAGCTGGAAATGTGTGCAGGAATGGCAAACAGGTCAGTCTGGTGTGAAGGGAATCAATATAATAATCAGTCTGGAAAGGTAGACTGAAGCCATATGTTAAAAGACTAGTTTTTATTTGAAAGAAATTATCATTTGTCTCTTATATTAATAACCAGATATTAATTGAGATTAAAGTTTTCCCTTTCTATTTCCTCATTCAGAAACTAGCCCCTGTAGATTATTCAGACAATCTCTGAAGGACGTTGCTGATAGATGAGACGGCCCAAATCCTCGGGGTACATGCTTTTTGATCTTGAGTGGGACTCCACCCAACTCAGAAACCTTACAAACAGAATCCAGTCTAAGCTAGATCTTGCTCTTAGGAAATAAGCCTGTCCTTAGAACCTTCCATTAGAATTTAGGGTGACCCAGCTTATGAAGGGGAAAGTCAACCAGAGAGGTCTGGGTAAAGATAGATTCTTCTGCCTAGATTGCTGAAGGTGGCTGAGTCTTGTGATCAGGTCACATTCTCAGCAGGAGGAACTGAAGACTTTTTGCCCACCTCCTCATTAATATGTCCACCCTCTCATTGCTTGTTAACCAATCAGAGTTGATTTCTATCCTCAAGGATGCGCCTTTTTAAGCATTCAATATTCTTTGAAGGGTCTTTGTTTTTTGAGAGAAAACCAAATGACCATCTTTTTATTTATTATCCTCTAGCTATAATTAATGAAATGATTGCTAATTACCCAGAAATTATATCTCTTGGACTTTTCATACATTACATATTTCATTCTAGAGGCAAAAGAGAGATACTGACTCTTCTAAGGCAGGAGAGTAACAGAGTCAGACTTACTTATATATTAGGAACATCAATTTGGCAACTGTGTGGAGGGTGGATTATAGAGAAAAGGGGCTGGAAATAAAGAGACTCATTAGTATGCTATTGAATAGCCCTGTCTAGAACTGATGACTGCCTGAATTAGGGTGGTGGTTTTGTGAATGGAGAGAGTGGGATAGATGTGATTACTTGGACCTAGCATCTGTAAGATTTACTAACTGATTGGGTATGGGGAGAATGAAGAATGGAGGATGATGCCTATGCTACAAATCTGACCGGCTGGCAGAAGAGTGGTGCCCTCAACAGAAATAAGGAACTTTAGGGGGCAAAATATGAGTTTGGTCTTGGATATGTGGCATTTGAGATGTCTATGGGACATACAAATGGAGATTCCAATAGTCAATTGGAGATGGGGTCCAGAGCTCTGGAGAGAGGTAGGGTTAGATATATAGATTTTTAGAAGTCAGTTGCATAAACCAGAGTAAAGATAGAAAAGATGAAGTTGGTGGTGGGGAGCTAGGAGGTGGAGTTGGTGTGTGCAATCATCAAGTGTGATCTCTTTGAGTAAGTTGAGAGATAATACCACTGACCTAAAACACACACACACACACACACACACACACACACACACACACACACACACACACACAAAACCACTTTGATGATCAACCCATTCTGACTGAAATTTCATTTCTGCAAAGGCCCTGTAGAAACTAATGACAAGTGTGGTTATTTCAAGAAAAAGGAGTTTGCTGTGATTTAAAAAAATGGAGGTCTTTTAGTGGGCATGAACATAGAGTTAATTTCCTAGGATTTTATTTCCCATAATGCTTCAGGCTGAAAAAGCGTGACTCATTGTTTGGATTACATAACTTAGAAGGTCAAATTTCTCTACTTCTCCATCGGCAAGGAGAGTGAGGGCTTCCATTGGCAAGGAATGTTCTTAATGGTACCAAAATTTTTTAAGTAGAGTCAGAGTCCAGTCCCAAGATGAGCCAAGATAGGGAGGTCATATAGGGGGAGGTACAGTCATTAATTATATCCTTGAACCCAGGAGTCCTGGCAAGGTGCTTCTATTCTTAGAGTTGAAATGAGAGTCGATGCAGAGCTCCAGTTTGCCTTGAGGGACTCCTACAAATCTCCATGAGCTAGATGGCAATGAACTCTAAGCTTTTATCATAAATTCTGAAGTGACTGGGTCCCTTTTCTACTCTGACAGAGGAATTAGTGAGGATTAGGTTAGAATTCTCCTGGAGCCTGTAAGAGATTGGATCCATTTGTGTATAGGGGCAGAGAATGACTATATTCCCTAATACCTTTCTCTGTTATTGACATTGCTTTTACATCAGTTAAATGTGTTTGCTAGTGGATAGGTATCTCTTACACAATCTGGAAATTGGGTTGTATTGGGAGAGGGGGGCTGAATTTGAGTAACCTATTGCTTATAACAGCCAGACGGATCCTGGAAAAAGTAGCAAAGGGTTCAGAGTTAGTGTTCTCAGAGATTTCAGGGGCCCTATATTACATATAAATGCCAGACATTTAGGTTTCTTCATCGGGTCTGGGTGACTGCAGCTGCAAAATCACATGGGCCAATAATTCAGGCAAAGGAGTTGTTCCTTTATACCTTCAGGGCTGAGATTAAAACTCAGAAAACAGTGTAAAACAAAAGGGAAGGGGAAGATGATATAGTATTTTTCATCCTGAATTTGGGCTTAGGATTTATTATACATAGAAGTTATAGAAATTTTTCATCAGGTGTGGGTTGGACTGGATGGTTTCTGTGGTTAATTCCTGCTCTGAAATTCTGTGATTTTCTGATCCCTAGCAGCTGAAATTGCCCTGTTCTCTGGCAAGGGCCTATTATGACTCAGATGTTCTAGGAGTCAGCTTCCCCAACTGAGAGGTGCGTCTGCTCTTGGGTGGGGCTAGGCACTGGGTGGGTATTAGTTCATTAGAGTATAGCTTGGCTTAAGATGGGGCAGTCCCTTCCTCTCTGCAATAGTTTTCATTTCTCATTGAGGGGCAAAAAATTAGATAATGCAATCTATGATTTAGGATCTAGGCTACCAGCCTAGGGAAGAAGTAGAATTATGGCCACCTGTTCCTTCTGACTGGCTATCTCCTCCTAAAATAGTCCAAGAGAAGGGAAGGCCAATGGCATGATTTAATGGACACCAATCAGTTCCCTTTTTTAATCAATCAATCCACAAACATTTATTAAGCTAGGAAGAGTTTTCTCTGTGTCTAGCCCTGTTTTAAGCTCTGGAGATGCAAAGAAGACTAAAAACAATCTCTATATTCAAGGAACATTCTGCCAGGGGAGACACAGTAACATTTATCTCCCTCATATTACCATCTGAAATTCTACCGATTAAGAGTCCACTGAGAGAACTAAGGAAAGTGTTAGTAACACTGTAGTTGATTCAATTTATAGAGGCGGTAGAGTGGCACTTGAGTTCAAATTTGACTTCAGACACTAGTTGTGTGACCCTCCCTGGACAAGTTGCTTAACTTCTGTCTGCCTCAGTTTCTTCATCTGTAAAATGGGGCTAATAATAGCACTTACCTCCCAGAGCTGTGGTACTGATCAAATGACATAATAATTATAAAGTCCTTAGCCAGTGCCTGACACATAGTAAGCACTACATAAACGTTAGATATTTTACTATTATCATCCTAATACCCAGGCCGAGAGAGATGGTGTGGTATAGTGGATAGAAAGCTAGTCTCACAGTCTGAAAGACCTGAGTTCAAATTTAGCTTCTGACAAATCCTGGCTTCTTGTAAGTCACTTAACCCTTTAGTGCCTATAGATGACTCTCTCAGAATGGAAATTGCAGAGAAGGTACCCCTCTGCCTTGGTAAAGAGGGTCAGTCCCCTCACTAAGGGTTGTCTATGCTAATGAAATCATAAGTCTGACCTAAAAACAACAAACAAATAGACAGAGCAATCTAGGTGAAAATCAGTTGCATTGAGAAAATGAGCATTTTGATGGGAGAATTGCAGGTAGGGAGAGAGACCTAATTTTGGATCATAGGACTCTAGGAGTACAGGGCAGGGCAGGGCAGGGTGGGGAGTGAGGCTGGGCAGGCAGAACCTTATCTTGTGTTTTTCATGGCGCTGCCTTGTGTAGCTTTCAGGCTGTTATGCTCACAATGGAAGGGGAATCCCAGAGGACATATCAGAAGGTGAGAACAGAAGGACAGGGCATGGTGAGGCAACAGCTGCATAAGCATGAGACTGAGCGGGAAGGAGGGAGAGATGTGCTTTGTGAGCAGAGTGAAAAGAATCAGAATGAGGAAGAAGCAGTGGTTTGGAAGGAGAGGTGCCAGGAGAAGCAGAGATACATGAGAGGGACTTAAGGACAGCAGAGTCCAGAACCAAGTGTTCCTATGTTATCACCAAAAATGTTAGCTCCCAGTTCTGCTGTTGGCAAGGGTTTCAGTAGATGGCTCCAAGAATGTTCAGAAGTTTCCTGGCAAGAAACCAGAGACCGTTGGATGGGTTTGGGAGCTTGTGTGAGAAGATAAAAGTGTGGCGTAGTAAAAAGAGCAAGGGGTTTGCAATCACAGGTCCAGGATTTACAATCAGAAATCCAGAATTTGCAATCATAAGTCCTGGGTTTGCAATCACAAGTCCAGGGTTTGCAATCAGAAATCCAGAATTTGC
>NW_020954567.1:22920278-23122037 GCF_900497805.2 Vombatus ursinus
TTTGCAATCACAAGTCCAGGGTTTGCAATCAGAAATCCAGAATTTGCAATCAGAAGTCCTGGATTTGCAATCACAAGTCCAGGGTTTGCAATCAGAAATCCAGAATTTGCAATCACAAGTCCAGGGTTTGCAATCAAGTCATAGGTTGGAACTGTGGTTTTGCCAAACTTTGTTTCATTCACCTCCCTTAGAGAGTTCTTTCCATCTATTGGCAGGTAGGTGGTGCAGTGGACAGAGTGCCTGGCCTGGAGTCAGGAAGACCTGAGTTCAAGTCTGGCCTCAAGATACTTGCTAACTGTGTGACCCTGGGCAAGTCACTTAACCCCTATTTGTCTCAGTTTCTCATCTGTAAAATGAACTGGAAAAGGAAACAGCAAACCACTCCAGGATCTTTGCCAACAAATGGAAGAGTTGGACACGACTGAACAGCTCTCCATATATCTTGTATGTACATATGTAGAGAGAGCTAGGTGGTGCCATAGTGCACTGAGCCTGGGATCAGGAAGACCTGAGTTCAAATTTGACCTCTGTTAGCTATGTGACCCTGAGCAAATCCCTTAACTGCTGTCAGCCTCAGTTTCCTCAACTGTAAAATGGGGATAATAATAGCATCTACTTTATAGTGTTGCTGTGAGGATCAAATGAGATGATAATTGCAAAATGCTTAGCATACTGCCTGGCACATAGTAAGAGCTACGTAAGTGTTAGCTATTATTATTATTATTATTATATATTGTTACAAATATTATTATACTATTGATTATTTTAAATATTATATTATTGATTATTATCATTGATAATAATTCATTGATGCATTGATCAGAGTTCTTAAGTCTTTCAAAGACATTTGTCTTTACAATGTTGTTATTATACACATTGTTCTGGTTCTGCTCACCTCGCTCTGCAACAGTGCTTGTAAGTCTACCCAGGTTTCTCTGAAAAAGCGTATCACAGGGGCAGCTAGGAGGTGCAGTGGATAGAGCACTGGCCCTGAAGTCAGGAGGACCTGAGTTCAAATCCGGCCTCAGACCAAACACTTAACACTTACTAGCTGTGTGACCCTGGGCAAGTCACTTAACTTAACAAAAAAACAACAACAACAACAACAACAAAAGCATATCACAATAATGACAGCTAGCTCTGATGGAGTGCTTTAAGGTCTGGAAAGCACTTTATGCATATTAATTCATTTGAAGCTCACAACAACCCTGTGAGATAGGAATTATTATTCTTATTATTGTTATTATTATTATCACCATTTTGCAGATGAGGAAATTGAGACACAGAGAGGTTAACTGACTTGCCAAGTATTGCACAGCTAGTAAGCTTCTGAGGAAGGATTAGAACTCGGGTCTCCAAGTACACCCACCACCAAGTGCTCTACATCACAAAGTGTACGGTTGTCTGAGAAAGGACCCGAGAGCTAGAGCTAGAGATTTGGGAGTTAGACACGAAAAGGTAGTAATTTAACCCTCAAAATCGATCTGTTATCCGAGAGAGATGTTGAGGGCAGAGGAGAGGAAAAGATCAAAGACTGAGCCTTGGTTAAGGGGACGGCATAAGAAGAAGAATAAAGGAAGAGTGTGATGGATGGCCAACAAAGAAGGAAGCGAGGTTCAAGAAAATGAAGGGTGGTTAACATTGCCTAATGCTGCAGAGATCAAGGATAGTGACTTGAGAACTGACGAAAATACCACTGATTTGGGGTAATAGTGGTTTTCCAAAGTGCAGTCTCAGTAACTAGTTGAGGACAAAAACCAGATCACAGCAGATCAATAAATAGAAATGATGTTGAGAAAATGATGGACCAGAGCACTCACTTAAGACGTTTGACAGTGATAGGAAGGTGGTGCTGGGGAGGATGAAAAGTGCAATGAGTAGCCTTGCTCCTTACCTCTACAATCCCCACAGCTGGGTCTCCTTAGCCTCACTCCAGACCCTAGAAGCAATCCCTAAATACAGGAAATAGAAGAACTCACTAAACTGTAACTAAGCTGACTCAATGTTTAATTAGTCTTGCTTCTTTGGAACAGCTCTACTCCCATACCTCAATTTTTTTAAAATAAATTTTTATTCACATCTTTTGCTTTAACATCAGCAAAATTTTCCCCAATACAGCTCCCCCTTAAGAGCTATTCTGTATAAAATGAATAATATTTTTTAAAAGGAAGATAAAGAGGATAAGGAAAAAATTAGCAAAACCAATCAATACATTGAAAAAGTCTGAAAAATAGATGCAGTGTTCCATATCCATATACCTCCCACCACTTCAAAGGAGGAGGGTAGGATGAAGGTTATCCTCTCATATATCTTCTTTGGAGCCATGCTTGTTCTTTCTGATTTTGCAATCTTGGATTTTGGTTGTTTTATGGTGGTTGTTCTTTCTATTTACATTGCTGGAGTCTTTGTTTATATTTTTTCTTGGCTCTGCTTACTTCACACTTCATGCTCCTTCCCCAATTCTAATAATGCTGCCTATGACCAAATCCCCTTCTCACTCCCTCTTTCAGTTTTCCCAGGTTTCTATTTTGTTCTCTATGTTTGGTTCCTTGCTGGATACTCAAATTGCTTCAGAACTATAGCTCCACTCAGTTCTGCTTCCTTACCATGATTTTCCTGAATTCTGATACCAAAGCTGGGACCTCACTTCATGATTCCAGATCTTTCTGATGCTAATCATTTGTCCATCAGGCCCTCTGCTTGTTGTCATCTACTGTTAGACTCCCCAGCTTTTAGTATGCTTCCTGCCTTTCTGATATATCCATCCACCTTTTGCCCTTTGCAAGACTGCTGATATCCTGGGTGGCCTGCCTGTCTGGACTTCCTGAGGCCAAAATCAGCTGCAATTGCATGTAACATCCCAGTGGGTCTGTGCAGTCACTTGATACCAAATAGCCCTAGCCTGGTATATTCTATCATCAACACAGTCCTGGTTCTGACAAGGAGTAGTGATAACAGCACACTTACTAAAAAGGTACTAAAAAACATGATGAATCATAATAAATATCCCTGAATCTCAATTTTTAATCCCTAGTAAAAAGTAGATTTTATTTATTTGAAAGAAACCAAACTGTTTTTTCCTTCTTGTAGAATTTTTAAAAATTAGGTTCACTTATTCCAAGAAAATATTAACTAAAGGAATCAGGTTTCAATAAAAACTTGCTATGGTTGTATAACTCATTATGGCACAGAGAGTAGGACACTGTTTTAGTAATTAGAGGACTTGAGTTTGAAGATCTGAATTCAAATCCAGCCTCAAGTACTTACTAGCTGTGTAACCCGGAGCAAGTCACTTAACCTCTGTCTTCCTCAGTTTCCTCATCAGTAAAATAGGGATAATAATTACACCTACCTAGCAGGGTGGTTGTGAGGATAAAATGAGATAATATTTGTAAGCCACTTTTCAAACCTTAAAATTCTGCGTAAATGCAGTTATTGTTGTTGTTACCATCTTAGCTTTGCCATTTACTGTCTGATTGACCTTTAGCAAATAGATTCCTTTCTCTGGGCCCAGTTTCCTCATCTGTAAAATGAGAGGGCTGTAAATGATGACCTCTAAAGTTCCTTCCATCTCTTGATCCTATGATCCTTTCTCTCCTGGGCAGCAGATTCATGAAATCTTGAGGTGTTTGTTATTATGAGTATCTAGTAACTATTACCATCACATGTGAGTAAATCCAATGTTGTCCCTTAGGGAAAAGACAACTCAAACCCCTACCAAAAAAAATCTGCCAAGTAAATTCATTAAATCTTTCTAAGGCTGTGCAAAATGACAAGACAATCATCAAACATTTATTAAGTGCCAGCTATGTGCCAGGAACTGTGCTAAGCTTTAGGGATATTAAAAAAGGCACAAGACAGCCCCTGCCCTTGAGGAGCTTACAATCTAACGAGGGAGATAACATGCAAAGAAATACATACAAAGCAAGCTATAAACAGGATAAATAAGAAATAATTAACAGAGTGAAGGCATTGGAATGAAGAAGGGTTGTGGAAGGCTTCCTGTGGAAGGTGGGATTTTAGTTGGGATTTAAAGAAAGCCATGGAATCCAGTAACAATCATTGGCATTAAACTCGTGCCTGAGTTAGGATAGTGTTCCTGTGGTTCCCTAATGAAAATAACAAAAGAAGATTTTTAAAAATGTCTTTAACAGCTCTTAATTTCATGTGGTTTGAAGGTAAAATTGAACGGTTCCTTTCTTTCAAGATGGGGGATGGATGTCTTTTACTTCAATTGCATATTTGCTTCTTTCATTCCACTAAGTAAAATCAACCCACTTAATCTATTAGTCTATTAATAGGGGCAAAAATGAACCTACTTTGAGGATTGGATTATAATCAGTTTAAACAACATGGAAATATTTAGACTCATCAAATATATTTGTGAAAAAAAAAACATTAAAATGCACTCCCAATCATTCATATGGAATTCTTTAAGGCACCATTTTAAATTAAGGTGATCATTTAAAAACATTTCCTTATCTGACTGTGTTCATTACCTAAGATGCAGAGAGTTTCTACATAGACATTTCAAATCCCTTGTGTAGTAAAATAAATGATGTTATTGGTTGGAAGACCTGTGCCTTGATAAATAAATACTATCTATATGACCTAGGTCAAGTCATTTTCCCTCTCTAGGTCTCAATTTACTCATCTATAAAATGAGGGCATTGAACTAGATGATCTCTAAGGTCCCTTCTATGTCTAAATCTTATTATCCTATGACTTAAAGAACTTTTAGTCCTATGTCTAATTAAGTTCCACTCAACATGAATCCTAGTTTTGATAAAGAGTGGTTACAATAGGATTCACATGAATCTGATTATTTTTTAGATGCCAAGCAAACCTCATTTGCTTGAGCCCTCATCCTAGCTTAAATGGGAATTTCTAAACTCACATAAATTTAGTTTGTTTATGCCAGATTAGCAGACCAGAAAAGGCAAAACATTTAATCAGGACTAAAACAATTAGTGAACGTATCAGGAAAATAATATACACATACAAATTCTGAGGATTAGGTTCTTTTCTTCAAGTCAATAGTGTAGGAAACAACCTAATCTGAGACTCACACTCCGCTTTGGTGATGGAGTTGGCAAATATCTCATTTTGTGCTTAGATGGGGAAGGAGAGATAAGTACACTCATACAAGTGTTTGAATCTCTGCCCATGCTGTCCCAGCTTGTAGCATCTACTGCCTTCTACTATTTTAGTCACAGTTTGAAATTTTGTCTGTCTGCCTCTCTGTGTCTCTCTCCTCCTCCTCTTCCTTCTTCTTCTTCTTCTTCTTCTTTTCTCTCTCTCTCTCTGTCTCTCTCTCTCTCTCTGTCTCTTTCTCTCTGTCCCCCCCCCCATTTTCCTGCCTCTCTTTGTGTCTCCACGACAAATGTTCATATGGACTATTTCTGCCTGACCTGTGGTAGAGCCTTCTGACTCATATTGGTCTGATCAGTCACAGGTGGACACACTGTGCCTTCACTCCAACATAGTGATGTCATTTTGGTCCTCTTCGAGCATGAAGGACAACAACCATCATGGTTCCAAATTACTTTTGTGAATGGCTGGGCCAATTCATAGCTCTACCAATAGTATATTAGTTTGCTTCTTCTCCCACACCTGCTTCAACAACTGTTATTTTCCTTTTTTGTTATTTTTGCCAATTGATGAGTGTGAGGTGGAACCTCAGAGTATTTTAATTCATATTTCTCTTATTATTAGTGATTTGTGATCATCTCTAACACTAGATTGGTCATTTTCCTCCATCCATAATTGTAAAAGATATCTCCTTCTCTGCTTCTAGCTCATTGTTTTGGTAGTGGCAGTCCTACTGACGAATCCACTTACATACCCTGGAGGACAGTAGCTTGCCTTGACTATGGGAAGGAGGGAATTCCCTGTTGATGAAACACATGATTCAGACCCTGGCCCTGATAGCAGCAACTGGATGCCCTGGTCACAGGCTTGGTCAACACTTAGAGGTCTATGGGGAAAAGAAATTCTCTATTGCTGAGACACAAGGTTAACGCTCATAGCTTTTGCTTTCATTCTGAATCCCAGCTGCTATGCTCATCAGGATATAGGTGGAGCTACCTGACTAATCAATCTCTATGAAGAACAACAGTTGTTGAACTAAGGGGAGGGAGTGTGGAGGTCTCTACACTGGAGCATGTAGTTCAGTAATCTCTTGCCCACTCTAAGACAGATGGAAGGCAACAGTGAGGAGGACCATCCTCTGCATGTGTAGGTGCAATGGTTATGACATTTAATCACAGCTGTGATCAGTGGCTCATGGAGTGTACCTATTGCTTCAGCTTGACCTGTTGCCCATCCGGCTGGTTTGTTTGCATTCTGGCAAGAATTCAAAGTCACTGAAGAAAATTTTATTAGTGGTATATTATTAATAGTAAAATACTTACCAGTATTGACACAATGACATTACCACCAGTGGGTAGGCAGGCAGTAGTGGTTCCAGAGGCAACCACAGGAAAGCCTGAATGAGGATAAAAGAGAGGAAGGACAGAACCCAGAGGAATCCAGTATAAGGGTATAAGTGATCACTGAGGGCTGGGGAGGGAGATTTCTGGGCATCAGCCAAGACTGGGAGAGAATCAATAATTGCTCTGCTGGCTGGAGGATTCAGTGTGGTTTACATAGGGTTTTTCTGTATTATCCCTCGCTTTGGCTATTTGGATGAGAGCAGGGCATTTCTCCTTACCTCCAAGGGAGGAGGAGGTATTTTTCTCTAACTCTGAAGCAAGGATGGGGCATTTCTCTCTGAACATCTGAGCCCCTGTAGGCCTTATCTCCAGATGCAAAGTGCTAATGGGTCACTCAGTGTCCTAGCTTCCTGGCAATCTTGGCAGTTCTGGCTCTATGCTTGGGATAGTAGCCTATTAGAGTACATTGCTAGAGGAGGTCAAAGCATAGGGTTTTTTTTGTTTTGTTTTGGGGGATTTTTTGGTTTGTTTGTTTGTGTGTTTTAGCAAGGTAGGTAATAAATCTCCACAGCAAATTAAAACTGTGGCATAAGTTAAAGTTACAAGATAAATCCCAAATAATTAGATTAAAATTTAGAAGACATTAGAAAATTACCCAGTTTAATACATGATTAGATATAAAGGCTGATCCTATAAGCAAATTAGGAGAGCAAGAAATAGTTTACCTGTCAGATCTATGGAGAATGGAAAAAATTATGACCAAACAAGAGATAGAGAACATCATGAAATGCAAAATGGATAATTTTGATTACATTAAATTGAAAAGTTTTTGCACAAACAAAGCCAATGCAACCAAGATCAAAAGGGAATCGGAAAGCTGGGAAACAATTTTTGCAGCCAGTGTCTCTGATAAAGGCCTCATTTCTAAAATATATAAAGAACTGAGTCAAATTTATAAGAATACAAGTCATTCCCCAGTTGATAAATGGTCAAAGGATATGTACAGGCAATTTTCAGAGGAAGAAATTAAAACTATTGATGGTCATATGAAAAAATGCTCTAAATCACTATTGATTAGAGAAATGCAAATCAAAACAACTCTGAGATACCACATCACACTATCAGATCAGCTAACATGACAAAACAGGAAAATGATAAATGCTGGAGAAGAGTAGGGAAATTGGAACACTAATGCATTGTTGGTGGAGTTGTGAACTGATCCAACCATTCTAGAGAGCAATTTGGAACTATGCCCAAATGGCTGTAAAACTGCATACCCTTTGACCCAGCAATAGCACTTCTAGGTCTATATCCCAAAGAGATCATAAAAATGGGAAAAAGACCCACATGTACATTTATAGCAGCTCTTTTTGTGGTGGCAAAGAACTGGAAATTGAGGGGATGCCCATCAACTGGGGAATGGTTGAATAAGTTGTGGTATATGAATGTAATGGAATACTATTGTGCTATAACAAATGATGAGCAGGCAGACTTCAGAAAAACCTGGAAAGACTTATATGAACTGATACAGAGTGAAATGAGCAGAACCAGGAGAAAATGATATACAGTAACAGCCATATTGTGTGATGACTGACTTTGATAGACTTAGCTCTTTTCAGCAATGCAAGGATCTAAGACAACTCCAGAAGAATCATGAAGGAAAATGCTATCCACATCCAGAAAAAGAACCATAGAGTCTGAATGAGATTGAAGCATACTATTTGTTCTCCTTTTCTTTCCTTGTTTCTTCTTTCTCGTGGTTCCTCCCATTAGTTCTAATTCTTCTTTATATGAAAATATGGTTAATATGAATGTGTAAGTAGAGCTTTTATCAGATTGCATGCCATCTTAAGGAAAGGGAAGAAGGAGAGGGAAGAAAATTTAAAACTCAAAATCTTATGGAAGTGAATGTTGAAAATGAAAAATAAACAAATAAATTATTTAAAATTTTTTTAAAAAGGAAAATTACCCAGTTTAAGAAACATCAAAAGAACATATAGAGAAACGTATTTTTAATACAGTCATGTATTGATTTGGAGCTTGCTATGGCATATGGTGGGCGATGTTGGTATAAATCCAATTTCTGTCACTGGTGTCCAATTTTTCAAGCAGTATTCATTGAGTATGAGTCTTTATTTCAATTCTTGAATTTATCAAACACTATGGTATGCTATTCATTTGTTTGTGGATCTTGTATTCGGTTATTTTTGATCAACTTTTTTTAATTTTTAACTAGTATCATATTCTTTTGATGATTACTGCTTTCTAGCATAATTTAAAAATCTAGATTTCATTGATATCATTTCTTTCTACATTTTTGTCATTATTGCCCTTGAGATTCTTATCTTTTTGTTCCTCCAAATGACTTTCTTAAAACTAATTTTTCTAGTGCTATAAAGTAATCCTTTGGTAGTTTGATTTGTATGGCATTGAATCTATAAATTAATTTAATTAGAATTACCATTTTTATTATATTGATATAACTCAATCTTGAGCAATTAATATCTTTTAAATTATTTGTCTTCACATCTGTAAAGAGTGTTTTATTGTCATATTCATATAACTACTCTCTGTGTCTTGGGGGTGGATTGCCAAATATTTTATACATTCTGTAGTTATTTTGAGTAGAATTTATTTTTCTATCTTCCTGCTGGATTTGTTGGTAATATTCAGGAAGTGTGATAGCTTATATGAATTTATTTTCTATTTTGCTACTTTGCAGAAGTGATTTTTCAATTAATTTTTATTTGAACCTGTGGCATTCTTTAAATAAACTCATATCATTCACAAGAAGTGATAATTTTATTTCACCTTTTCCTAGCTCTATTTCCTTAATTTCTTGTATTGTTGTTGTTGTTATTGATATAGATAGCATTTCTAGAACTTTATCAAATAACAATGGTGACAATAGATATACTTCCTTTACCCCTGACCTAATAAGAAAGGCCCATTAGCTTGCATCAGAGAAAATACTAGTTCTTGGTTTTAGGTAGATACTATTTACCATGTTAAACAAGGGTTCCTGCGATTTTTTTCCTTCAAAATTTTTAACAATTAAATTTTTAAAAATTATCAAGCATTTTTTTTCTTCCTCTCAATCCCTATTCCTTGCACTAGGGGTAAGAATGAGTAAAACCTTAGTAAAAAAAAAAAAAACAAGCATAGTTAAGCAAAACAAATTTCCACATTGGCCATGACAAAAATGTGTATCTCACACTGCATATTAGTCTACCTCTCTATCATGTGGTGGGAAGTATTCTCCATCGCCGGTCCCTTGGATGATCAATGCAGTGATCAGAGTTCTTACAACTTTAAGAACTGTTCATTTTTTATGATATTAATGTTATAGTATAAAATCAAATGAAGTTTTTGAGAGATAAATTTACCTCATGGAAATAATTTTCCTGTATCTCCATGATTTTGACATTTTGTCTCATTGTTTTCATTATCTTTAACGAATTAAAAAAAAAAAACCACTGGATCTCCCTATCTCAAGCAGACTGTTGCTACTCCTGCTGTTACGCATGGGAGCTTAGACCTGCTCTGCTTCCAACCTAGGCTGGAGCACCCTGCCTTTGCAACCTAGTGGCCCCATATTCCTCAGGGCTCAGTGTATTAAAGCCAAAATTAGTGTAGGCATCTGATCAGATTATCCCACTGTAGCTCAGAACCTCTGAGCTCTAGAGATCTGCCAGCATCAGCCTCCCCTGTAACCCCATGTTAACATCACGTCTGGCTATCAGTCATTTATATTATTTGTTTTTTTACCTATCAATTCTTTAAGATTAAGTTAGTCTCCAGTTTTCTTTAAGTACTTGGTATTTCACGGTGTATGTGTGTGTCTATGCATTTTCATTATCTATGGTAGCCTTAAATATAATATAATTTCCCTGTTTATCTCTCTTAACAATGTCGTTTTTTGTTGCCTAATCTGATATTATGATTTTTATGTCTACTTCTTTGAATTCACCTGAAGCATTAATAGATTCTGCTTCAGTCTCTTATTTTAACCCTGCGACTCTTTATGTCTCAAGTAGATTTCCATCTAGTTATATTCTGTTTTTTAGTCCATTCTGATCAAATAAGATAATAATTGTAAAGTGCTTAGTACAGTACCTGGCATGTTGTATGTGCTATATAAATGTTAGCTATTTTATCTTCCATTTTATGGGTTAGTTTATCCCGTTGGGGGAATGGTTCAAGTAATGATTATTGAATGTTTCATCCTCTCCATCATTTCCTCATACTTTTTCTTCTCTTTGTCCTGTTCCCCCCTCTTTTATCAAGAAGAAGATAGTGAAAAAGAGGCAATGTGAACAACACTAGTAATCTATAATTGAAATGTTCTGCTATCACTCCACTGGCCCTCCTCTTTCCCAGAACCTAATCATTGGGTCTTACATTTTTTTCCTTTTCCTTTTAATTTCTCCTTTATCATTCATCCTCTGATGTTGAAGTCTGTTTTGCTTGTGAATATTACTTCCTTGACTATTGAAGGAAAAATAATACTGTATTCTGTGTTTTAAGGCGAGTCTGCCAGAATAATTTTTATTAATTGAATATTATTCTAAATCTAAACATTTTATAGGGTACCATATTAGGATGTAAGCCTTTGTCTTTTGCCTTTTAGAATATCATATTATAATATTTTACTTCCTATATAGCAGTTACACCACATTATTGTGTGATATTCACTATGGTTTTTTGCTTCTTAAACTTCTTTTCTGTGCTTATTGTATTTTTTCTTGGACTTGGAAGCTATGGATTTTGGCTATGATATTTCTGAGTGTTTTTTATTTGGAGTTTCTTTCAGGAAGTAACTGGTGGATTTTTTTTCTGTTTTCTCTTTGCCCTCTACCTCTAATTGACCTAGGTAGTTTTCTTTTATGATTTATTGAAATATCCTAGCCAGGTGTTTGGTTTGGTTTTGCTTTTTTTTGGGGGGGGGTTGGTCATTGTTTTTCACATAGTATGTTGATTCTCCAATTATGTCCTTGATCTGTTTTCTGAATCAATTGTTTTTGATAATAAATTCTATTTTATTCCATTAAAAATGTTTTACTTCATTCTAATATTTCTTGTTATCTCCTACAGTCATTGAGTTTTGTTCATTCCATTCTATTTTTTTAGGAAATCTTCTATTGGAATAACATTTAATACAGGAAATCTATCTATCTACAAGGTATACAAGTGCTGTCCATTAGACTTCCTCTAAACACAACCTAGCAATTTGGGAAAGCCTGAAGAGGCTCTGAGGTTTTCCACAATAGTTAGGTCAGGTGACTTTTAATCAAATTGATTCTTCTTTTTGATTCTTCCAATGATTCATATGCCTATTCATAAAAGATTCAATCTTGTTATTATTATCTTATAACTATTATTGGTAATAATTGTGTATTGCTTTTATTTTTCACTTGGCAACAATAGTTTCGTAGTCCTGATATTATCTTTCTGAAAGGGCTAAACATTATAATCTTTATTTCACACTCAATGAAACAATTGGCAATGGGTCAAATGGTTTATTCAAAGTCACATAGTAAGCAAGAGAAGGTTAAAAAAAAAACCAACCCAGACTCATAGGATTATTAGTAGAGAATATCTAGTCCAAGCCTCTCGTTTTGAAGGCATGTGACACAGGTGACAGAGCCAGAATTCACATTTGTGTTCTCTTAATCCAAGTCCAAAGATTTTCTTGCTTATACTAAATAAGGGCTTCTATTAATCATAAGGGGGTGAAGGGAGGAATCATAAAAGTGAAAGGAATTTACATAAGAATAAGAGGTTGTTTTATGCGAATTATACTCTAGCATACCTTAAGCAATATTTAATACTGAAATATTATCTTATATAAACATTAGAAGGGGATAATTTTGAAAAAAAAATTGAAAGCTTAAGTCTAACAACTGCTTTTCATGTGCTATTTTTGTTTCCTACACATTTTTTAATAATGCAGGGTATATCCTCCCATGAGATCTTCATGGCAGATATGAGATAAGGAGTAGATAGGTTAACTTATTTTGGCTTGAGTGAGAAAATATGACTTCTCCAGATGCTTCCATGTTCCAAACACATTGGCTCCAGTAGTTCAACATAAATAGGCTTAGTATTGAGGAAAAGGAGCTTTTTTTTTTTTTTGAAGTTAACAGGAGGACTTTGTTTGCTTGTTTTAAGAAATAAAGCCTTTCCTCCCACTCTACTCTCCCAAATCAGTACACGGTTAGTTACCATTAAATGGTCAAGGACAAACTATAAGTTGAATCTGATTTTGGAAACAGAGATAATTCATAGAGAATTTAGATTAATTCATTTAGAATTAGAAGGGACTTCAAAGGCCATCATGTCCAATGCTCTCATTTACAAATAAGAAGACTCAGAGAGTTAAATGACTTGCCAAGAGTCTCACAGCTAGTTAAGTATCTGAGACAAGGGTTGAACTCAGTTCTTCCTGTCCAAACCCAGCACTCTATTGTATCACATAGTTGCCTCTCCAGTTATAATTTCTTATACATTATAGAATTTTAAAGCTTACAAAGTGGTTTGATATCCATTATTCCATTTGGTCTTCACAAGCATATTCTGTGGTTGAGGTGAGGAGGGAGAGAAAATGATATTCCTACTTTATATTTAAGAAAGC
Organism: Vombatus ursinus; assembly: GCF_900497805.2. Classification (NCBI taxonomy): domain Eukaryota; kingdom Metazoa; phylum Chordata; class Mammalia; order Diprotodontia; family Vombatidae; genus Vombatus; species Vombatus ursinus. The sequence continues at coordinate 22,933,347 of NW_020954567.1, forward strand.
TAAGCATGGAAGAAGTTAAGTGACTTACTAATTGTGTAACCTCAGAAAGGGGCAGAGCTAGGACTCAAAATTTGGTCTTCTGACTGCAGGTTGGCTACTCATTCCAATAAATTGTGTTGTCTCTGGAGGTAAATCAAGGAGTCACTTCAACAGTTTGTGATTTCATTGTCCATGTACTTGTTCTATGAACATCAATAGCAATTTCTCTGTGACTTAAGAGAAGGTCTAGTGCTGCCATGGTTAAAGCCAATAATTACCCTGTAGCCAATTTTCTGATGCCTGTTTGATCCTGGTTCAGGCTGGTCCTCAGATGACAGGCATAGGGGTTTTGCCTTTTTAAAAAGAGGACCATGAAGATTGAGTTCATGAACTAAGATCTATTGCAGAGAACAAGAAGGCAAAAAAATTCTGTAAAGAGCCAGAGAGGACCCTCCAAATCAAATAAATATATGCTTTAATACTTCCTGACTTCAAGGCAAAGGAGAGTATAGGAGAGAGTGGAAAAAATAAGTTTGAAAAAGTGGTTTAAGAATAAGAAAAAGAGGGATCAAAGACCTGTATTCTAAATACAAAAACTTTGTGACTATATATCATGGATGCTTTCTACAAGAAGAAAATTGAAGGGTGCTGGACATGTTAAGGACTGAATAACACCACAAAAGAAATAGATTATATTTTTAACACGCAGAGGAAAAAACAAACAAACCAAAACATCTGATTGCCAATGTGGGCATCATTTCTGAATTGGTTGCATATGTTTAGTCAGACTCTTTACTTGTTAGAAGAAATACTAAAAACAATACCAATTAGAAGAAAAAAATGAGAAGCTATGTAGTATCTCTAATATAACCAATAAATTGTTGATGCTGAAAACGTGAAATGGTTAAAAGAACAGAGACGCAAACTATCACCATTTCTTAAGAAAGTTTAACAAGTACATAGCAATTGCTGCAATGAGACCAAAAGAGCCTAGAAAGCATCACAGCTGGGAAACCCTTAATCTTGCCAAAACGAGAGCTGGTAGCCAAAGGCAAAACCACTTAGAATATAAATTCCTTTGTATGTAAAGGAGGTCTTTTCTACAACCTGATGACTATCTATAAAGAATTTAATCTTCCCAAAGGAATGATAGGGATAAGGAGCAACTAACAAGGAGTTTCTAGTGACTGATGAGATGATTACCTTGGCTGTTTGTGAGAAAGCAAGTTGACCCCACTCTGGAGGAGGGTGATGGTGGAGGGGGCGGCAGCAATTTGTTCTTCATTCTCAAAGAGGAAGAGGGAAGACTACTATAGCAGGAGAATTAAGCTCCTATAGTCACTTTTCACCTTTCCACTAGTCTCTCTTACAGAGTACAGCAAAGGGGTTGGAGGGGATGTCCTGCTCCTCCCCCTCTCCCATCAATAATGGTGTCTTGTAATAGAAATATATGGGAATAGGAAACATGCAATTTCTGTAATGTTCAATTGTGGAGTCAAGAAGACAGTCAGTAAGAGATAGAGGTCTATCACCTAAAAAGGAGATCTGGTTCAGGATATAGCAGGCCCCAGAGCTAAGATTCCTGCAGGTCCTAGGATGTGGGTTCCAGTTTGTCCAGCAGTTTCTTGGGCTAGGATTTCAGCTTTGCCCAAAGCTAGAGATAATTGAGACCACAGCCAAGTATCAGGGTCCAGCCCAGAAGTACACAGGGTGGAGTTTTGCTCCCTATCCAAGATGTCCATCTAGTGAAGAGCAGCTGTGGAACACTGCAAGAGGAAAGGTAGGGCTAGCATCATCAGAGGTGTGAGTTAACCACTCTCTTATTATGCTTTCATTATGTGCCTCCCTACTAATGAGTTCCAAATGTGTCCTCTCTTCCCATTGACACTATTTATGTTTTTGACAACGTGCACCCCAGGTTTACAGAGGTGATAAAGTATTATTACTATTTTACTCAAGTAAATGCCCTTTTTGGGGGGAGATAATTGTATCAATTGGTGGGGACTTGTGAATTACAGTTTTAGGAACTGAGATCCAGAGTATCTTGAATCTGGGGTAGTTATCTCTCTAGTGACCCAACCTGTAAGTGAGTGGAAGCCTATGAACAGTTTTGCTTCATGAAATTCCAAAAATGCAAAATAGTTCTCAGTCCTCTGTGAACCTCTTTTACTTCCATAGTGATGGAAGGATAGAAAATTGGGCAGCAAAGTGCTAAGAATTACAGTGTTTAGGCTTTCTAGAGCTATCACTTTAACTGAAGATATTTGTAATGTGCAATCTTTGTCCAAATCCCAATGAGTTGATATGTTACTCTGGGAACCAAACCATATCTGTGTTGAGATATCCACTATGAATGAAACCAGAAGACATAAAATAATTGCTAATAAATGGAAAAATAATTCACATGCTCTACAGACAATGGCAAATAAATGAGTCAGTGAAATTGGTTTTTATCCTATGTTCCAAATATCAGGAAACATAATTTACAAAACCCTTTGTCATTTTACTTTACAGGGCTCATAATAAGCATGTCCAAACAGGTTAACGGAAACATAGTGTTAGCATATGCAACAACATATATTTCAGAGGATGAAGAAAGAATATCTATATGGAACTTGGCAAGATCCTTCAAACTAAGTAAAAGTTATACCTTTACATTCAATGACTTTAATGTGACGGTGGATACAAATGAAAAATACACAGGAACAAGTTTGAAATAAAGAAAAGAAAGAGTGGGAAAATACTTAAAGACTATTTAGCAACTTCCTATGTGTATCTCATAAATATTTTTTTAAAGAAGGGAGTCAGATTTCACCAGATGTGGCAAGGACCAAATGACATCACAAAAAAAAAAAGAAGAAGAAATTGATTGGTCTTAGCCATCAATTAAATTCTGTACAATTCAATTTAATTCAAGCACTTTTTTTAATTCAAGCATTTATTAAGTGAATACTATGAGCAAGTATTGTTAAGTATACAAAGCCAAAAATAAAACAACCTCTGCCCTCCAAGAGTTTATACTTTACGGGGTAGGTAGAACAATTAAAAGATGAGTAACCTGCCCCTTCTCTGGGAGGGTTTACACTCATAGACTGAGTTTTACAGAGGGCAGTTTCTCCAGGTTCAAAGTGCCCTGTAGGTCCGCATTCCACAACTATAGTTCATAAGCTTCTATGAGTGCATTTATCTTTAATAGTCAGCAGAAGGACATAATTAGCTCAAATCAAAGGTATTTATCTCAATGGAATAATAAGTATTATAAAGTAACAATAATAAGTAAGAATAATAGTAACAAAGCGTTTCCTCCACTTTAATCTTGGGGTTTACTCTTCTGCACAAATACACATAGCACAGTGAGAAGAGTAGGACATACATATATAAGAGTATGCTAGTAGAGAGGCACACACACAAGGGATATATAAGGAAAGATGCCCAGGCAACTCACACCTCCAGCCCAGCATCTTTTTCTCCTCTGGTGGCATCCTCATGCGGCTTCCCCTAGATGCAGTGTATATCTGCTGGGATCGTTACTCAGCTGGTTTCCTTGGTCCAGTTCTTTTTTTGCAGCCTCACTAGGTAGGGTCCGGATAACTTTCACAACTCACCAATCTTGTGTTTCATGCCCTATGTGCTAGATACAGTGTTTCCAGCTGGGTGAAACTGCTACATTGTGCCATGGCTGATGGGGGAGGGGGGAAGTAAAGGAAATCTTTCTCTCACCGGCCCCTCAGGGATATGAGGGACAATTCTGTTTGGAGAGCTGAGCTCTAGTCTATAGCTGCCTCTCTTACTGGAGTTCACGCTCCTTAGAGCTACCTGGATTCCTAGAGACTCTCAACCTAGAGAGGAGGTCTTGGTCTTTAAAGAGTCACCAAGGTACAGTTTAGCCTTCAGACAGCCCTTTAACTCCATCGAGTCTGATCTACCAACTTCTTTACACCTTAAGAAGGGGAAACAAAGTATAAACATGTCTTTACACTTCTGTTTAAGAATCTAGCGCCTCATTATCTCTCTAATCTGCTCAGCACATTCTGTAGTTTCTGGAGGGAAACCACTTGGTCAGGAGCCTTCTGATCACTCTCCATTATAGATAAGTACATAGTAATAACTAGCATTTATATATATCACATTCTAAGGTTTTTGAAGCATGGTGACAAATATTCTCTCATTTGATCCTCACAACAACCCTTCAAGGTAAGTGCTGTTATTATCCCCATGTCACAGAAGAAGCAATTGAGGCAGATTGAGGTTAAGTGACTTGCCTAGGATCACACAGTTAATCGGTGTCTGTGGCCAGATTTGAACTCAAGCCTTCTTGACTCGAGGGCCAGTGCCCTATCCCTTGTGTCACCCTTGTTGCCTCACTTACTATTACACAGTAGTTTCAGGGGATAGGAGAATACTAGGCCCTGAGGTGATAAGGAAAGTTTTGGAGATGGTACCAGAGCTGAGACTGGAAGGGAGCTAGAAATTCTACCAGACTGAGGAGAGGAGGGAGAGAATTCCTGGTATAGGGAGTAGCTTGTGAAAAGACACAGAGGTCAGGAGATGGGAATGTCATACAAGTAGGCCACCTCGGCTGGAACATGGAGAGCATGATGAAGAATAATGTGAAATCAGCCTGGAGAGAGAGGCTGAGCAAACCAATCATGAAGGGCTTTGAATGCCAGTCTAGGATGTCTGTATGTGTGTGTGTATATGTATGTATGTATATACACGTATATATGTACATATACACACATACACATGCACATACATACACATACATATATGTGTGTGTGTTTATATGTCCTAGAGGAAATAGGGAACCACTTGAGTTTTTTGAGGGGAACTGAGAGGGTTGCCATGGTAAGAAATGGAAACTGTAACACTGGCAGCTATGAGGAAGATGGATGGAGGAGCTGTCCTCTCTTCAATCCCATTATCATATTGAGATTATGTCCCACTAAGCCTCAGCCTTGAATCACTCCCACCATTCATAGCCTTTGCCTCTACATGCGATCATGCAACCATTCTGACTGGGACCACTACAGATTTATGTTACATAACTTCAATTGGGCTTTCACTGCTGCTAGGCAATCCTGCTATACCTCCCTTATCAGCTCACTATCCCACTCTCCACAGCAGCTTTCCCAAACTTTTTATCTCTTCTCAAACTTCCCATGGATTCTCCATGTATAGTAAACAATTATGTCAAACACAAGAATAGCTTAGAGGAAGCCAGAAGTCTAGAGCAAGGGTGGGGAACCTGCAGCGTCGAAGCCACATGTGGCCCTCTAGGTCCTCAAGTGCAGCACGTTAATTGAATCCAAACTTCACAGAACAAGATTTGTTCTCCATCCCTGCGCTAAACCCTTCCCCTCTCCTATTTTTCCTATTAATGTAAAGGGCAACACTGTCCTCCTAGTCCCTCAGGCCCGCAATCTAAGAATCCTCCCAGACTCTTCACTATCTCTTATCTCCCATATCCAAGCTGTTACTTTCATCTTTGCAACATCTCTTGAATATGCCCCCTTCTCTCCTCTGAGACTGTTAGCATTCTAGTCCAGGCCCTCATCAATTTATACCTTGATTATTGCTATGGTCTATTGATGGGTCTGCCTGCCTCAAGTCTCTCTCTCTACTTCAGTCTATCCTCCATTCAGCCATTAAAGTGATTTTCCTAAATGCAGGTGTGATCATGTCATACCTACACCCCTTGCAATAAACTCCAGTGGCTTCCTATTGCTTCCTATTGCCTCCAGGACCAAATACAAAATGTTCAGTTTGGCATTCAAAGCCCTTAATAAGCTAGTCCCCACCTATATTTCCAGTTTTCCTATGCCTTATTTCCAAACAGGTACTCTTCAATCCAGTGATACTGGCCTCCAGGCTGTTCCTCAAACAAGATCGTCCGTCTCACCTCTGGCATTTTCTCTGGCTCTTCCCCATGCCTGGAATGCTCTCCCTCTTCCACTCTGACTAGTGATCTCCCTGGCTTCCTTTAAGACCCAACTAAAATCTCTCCATATATTGGAAACCTTCTCCAACCCCTATTAATTCTAATGCCTTCCCTCAGTTAATTATTTCCTATTTATCCTGTATATAGCTTGCTGTGTATATATTTGTTTACCTGTTGTCTCTCCCATTAGGTTGTAAGCTCCTCAAGGGAAGGAATAGCTTTTCCCCTCTTTTTATATCCCTGGCACTTAGCAGAGTGCCTGGCACATAGTAGGCACTTAATAAATATTGATTAATTGGTAGAGGAACTCAGATCATGGAGAGATTTGAGGTTATTACAATAGTCTAGGTTAGAGGTGATAAGGATGTGAACTGGGGTGGGGTTTGTGAATAGAGAGAATGGAGTGAATGGGAAGAAATGTTGCGAAGGTATAAGAAGATGTGACAACTGATTGGATATGAGAGGTGAAGAGTGAAGAGTCCTGAATGACTTCGAAGTCATGAATCTGGGTGCCTGGAAGACAGAAATAAGGGAGTTAAGAAAAGTCTTGATTCTGGAGAGCAACTTGGAACTCTGCCCAAAGGGCAATCAAACTGTGCATACCTTTTGATCCAGCAATGCCACTACTAGGTCTGTATCCCAAAGAGATCAGAAAAAAAGGAAAAGGACCCACATATGCAAAAATATCTGTAGCAGCTTTTTTTTTTGTGGTAGCAAAGAATTGGAAATTGAAGGGATGCCTGTCAATTGAGGAATGGCTGAACAAGTTGCGGCATATGAATGTAAAGTAATACTATTGTGCTATAAGAAATGATGATTTCACAGGCAGATTTCACAAAAAAACTGGAAAGACTTACATGAACTGATGCAAAGTGAAGTGAGCAGAATTGAGAGAACATTGTACACAGTAACAGCAATGCTGCATGATAATCAACTATGACTGACTTAGCTCTTCTCAGCAATACAAGGATTCAAAACAGTTACAAAAGACTCATGATGGAAAATGCTATCTATATCCAGAGAAATAACTGAGTCTGAATGCAGATAAAAGTACACTATCTTCACTTTCTTTATTTTTTCCTGTTTTTTTTCCTTTTGCAAATGTAATTCTTTTTGCAAACTATTTCTTCTTTTACAACATGACTAACATGGGAATAGTTTCACATGATTGCACACGTATAATCTCTATCAAATTGCTTACCATCTTGGGGGGGGAATAAAGGAAGGGAGGGAGAAAATTTGAAACTTAAAATTTTATAAAAAAGAATGTTTACAATTGTCTTTATATGTAATTGGAAAAAATAAAATACTATCAATTGGTGGAAAGAAAGGTGAATTCTTAGAGGGAAAGATAATGAGTTCTGTCTGAAACATGTTAATTGAGATTTATACGCAAAATCCAGATCTAGCAGGCAGTTGGTGAGACAGGACTGGATCTCAGGAGAGAGACTAGGATTTAATGTAGCGCTCTGGGTGTCATCAGTGTAGAGATGGTAATTGAGACCATGGGGGCTAATGAGATAACTAAGAGTGTGTAGGGGTGGAGAGCCAGCTATCTGTGATTATAACAAAATAGAAGGAATGTAAAGGAAAATGTGAAAGGAATGAGAAAGGAAGAAGACTAATGCAAGAATTCTGGCAAAAGCTTGACCTGACCGTCTTGCCAGGAGACCTAAGTCACTAAAAACCCTGGAAGGTGTATTACTTCCCACGTAGGAAAGAAAAGAAATAACTGGAAGGCAAAATTCTCTGCTACCGTGGCAGTTTCTAAATCTCTCTGGAGAGGAGAGGAGAGGAGAGGGTGGGGGGGGAGAGACACAGAAGAGAGAGAGGGAAAAAGAGAGAGACAGAGACAGAGACAGAGACAGAGAGAGAGACAGAGACAGAGAGACAGAGACAGAGAGACAGAGAGACAGAGAGACAGAGAGAGAGAGAGAGAGAGAGAGAGAGAGAGAGAGAGAGAGAGAGAAAGGTACAGCAGCAGCAAATGGAGGCTGATTTTTAGAAAACTGACCCTAAGGCTCCTAGCTACTGGAGACTTTTCCTTAAGTTGTCTTACAACTCAGCTTTTTAAGAAAATCCAGGAGAGAGTGACTTAATTCTGGTATCTATAAGAAACCATTGGAACAATGGTGAATCTATTCCACTCTGTTTCTTGCTTTTGTTTTATTGGTGCATGCAAGGCAGCAGGGTTCATTGTTAAAGGTTTCTTTCCTTATTGGTTATTTACATTTTTAAACAATAGTTTACCAGATGAAGATAAGATTATTTTAATTGCATCCTGGTTTGTTTGTTTTTTTCTATAGAGAGTGATAAGGAGGGGTGGGGAAAATCTGTGGATAATTAATTACACTAAATTCAACTAGCTGGAAGATCAGCTAGACAATCAATAGATTGCCTGGGGACTCTGAGCATTTTATGAATTTTATTTTTAATCTGCATTTTTAAAGCCTTTTTACTATTGTAGGGAAAGGAAGTTGTGTGGAATTGGGAACTTTGTTCTAGGCTAAAACTTTAATGAGCTAATCTCATTATTTCCAAGCCTGAGGTCTCTTTCAACCCGGGGCCTTTAGATTTTTCTCCACTTGAGGTGAGATAAGGAGAGAGAAGTAGAGACCTCAGTGAGATTTTACAGGCTGAGCCAGAAGTAGTCAATTCCTCCCATTTCCCCTGGGAAGTGGGTAAAAATTGATCTTCATCTAACCTGTCTTCCACAGTGACCTCTAAGCCACATTGGCATGGAAGGTTGTTAACAATAGGAGAGTGACTGCAGGGAAAACAATAGTAAGACAGGGCAAAAGTGGCTAGAGATGCAAGAAGGGTAGAGCAGAGGTGTACTAGGAAGAGGGAGTAGACAGTGGTAGCAGAAGACATTTTTCTTATAGCAAACTTTCAGCTCTGAGTCACGGGAATTTGGAGAGGTGGACAGAATTTTCTAGGTACAGGACACTAGATTATCACACTTTCTCTTTCCTTACTTCTGGCACTGATTGTGTTTTCTCTCCATGGGTTGAAGTCTGGTTCTGGGCTGGAACTGTAAGACTTGGTGCTGAGAGGTGCCGAGAGACTTGTTATCTGGAAACTCATTGGGTATAGGAGGCTAAAATGTGGATCATCTACCCTCCCTTATTGGCAAAGATTCCTATGCTCCAAGTTCAAGAACTGAATTCATTTCTTTCTTCCTTTAGGGATGGGGCTGGATGAGGCTCTGGTCCTGAGCTAGGGTTAGGTCACTGGGTGGTGAAGAAATGACTGGTTAGAGATGTGGAACTCATCTCAAAATCCATTGTCTGTGTTCAGTTAGACTGGTTAGAATATAGGTCAAATAAATAGCAAATTAGAAGAGATAAAGATGAGAAGACAACATATATGGTTACAGCAATTCCAGCTTGATCCTTCAAAATGCTGAAAGCCAAAAATGGGAAATAAACAAAAACAAAAGACGAAGTATAAAATCGGTCCCTTTTTCTAGAAAAGTCTGACACAAAAATTGCCACAAGAAAGAAACCAAAACAGACCAAAAGTCATCTTAGCCAGCAAATATTCAATCACCTTGCCAAGCAGAGTGATGTGGAAGCCAAGGGCAATACAGATTTGAAGTACAAGCTCATTTGGAAATCATCATGGGGGAAGATGACGAAGGATTACAAGCAGTATCATTTTACAAAACAGCAAAAAGCAATTGAGGAGAAAATGAGCCTGCAGATTGTCCCAAAAGCATCATAGATAAAATTGGAAGGATCAGGAAGACAGAAAGATGGTGACATGAGTGATGCTTGCTTTTAGCTCCTCCACCTCACCTCAGAAACAGCAACAAAAGCACCCAAGTAAAAGAACAACCAACTAAAAAAAACAAAAAAAACAAAAACAAAAACAAAAATCTCTCACAAGGAAAATCACTGAATAGAAAAGAAAAGAATTCTGTGGAGGAAATATGTAAGCAAAATAAAATCTCCACAGCAGTACATGTGTATTAGGAGAGTGGTCAATAAAAGAAAAGAAATCCCAAGAAGCAAAAATGGTACTGTTCTAAATCTTTAGAATGGCTAATCAATTCAATGAGATATTAAGGACAATCTTACATTTTAAAATATGGAATTATAATTAACAAACAACCAATCTCAGTCCTCAGTGTCATCCTTGACTCCTTGTTCACACTCACCCTGTGTCTATGGCCAAGTCTTGTTATTTTTTTTTTCATGCTGGGCATGTGTGTGCGTGTGTGTGTGTACATTCCTTTCTCTCCACTCATACAGCCACCAAAGGGTCAATCTGCCCTGAAGAAGCTCAAAATCTAACCAACACCAGTGTGCTGTGCCTTATCACTTCATACTTAGATTACACACAGATATATACATGCATACATACACAAATATAAATATATCTCTGCCGTATGTATGTGAGTATGGACTGCTGGTTTGTCTCCTTGACTCAAGTTTCTCTTCAGTTCAGTCCATTCTCTATTTAGCTGTGAAAGTGAGCTTCCTAAAGTGCAGATATGATGACCATGTCACACACACACACACACACACACACACACACACTCCTCCAGGATCAAATTACTACCAGGATCAAATACAAAACCCCCAGTTTATCTCTTAATGTTCTTTCTTTCCTACCTTTCCAATGTTTTTACATTTTACTCACCTCCAAGTATTCTGTGATTCAGCTACAGGAGTCTACTTGCCCTTCTCATTTGACACACCATCTCCCAACTATATCTTTTCACTGACTGTCTCTCATAACTTGAATGCTCTCCCAATTCATCTCTGTTTTTTGGCTTTCCCTGCTTCCTTTGAGACTGAGTTCAAATCCTATCTTATACATGAGGTCTTCCTTGACACCCCCCCTTTAGTGCTTTACACCTGAAATTACATCCTATTTACACTGTATATATCCTGATTGTACATAGTTGTTTGCATTTTCTCTCCCCCATTAGAATGTGAGCTCCTTGAGAATAGGGATTGGATTTTTCTTGCCTTTTTTTAATCCCATCACTTATCACAGTGTCTGGCACATAGTAAGCATTTAAGAAATGCTTGCTGCTGCTGCTGACAATACTAGTGCTTTCTTATTAAAGTTTATGCAAAAGGTCTTTATTTCTTTTATTAATCAGCAAATAACAGTTATGCTCAGTAACTACTGTTTTTGTTTCTTTGCTGATTTTTTTAGAGCTGGAATTTCATTTTTATAATTTTGTTTTGCTTAGTCTGTGATTAGTTTCATTTGTTTTCCTGATGAAGTTTGAAAAAAAGAAAGTGGAAGGATCAAAACAAGGAGTAAAATTTAACAGATCTTCTAGTGTTTCTATAATGATCTATTATCATTGGAATGATAAACCATCACACTGGTTATGGTTTATCCACCTTACTACTCAATTTACTACATGTGGTAGTGGCAGTTAACAATATGAAGTTTGGAAGAGTGATTGGACAAGAGAAAATATGCTCTCTCAAATACTTAAGTAGCGTAATAAGCTCATTAATTGGGGGGTTCCTTCCAATAATGTAGACTGGAATCCATCAATGCCTACCCATCTTATGTGACTCTTACAAATATGTTCTTGTCCACCCATATTTTCACCACAAGAGGTGGCTCTTCCTTCCCCCCAAATGCTAGAGGACTTCCTTGCTTTCTCTTGACAGTATAAAGGTATCAGTAGAGCATTCTGGCTGCCCATCTGTCATATCTATCCCTTAAGACATGACCAGTCCATCTTTTCCCCTATCATAACAATTTCTGGGTGACATATTTTACTAAAGTTTTTTTTCAAAGTTCCTTATTATTTATACATTATAGTCTGCTTACATTCACAGCATACCTCTGTATTGCCCCTCCCCTTTTGGATATTCATTTTTATTTCTTCTGAGATTGTTGTATTTCATTTCTCATTGCTATAATTATACATGGTATGGATCAGTGGTGTCAAACGCAAAAAGAAATCCTTATATAAAGATCCCTATGGGCCACATACTGACTTAGAAAACCTCAAATTCCTGTTACCTATGTTTTACTATATTTTCATTTTGTTAAGTATTTCCCAATTACATTTTAATCGAGTTTGAGCTGACTTGGAGGCCACATGTTTGACACCTCTGGTCTACATTTGGAAAAAATCCATGCTGGAGATGACACATTTTAAAAACAGTCAAGGATAGAGTTTTTGAGGTATCTCAAAGAAGAAGGGATTCCACAGAATTGGAAATGATAATAAATGAAACTTTTACTAAAATAAGAAGAAATCAGAAACTTGACCTATATGCCCATTTTCTTACTTCTACAAAAATCTTTACGAATTTGGTCTATGCACAAATTGAAGGTAACCATGATGAAGATATTAAAAAGGAACAGTCTTTCATAAATAATTCTCTACAGTATATGACATCTTCATAGTATACAACTATTGAGATTATAGAGAATAAATGATCCTATTGTGTCTATTGTTTGCTTTTTTTAAAAAACAGAATTTGATTTAATAGAACAAATTACAATTTTAAAGGCTTTCATTAAATAAAGTATCCTACCAGGCATAATTCACAACAAAAATTCTGACATCATTATTTCTTTCCCAAGTTGGCTTTTTTAAATGACCCCTGAGTATGAACATCATAATTTAATATTTGAAAATATTGGTTTTTGTCTGTGTGGATACTCTTTCTACCAATGCTGATCACAACCCTTCTCTTCATTAATGGACAGTTTGCATTAGGTACAGTGGCCAGAAAAATATGGTTTTCTGGTGGTTAACCTTCAGGTGATGAGATTAATATCATGTCATATATCAAATAGTAAGGCATATGCTAATTTAAGCTGTTCACAGATATCAAGGGTGTCCCACACAGATTTCTTTTCCTTTTTAGAAAACAAATTTATTATTTATTTTTACATTTATTTAAGAATTTTTGGAGTTCTGAGTTCTCTCCCTCCTTCCCATCCCTCCCCCACCCATTGAGAAGGCAAGCAATGTGAAATCATGCAAAACATATTTCCATACTAGTCATGTTCCAAAAAAGAAAGAAAAAGAAAAAAGAAAAAAATTATACTTTGATCTGCACTCAGACTTCATCAAATCTGCACTCAGCACCTTCATTAGTTTTCTGGAGGTGAACAGAATTTTTCATCATAAGTCCTTCAGAATTGTCTTGAATTACTGTATTGATCAGAATAACTAAGTTTTTAACAGTTGATCATCGTTAAAATATTGTCCACACAGATTTCAAAAGAACGATTCCTCACTGATGGAAAAATACTTCAAATACCTTCTTTCAGATATCACATCAAGCCTCACAAAGTTTCTTATGTGAAATGCACAAGTATGTGAAAGAGATAAAATGACCATCCACTCAAGAAAAACAAAGTGGATTAAAAAATGCATCTCTTCTTGATTATGACATACAGTTAAATAGATAGATCATTGAGTTAGTCTTTGAGTATAATATCTCTAGCTAATCTATCTTTTGGACAGCTACTGCAAAGGAACAATTAGCTGGGACCACAACTGAGGAGGAAACTGAATTTGGAAAATTATAATCATATTTCTCTCTCTCTGAGAAATTGAATCTTGATCATTTTATAAGGCTGTATCTTTGATTCTTTAGTGAAATATATATCCAGAACTCTATAAAGTCATTGAGTTATGGACATATAAGTATTTCTAGATCACACTTTGATTTTTACCATGTTATATTGCTTTAATGGTGACTTACATTGAATACCTACAAGAAAAAGACGTTTAATTCACTTCTTAGAGCCTTTAATGAGAAAATGACAATCATATAACACTATTTGATGAATGACTAAGGATTCTATTAAATTATTTAATCACTTGAACTATGATATTATAAATATTAATCTAAAAAAGAACTCAATGATCTAAGGGCTTGCTTCTTCAACAACACCATCTTTTATTTTTCTTTTTAAAATTTATTTATTTTTAGTTTTCAACATTCACTGTTATAAGACTTTGAGTTCTAAATTCCCCCCCTCCCCCCTCCCTAAGATGACATGCAATCTGATAAAGGCTATATGTGTACAATCATATTAAACATATTTCCACATTAGTCATGTTGCGAAAGGAGAATCAGAACAAAAGGGAAAAACCACAAGGAAGAAAAAAGAGAGAGAGAATAGTATGCTTTAATTTGCATTCAGACTCTATAGTTCCTTCTCTGCATGTAGATAGCATTTTCCATCATGAGTCTCTTAGAATTGTCTTAGATGATTGCATTGCTGAGAAGAGCTAAGTCTATCAAAGTTGGTCATCACATAAGGTTACTGTTACTTTGTACTATGTTCTCCTGGTTCTGCTCACTTCACTCAGCATCAGTTCATGTAAGTATTTCCAGGTTTTTCTGAAATCCACTTGCTTATGGAACAATAGTGTTCCATTACATTCATATACCACAACTTGTTCAGTCATTCCCCAACTGATGGGCATCCCCTCAATTTCCAATTCTTTACCACCACAAAAAGAGCTGCTGTAAATATTTTTGTTCATGTGGGTCCTTCTCCCTAACAACTCCATCTTTCTAACAGATCTTCTCCTACTGATACTTTGTAAGTGCATATCAGGAATCATCTATATGACATGAAAATCATCTCAAAAGGAATAAAATTAAAGGTGACTCAATGAGAAATGAGACATTATTAATATTACCAATAAATAACTGACACATTACACATAATGCGTACACAAAGTACACAATAATGTACACAAAGTAGCATAAAAGACACTATCTAATACTTATATGACTGGAGAAAGAGTTAAGCTAGTCATGTAACAAGATTGAGAAGTCATAGGTGGATAGCTCAAATGTTGCATTGGTAACCATGAGATATTATAAGTAGGAGAAGACTAGAACATTGTGTAGATCATTACAATGGATCCTCTATGGAAAACTTAAAAGGGAAACAGGGACAAGGAAATTACAAGATGAGAGACATGAGTTACTGATCAGCACTGGTGGAGGAGTATTTACACCAATGAGTTCACAAAATTCATCTAAGTAAGTTCGATCAAAAGATCCAAATGAATTCTATTCTCAGATCCTAAAAAACTAGCAAATGCTATTGCTGAGCTACTATTTGTGATCTTTGAAAGACTAAGAAAAATGAGAGAGCCCCTACAGGATTAGCGGACAAATGGCCTAATTTTTATTATTATGTACAAGGAATTGCTAGGCTCTAGGGGATACAAATATGAATTAGATATTGCCACAGCCCTGAAAGGATTTATAATCTAGTAGGGGATATGATGTATGAAAAGGAATATTATAAAACAAAACAGAATATAAAGGTAAAGAAGGACCAAGTACTGTGAGAGCCTGAGGACAGAGATGAGTTCTAAGATAAGAGAAGCAACAGTGTCAAGACAGAAGTACCATACCAGCTTGTGTATGTGAGAACCCTAAGGAGCCAACATAATCAACCCTTTGACAAATGTCATATGATTTTCATTCATCCTACATACTCCAATGCACTAGTTGCTCAGCTGCTTTGTAGGAGGGCATTTGCATAACATTAGTTTTTAGTTCTATACCCTTGCTTTGGACAACCAACCCTATCTGGTGTGTGGTACAAATAGTGTAGCAGGGAAAAATAAACATTAACCAAAGGTCAAAGGTTAGTGGGGAAAGCTTTTTCTCTGAGAAGAGGAATTGATTAAGGATTTAAAGGGACAGATTTATAAACTGCTGGTCTCATGGCTCAAATGGAATAATTTCCCCTCATGAAGTTAAAAACTGCAATTAAAGTATATGCTATTATGCATTGTTAGAAAAAAAAAAAGTGCCAAGGAGGCATTCTTTTCAGTATTGGCTAATTTGGTCTTAAAGAAATGACCTTTCCAAATGACTTAAACGTCAACTATTCTTGTTGAGTTGAACCTAAATTTTGATGAGTTGTGTGTAGTTGTTATTCATGAAGTTTAAATTGTTTAACTTTTAACTTTTAAACTTTAATCATTTAGGTTGTAGGCATGGTAGAAACACTCTATGAATGTTACTTTAGAGACATACAATTTTCTTTCCATAGCTCTTAAGAATTTCAGTTCTGCTAGTCATAGTGCACAGGTCACCTTCTGGCCCACTGTAATGATTTTTTACCTATTGTGGGATATTAAATAACTCTGAAATGTTGTTAGCTTCATACATTTGTTCATTTGGCAAACGTTTATTAAGTGTCTTATAGAAGACACTTAGTACAGTAGCTGGCACATAGATGCTTAATGAATGTTAATTGATTGATTGTATAAGAAATACACTGTGTTGGGTCTTTGCAGACATACAAAGATAAGACAGGATGCCTGTAAGATACCCTAAAGAGATCAAAGAGGAAAAGGACACATATGTACACAGATATTTATAGCAGCTCTCTCTGTGGTTGTATTCAATTGCAGAGTTGCTGAATATGTTAGAGTATGTGAATATGATAGAATACTATTGTACTATCTTGTACAGAAAAAAACCTGATAAGACTTGTATGAACTGACGCAAAGTAAAGTGAACAGAACCAAGAGAACAATGTACACAGTAATACCTATATTGTAAGAAAAATCAACTATGAAAGACTTAGTAACTCTGATCAACACAATGACCCACTACAATTTCCAGAGGACTCATGATAAAGAAACATGCTAAACGCTTCTAGACTGAGAACTGATGGACTTAGTGCAGAGTGAAGTATATTTTCTTCTATTTCTTCCTTTCCTGCTTCTTAATACATGAATAAAGTCTCAAATGTGATGTCAATGGAGATACTTACATCTTTATAAGGATACAGATTCAAAACCAAAACAAAGGCTTTATACTTTGCTAATTTTACCATGATTTCTAAATTTTTTTTGTTAGTAATTTTTGATAAGGTAAAATTTCTCAAAAAAGTAGCTGTGTTTGTAAAAACTTGGAATCATTTGAATATTTTATTATTGAATCAATTATCTTTCTCTCCTTACCCTTTTTTCTCCACCCCCCCCCCAGCAAATCTACTTTAAAAATTACATTCTATTATCAGAAAAAAATCAGCCATGGCATATTATAAAGGACCATAGTTCTGGAGCTGGAAGTGGTCTCAAAGGCCATCTAGTTCAATACAATCATTTTAAATATCTGAAAACTGAGACTCAAGGATATAAAACGATTTGCTCAAGGTCAAACAGAAAGGTAAGTGGCAGAGCAAAGATTTGAACCTATGTGCTCTGACTCTAAAGCCTCTTTTCAATGTACTATGCAAGTGGAAATTGTTCCCATTAGTTGCTTTTTAGTTTGCAAAGAATTTTCAGAAAGCTTTGTGGTTTTTAAAAGCTGGACAATACTTGAATAGTCACCTTTGAGACCATTATTCTTAAGGTTTTCTTTTTCTAACTGAAAACAAATTACATTTTTGCTCACCAGAGAAATTAAGGAGGAAAGGGTCAGTGAGGTAAACCCTGGCTATATGACACATAACCTTTTGAAAGGTCTGATTCTCATCCCCCACACACCTTCATGTATCTCTTCTAAGAATGGAGTTTGCTTAATAGACAATGGGCTCCCCAGGAAGATAAGAAGTATATACAAAGACTTAAAAAAGAATTATAACTGGGTGGAAAATTTTAAATAGAATGCTCTAGCCAGTTTCTTTCCAGTCTTGAAAAGGAAGTCCTCGATGTAAAACATTTATAACTGAATAAAATTTATGGAATAATTCAAGGTATTCTTACATGTTTTAAATATAATAAAATAAATTCTCCTAGGAGAAGAGAATAAGTATTTATATAGAGCCTACTGATGTATCAGGCACTGTGTTAAGGGCTTTATATTATCTCATTTGATCCTCATCCCAATCCTGCAAGGTAGGTGCTGTTAAAATTACCATTTTTCAGTTGAGGAAACTGAGGTTCAATTATTTGCCCAGGGTCACATAGTGTCTGGGGTCATATTTGAACTCATGGCTTCTGACTCCAGGCCTAGTGATCCATCCACTGTGCCATTTAGTAGTTCTAGTAGTGAAATGATGGAGCAAGCAAACATTTGACAAGTTGTTAATAGTTTAGAGTTACCTTAGACTTTAGAACTCAATAAGGAAATGTATTTATTCTCTGATTTTGCAATGTTTCGGGATATGGCACTTATAGTATGTTTACATGGAAGAAGAGTAGATGATGCAGTGGGTACAGCACTGGCCCTGAAGTCAGGAAGACCTGAGTTCAAATCTGGCCTCAGACCAAACACTTGACACTTATTAGCTCTACTTTTCAATGTCTTATAAAGTAGTGAGTAATTGTAGGACAGCTCTCTTAAGAAATAGCTCCCATGTCTCTTTTGCCCCTGGGAACCTGTCCAGCTATGGCCCAGTAACAGGACAATAGGACCAAGGTTGGGAGTTTTCTTCTGGACTAGCATTCAGTTATGAATTGCCCAAAGCCCAATAGGAGACTAATTTATTTACAGGCTCTGATCTAGTATGGACTGACATTATAGTTTGATTTGGAACACATCTAAGAGTTCCTGAATCCTTGGAGAAATCCTAGAACATAAATTACTTCTTGAGTTTTTTTTTTTTCCTGGAAAAAAGGATGACACTAATAGGAACTTAGTGATAAACATGCTAACTGACAAATATTATTCCTTTGTGCAATTCAAGGTGCTATGCCAGACAACTTGGAAGATGCAACTAGGTATGACAAAAACATTGTCTTAAAATCTAGCTGGATTAACAAAAGATATAACTATTGTTTTTTTTAAATACTAGTTTAAAAAGCAAAAGCAAAAAGTGTCATAGATAGGTTCTGATTAATTGTCTGAGTGGTATAGACAAGCACTATGAGTTCAGAGGAGAGTGAGAAGTGTTTCATCAGAAAATATCATTTAAATGTTAGTTATTACAATTATGATGAGTGGTCTCCAAAGACATTGTAAAGGATTTGGGATCTGAACAGGGCCTTGAAAGCCATGTAAGACCAGTTTTCCAAATGGGGTGGTAAAGTGAGTTTCATAGAAAAAGGTGCTATCATGAAACTTCTGACACTTGCAATAT
This sequence comes from Vombatus ursinus, assembly GCF_900497805.2. NCBI lineage: Eukaryota > Metazoa > Chordata > Mammalia > Diprotodontia > Vombatidae > Vombatus > Vombatus ursinus. The sequence goes on from NW_020954567.1 coordinate 22,952,281, forward strand.
ATTCTTGAAGAGTTATGTCTAGTTATTTCAAATATATCAGGGAATGCACCAATTAAGGGAAACATTGGGGATCCATTTGTAAAACAAATAACCTCCAAACATATCTTTTTTTTGTTGTTGTGAGTTTGTTTAAAGTTTGTTTTACTTTGCAAACTCTTCAGTGGATCCCTGAAGCTCTGAACTAGTAGTTAGTCAACAAGCATTTATTTAGTGTCAATCTTGTGCTTAAAGCATGTTAAAGTTCCCTGGCACAAGTGGACTTAAATCAGGGGTTCTTAAATCTTTTTTTCTGTGTGTGTCATGTACTTTAGCAGTTGGATGAAGCCAATGGATTCCTCAGAACAATGTTTTTTAGATGCATAAAACAGTGTTAGAAAAGAAACCAATTATACTGAAAGTTATAAAAATATCAACAAAAAATTATTTAGAGGCCCTCCATTAAGAATCATTGATTAATTTGATTTTGTGATATAAATGCTATCCACAGAGAGGGTTATAATTGCATGGTACTGAATATACTAGAGATTCTAAGGCCTTAGCAGATGGTTCAATGGGTTTAAGTAAGCACATAGCATTTTTTGTGAAACCAATGAAACATTTCAGATATTGAATTTAAGTGAGGATATAGTTTCTAAATCTAGGTCTCTTTTTTCAATTTCCAAATCACACTTTTATCTCCATCCATCATATGGAAGTCATTGGAAAGGCATGGTGGCCTTTGGAGGTCATAACATAATTAAAGAGGAACTACGAAAAACAGGAGTTACAGATTTGATCAAAGAATTGTATGGCAGAAAGAAAAGATGGACTGGTCTTATGGCAAGAGAGAGGAGGGACGCTTACGTGGGAGGTTAGTGTGTTCCATTTGGTACCCTGCTCTTGGGAGGTAAAGAGAAAGGGATTAATGCCTCCAGCATGCTGAGACCCCTCCTATGGAAGTTTTGGGAGGACGTGGAGTCGAGTCCTATGAGACAGATTTTGATCCACATGTTGGAGGGAACTTCCAAGTCTATGAGATCACAGATCCTTTTAAGTATTTTCATACTTCTGAGGAGCAATGAAAATTCAGGCTAGAAATATAAGAATTCAAGTGTTGCCATGCATAGGTTAAAACTTTATTTTTTGATGTGATTCAGGTAAGGGACTACCAAAGCAAATGAATACTTTTTTTTTTTTAACAGTACCCACTTTACTTTGTATAATATTTACCTATTTCAGACTCCTCCCCTAATACTCACTTAGAATTATTGACACAAATTAGCATAAATTCTGTTTCATCATTATTTGTCATATATATGTGTGTGTATAAATAACATAAAATACATACAAATATATACATACATATAAAATTAAAACTTTGCTGCTTGGTCGAGGTTTCCAGGAAACGTTTCAGAGTTGCTGAGGCTCAAATGAGACTGCAGTAGAGTTGTGTACTTTAAAAGCTATATAAATATAACCTATTTCCAAAAGTTTAAACGCCCTGGGTTAAAGCAAGGTACACTTATACTTTGGGCTCTTCCCTTTTCCTTGCAACATCAGCACTGGAAAAGAGCCCAAGTTCTGGTCTGGGACTAGAACTCATGGTCTTTTGGCGCTGAGTCCGTGAACTGAGTCATTCTGGCATTGGGAATATTTTGTGACTCAGCAGGCCTAAAGAGGAGGATGTCAGAATCTAGATAATTTCGAGTCTTTTAAAGGCAAGACAGAGAACACAAACAACACAGTGGAATAATTTTGCAGTTGGTTTCGTGTACCCTGGGGAAAAATGTTAATTCCATTCCCAGCCTTTTCACTTCCTTCCTAGTTACTGGTGAAATGACTGAAATTACACTTTAACTCCGGGACAGGAAATCACTGCTCAAAATGCATTTGGGATGCAGCTGTAAGGTCCTGCGTCTCTGGGAAACGGATTCTGCACATCGGGCGTCCTAACACATCCCCCTCCTCCAAAAGGCTGTGGGAATGGTGACCCACCCCTCCACCCCCGGCTTTGGCTGGAGGAATCCCAGGTGGGCGGAGGGAGGCTGGGTTGGGGGCGGGGGGAGTAGTGACAATCCCCGCCCCCAATTCGGCCCGGGCAGTCCTAGGTGGGCGAACGGTTAGTGACAACCTCCCCCCCTCCGCATTTAGCTGGAACAGTCACAGCGGGGAGAAGGCTGGAGGTGACCCCCCAGACCCTCGATATTTGGCTGGGGCAGTCCCAAGTGGGTGGGAGGTTGGTGATAACCCTCCCCCCGCCCCAATTTGGCTGGGACAAGCCTGGGTGGAGAAGGAGGAAGGGTAGGGGTAGGGGTGACACCCCCCCCATTTGGCTGGAGGAGTCCCAGTTGGGCAGAGGTGGGGGCTAGAAGCTCAGCATCGAGCGGAATGCACAATCCATCCATCCCACCTCCAGTCCGCCAGGACTTCACCCCAGCCCCCCAGGCCCCTTTTGGTCTCCCACCACCCCATTTAGAGAATTCTGGTCACAGTAACCGCCGAGGGTTCCCGGTACCCAAAGTGTCCTCTCCACCCTCGGCCCTGCCCCGCCCCGCCCCGCCCCGCCCGCCCCCTATCTCGCCGCTACTCCCTCTTCCCAACTTTCCCTTCCCTCCCAGCATGCCCCGCGAGGGCCGACCCTCCCATCCCCCCCGCGCGTCCCTCCTCCTTTCTTCTCCACGCCACCCTACCCTGCCGACCCTCACTGCCCCTCCTCCTCTTCTCACGCTCGCACCTCCCCCCCCCCCCCCCCCCCCCCGCGCCCTGATCGCGCGCGCGCACTTCGGGGCGCGAGACGCTCCCGATCCTTCCCCCCTCCCCCGATGCGGTCGCCGCGGCCGGGCCGTCCATGGCGCGCGGAGGGTGCAGGAGGAGCTCGAGGGCCGCCGCCGGCCCCTGCTGAAGGGCTGTCGGGCGACCTTTTCCGCCCGCTCGCTCTCTGCGGAGCATCTTTGTCGGGGCTCTTCGGGGGCGCGCGCGCGCGGGCACGCGCGAGGAAGTCCGGGGCCGGCGGCGGGCGGGGGTGTGGGTTAGGGTGTGGGACGGCCATCCCTGCCCGGGGGGCGGGGGGGAGAGGGGAGGGGGCGGGAGGAGGAGGAGGAGGGGGGCGGTGGCGGCCCGAGGAGGGGGTGGTTAGAGCTAGCAGCGGAGCTCCCGGAGAGGCAGGCGCTCAGGACGCAGCTCTCCCAGCGCCAGCCTCCGCCGCTGCCTCGCCAGCCTCGTCTCGCCTGTCCCCGGGCTCCCTCCCGGACCGAGCCGCGCGGAGAACGATGCGCGGGAGCCCGCCGAGGCCCCTGGCCGCGCTGGCCCCGCTGCTGGCGGCCGCGCTGCTGGCGGGCTGGGCTGCGGCAGCCATGGACGAGTGCGCGGACGAGGGCGGGCGGCCGCAGCGCTGCATGCCCGAGTTCGTCAACGCCGCCTTCAACGTGACCGTGGTGGCCACCAACACGTGCGGCGCCCCGCCCGAGGAGTACTGCGTGCAGACCGGGGTGACCGGGGTCACCAAGTCGTGTCACCTGTGCGACGCCGGGCAGCCCCACCTGGCGCACGGGGCCGCCTACCTGACCGACTACAACAACCAGGCCGACACCACCTGGTGGCAGAGCCAGACCATGCTGGCCGGGGTGCAGTACCCCAGCACCATCAACCTCACCCTGCACCTGGGTAAGCCCTGAATGCGACCCCCGAACCCCCGCCGCCGGACCCCTGCGGCCACCTCCCCAGCTGTCCGGTCAGGGCGCCTCCCTTCCGAGGTCTTCAGCTCGGGATCCCCTCCGCCCCTCTCACGACGCAATGGGGCATCCCTGTATCACAGCCTTGGGGACGCCTTCACCTCCTTGACTTTCTAGCCCAGAAATCCCTCTCCTTCCCTACAGGAGGGAGGGTTTTGCTGCCTCTTTCCACGCACAGACAGTAAAGGGTCTTCGCTAAAGGACTCGATGTGGGGGGAGGGGGAGGAGCAAGTGCCTTTTTCCTGCCCCATCCTCCCTTGTCTGTGCTGCGTTGAAACACAAATTCACTTTAAAAGTTATTGTCCCTTTATGCCTTTGAGCCTTAATTAAGGTCCACAAAACCGCTTCTATGCTAATCCTACTACGGGGAAGACAAAAGGTCTGTACCCGCTATAATTGGTGAAACAGTCTTCCGAAGTGTGTAAACGAGCCATTCTTAAGTATTTTCCCATGCTTTGATTCCAAGTGAATGTAGAAATGTTTAATCTTTTGGAAATCAGGAAAGGGGTGGATGGAAATCATTCTTTTTACTGCAAGGGGGAGGAGGTTGGGAAAAGTTTGATCTGCTGATGTATCCAAAATAGTTCCAATCTTTCAAATATTTCTTTAAATTTGTAAAAGATGTAAGCAAAACAGTAATCAGCAACAGTAGTTAAAAGCGTACGAGTTAGTTAGAAGTATCTAGATTCGTAGAATTAGAAGCTTTTTAGGGTCGGAGACCTGGTTGCATCGTATCTACCACTTAATGAAATTCCGGAGAACAAACACTCCCCTGACCTGCTCTTGTGCTGTTATTCCTAGGCAAGCTAAATCTATACAGCTGATATTCATAGACATGGTATTTCAAAATGGAAATTTGGTAGGGGGAATGCCACTTTTGCCCCTGATTGTTCCCTTCCTTTTTTTCATCAATGCATTTACTTTGGTACACTTAGCTTTCCTGAGCACAAGATTCTAAGAGAAAGTATCTGGAATACAGGAAGTGCTGCCTTTTTTTTTTTTTAAATACAACTAAAAAGTTGTAATTAGCCGGCCAGTTTTGTGAGGTGAATAGATTTCACCAATATTGAAATAAATTGTTTTGGTCTTGAGTTTTCAGGAAATCAAAATTTCTTCCGATAAACAAAATATTCACAGCAAAGAGAAAAATCTGAGGCAGCTATAATTTCAGAGATGGAGGAAGAAGTTTTAAAGTGCAGTAGAAACACTCAAAGCTATGGATAGGTTAACTTAGAACAGGTCCTTTTTGAGTAGTTTAGGTAGAAGGACTCTTCCAATTATCGTTTATAATATTACTATTGATTAGTTTTTTTCCCCAATGGCATACTTGACCTTAGCACAAAAGCAAGTTTCTGTATTTTTTTTTAACTTACCATTTTTCTTGTTTAAATTTTAGCTTAAGGAAATTCTAGGCTTGTTTTCAGTAACAAAAATAAGTCTCAGCTTGTCCATTTCTAAATTGAGAAATGTATTGTCCTCTTATGGAAAGGACCAAATTTACAAAATATTCAGTTGGAATGTCTTTTTGAAGTAGAATATTTTGCTGAAGTGAAAATGGGCCTATGTACATTTGTAGATTTGGCTTTTCTGTATTAGAATTTATATAGACTAAGGTTCTTCATTCAGACAGAACTTTAGTTATTTTATATTGATTGCTTTATTACCTATTGATTATATAGGGTTGGCTAGAGAAGATATTGGTTAACCTTTAAGATTGTTAATACAACATTATGCCTATTTAATTTTTAATATCCTTCTTGCCTTACCAGTGACCACGACACACAGATTTTTTATTCTTTGAGGTTGTCACAAAAGTCTTAGTGCAGTTTTAAATGCTGTTAAATATAGTCTTTGTGCATGTGAATTTAAGACACTAATTGCTTAATTATTTTATTTGTGAATTTTTAATCCATGAAATGTTTTGTCTCCATGTTCAGGATTTTTGTTAGAGTGAGTGATTTGTGAAAACATTTAGTCCTAAACCTCTATGGTTGAGTAATTTCTGAAAAAAAAATTATTAGCTGTTTTGGAAACTTACTGTATTCTTGAACATTTATAGCTATAAGAATCAGAGAATTTTAGAATTTAGGATGTAAGAGATAATCAGCAGGGTAAGAATGTAAGAGAGCACTGGAGAAGGGGTCAAAAAACCTGCAATCAAGATTAGACTATGTATATTCTGACTCCTGGATCACACTCTTACTTCAGTACTTTTCCTGAGGAAAATTGTTTAAATGTTTGGGGTGGGGAGGAAAATGGGTAAAAAGGGGAAAATTGTTGTGTTTTAGTTATTAAGCCTCTACTATGTGTGCTCAGCACAGTGCTTGAAGGCACATAGTAGGTAATTAATGTTTATTGCCTGAGACTGACTAAAAGAGTTTTTTTTTAATATATGGATATTAATTATTAGGTAATGTGTTTTAAAATCAGTTGAATAGAATTTTCATTGAAAGTAGGGATTCTAATTTTGTCTTTTTGGGTACTCCTTTGGAAATTAAAAAATAAGAAATTGCGAATCAAATGCACACTAGATTTTATTAAATTAATGAAGAATAGAGCTTCAGATGCCAGCTTGCATGCTGATTTTAAGAGCATCTGATATGCCTTATGAATTCAGGTTACATCACTATTTGTGCAGTTATTAAATCTTCCACGCTTTCAGTCAAATGTGCTCTGTTTTTGAGAGCATACAAATCTGCTAGATCCTGAAAACTATTTTTCTAGTGTTCTAGCTGAGACTATTTTTGAATGGACAACTCTAAAGTGAACAAAATCAGATTCATGGTGGCCACTGATGAAAGCTATTTGAACTGGTATCTTTTTTCTTGGAATGATACATTTCCCAAAGGAAAGCAAGTCCAAATTATGTTGTTGTCACATTTATCACCATCTGTTGTAGGAAAGCCAGGAATCAACAGTTGATTCTGCAAGAGCCAATTTTAAATGCCATATACAGTAATTCATAGTGCTGTGTATTGTCGGATATAATTAGCTGCCATTGCTGTGGGAGCCAGCACTGTACTTCTTAACTGCTGGATGTTAGAGCTGTTAGTCAGGTGCTGTTCTTTCAAAGAAGAATTTTTTTTTTTAATTTAACTTCTATCTATAAGAAAAGTATGACCTCTTTGTTTTTAAGTGACAATTTTACCCATATCTGAAAGATAATTGATAGATTATATAGCTAGAGGTTTTTCTGTTATAAAATAACCTCATTTGTTAATTTAATAATCCTGGATGAAAACTTGGGATAAGGGGCCATGATCTTTGAAAGAGTTCTGAAAATAATTAAAAATCAGGCTCCCTTTTAAAGATGAAAGTTTTGAGAGATGGTGGTACAGTGTAGAACTGACATCTGAAGATTAGAAAAAAAGCCTTAAAATTAACATTCAAACTAGATTGGAATGCTTTTTAAATACATATTAAACAGTGATGGGATGAGGCATTTGTAGCTACATTTGAATGTTGCATTATGAGTTTAAATTGGAATGATTGACATATAGCAATGGTTTATTCTGTATTTGGTTCAAGAAATGTTTAACTGAAGAAATAGGAAATTTTTCAAGGAAACTTTTGGAGGTTTGGTTCAATCTAGATTTCAGAATGACTTGCTGAGCACTTCAGTGACTTCACTGTGGTATTTGTAGAGCCCTGAGGGAAACTCTATTTTAGTTAGTCTCAGGAAGGCTTGATTTACATTTTGCAGGTTTCAACAGGAGTAGTTAAAAGACATCAACTTCTTCTATGGCAACCAGTTCGGTGTAGTTATATAAAGTTGTTTTAAAACCCCTCTCCTTTGAGTCATCAGTTTTCATTAAATCACCCTATTTTTCTAAGTGAGAGAGGCATGGGGGCAGTATAGAGCCAAACATTTGATTTCTGATGGGGTTGCACATAGCACCCCTCTCACCCTTATAGCTGCATTATTCAGCATTCAAAGTTCATTAACTATTTGAGGTCTCTTTACCATGTGTCTTGAGTGTCTTTGCAGGATACAAAATTGTTTGTCATGGACTCCTGTCCTTGGGGAGTTTACAGATTCAATAATTGGAACCTATGTCTCCTTTTATTATTTGGCGTAGCCATTTGACAAACAATACTCAGTAAAATGATTTTTTTTTTTTTTTTAACACATCATAGTGGAATTTTCGTCCTAGGCTAATTAAGACTGTAGAGCAGACCGTTGGACATTTGGGCTGCTATTCTAAAGTTTCTATGTGATTCTTATTTATCATATTACTGAAATAAATGCTTTGTTATTGGCATCATCTTTCATTTAGATTTTCCTGAGATTCAGCCAGCTATCATGGCTAGTCTTAAATATAGATTGTAGTTATTCATATTAGTCAAAATTAATAAAGCTTAGATTTCTGAAAAAAAAATCATAGATGTTGACATAGAATTTTTTATATCCTTCTTTTGCACATCACCCTTAAATTTTAATATGGTGTTTGAGATTATTTTTCCTTAAAAATGGACATTAGAGAATTTTATTTTTATGGGTCATTCATATGTTTGATTCTTAAAATAGATACTTAGTTTTAACTATATACTGTAAATGGCACTGCTTTTATTTTGGGTATGGGCAGGATTTAAAGGAAGGCCTGGGGTGTTAACTTGCTTTTTCAAATTTTGTCACAGATAAGAAGTCCTAAGGTTCAACAAAAAGTACTTCAAATTTTATAGTGCTTAAACAAGTGAGTAATTTGCACATGATGTTGCCTGATTCATTAGACAAATCTTTCCTTTGCTCATGTATTTAGCTCTAATGGACACTCTGGGACCACCTCATTTTAGTTTTAGGAGAAAAGTGCCAAAACTAAGAGATCTGTTTTCACTTTTAAAAAATTCTCTAGAGAAGATTAAAAGAAAAGATGATTTACCTTTTTTGATTTTACCTGTGACCTTGGACAAGTCAAGGAAGCTCTCCTCCTGTTAAAGAATTGGGCTAGATGACCTCTAAGGTCTATTCTCACTCTAATTCTGTGGTCCTCTCTTGAAGTAACTATTTCCAAGTGCAAAATAGTGATTTTTTTGTGTGACTTTTGTTACTTTGCCTCTCTTGTTTGCACTAACATACAGAATCTGCTTCTTTGGTCAGAGGTCATTGGATCGTAGATTTGGAGTTGGAAGGGATCTCAGAGATTTAGTTTAACCAAAGAGCGTTGGCTCTGTAGTCAGAGGCCTTGAGTTCAGATCCCCATTCTGATGGTTATTACTATGTGTGTGAGCCCAGATTTCCTCATCTGTAAACTGAGAGGGTGGATTAGGTGGCCTTTAGGCTCCTTCCTGATGTAGATCCATTAACTTAGATTCTAATTCAGGTCAAGTTCAGTGCTCTTCACTGCCTCCCATTTTTTCCTCTCTATTATCTTTGTAGATGATAAAATTAGATGTTTACTCATTTTGGGCTGAATTTGACAGCTGCTACATTAGTAGAGGTGACCAGAGAAATCATTTATAGGAATGTTTCTGAATTCTTTTAGTGTTGTACCAGACTGTAGTGTGACACTCACTACATCTGCTTCTCTTTCAGTAGGATCTGCCATGGAGCCAGCCTAAAATAACCAGGGATGCAGTCACCCTTGTGTTGCAAATTACATATTCATGAAGCAGAATAAAACAGACTGTCTTTTTATTAGAGGAGCTCCAATATCTCTTTGGGTAGGAGGAGGTGATGGCAAGGAAGGGAAATAAATTTGAAAACTTAAATTTTTTTTTTCCTTAAAGCTTTAAGGAATTACAGGCTTCTTTGTTTCTAAGTTTATATCCCCCCACCTTCATACTCAAATAGAAATGGGGACCATCAAACTATACAGAAAATCCTAGTCACAGATCGACTTAGAAAATCACATATTAACATTATGTTTTATTGTATTTTTATTTATTTTATTAAATATTTCCCAATTACTTTTTAATCTTGTTTGGGCTGTACTTAGGAATATTGTGGGCTGAGTGGTAGAAGTGGAGGCAGTGAGCTTAGACAACATTTTCATGACTAAAACTGCTTTCTCCAAAGTTATCAGTGATCGTTTACTTGCCAAATTTGGTTATCTCGTCTTAGTCCTAATTTTTCTTGACCTTTCTCCTGTATTTGGCATCTAGGCTCTCCTCTTCCCTGTATACTATTTCTCTGGGTTTTCATGACACCATTCTCTCCTATCTTACCTTCCATCTGTCTTACTACTGCTTCTTGGTGTATCTACTTTTCTGGCTCTTCCATACCATGCTGAGTAACTGTGGGTGTTTCCCAAGGTCCTGTATTTGGCCTCGTCTCTTTATATTCTCTCTCTTAGTACCATCATCATCAGCTGTCAGGATTTTAACTATCTATCTATCATCTCTAGGCACACTGCTGTCTCGGTCTCCATATCCATTCCCAGTTTCTCCTAAGAACTTCAGTCTCACCAATTGCTTATTCATCTTTTTAAACTGGATATTCAGTAGACATCTTAAACCTAATGTGTCTAAAACTGAACCTCATTATCTTCCCGCCTCCTATCCTCAAACATTCCCTATGTCTGTTGAAGGCATCACTGTTCTTCCACTGTCTCAGGTTCCTAATTTTGGTATTATTCTTGACTCTACCCTCCCTCACCCCACACATACAGTCAGTCGTCAAGTCTTGCCATTTCTGCCTTCGGAACATCTCTGTGACTCCTTCTCTCCCGTATCAACTCTTGCTCAGGTTATTGCAACAGCCTCCTAATTGGTCTGCCTGTCTCAAGTCTCTCCCCACTTCAGAACATTGTTACCAAAGTAATTTTCTTTTAAGTGTAGATTTGACCATGTGACTCCCCTACTCAGCCTATTCTAGTGTCTTTCTGTTGCCTCTAAAATAAAATAAAGGCTCTTTTGTTGATTACCTTTTATAACCTTGCCCCAGTCTACCTTTCCAGCTTCATTGGACAATACTCCCATCTCTTGCACTCAGCATTTGAATCTAACTGACCTTCATTGTGTTCATCACACTTGACATTCCATCTCCGGTCTCTGTGTCTTTGTTCTGGCCATCCTGCATGCTTAGAATGTACTCCCTCCTTCCATCCACCTCATAAAGTCTCTTTAAGATGGAGCTCAGGCACCATCTTTTGCATGAAGCCTTCCTTTCCTGACTTCCTCCATCTCTCTAACTGCTTGTGCCTTCCCTCCCAAACTACCTTGTATTTAACTATTTTGTGTGCATATATATTTATCAGCTTTATTCTTTGTTTTGTGTTTTTATATGTACTTGTCTCCTTCATTATAAAGTAAGTTCATTATGAGTTAGTATTATTATCTTTGTACTTGCACAGTGCTTGGCATATAGTAGGTACTTAATAAATACTTGATAGTGATTGAAAAGACAAGTTAACTGAGTTTAAGTGATAGTACATTTAGGTTTGCTTTTAGAAATCTTGCACCTTTTTTGATTTTTATTTTTTTTTCTATGTGGTATTGGATCTGAAGAGGAAACCTGGGATTCACAGTTAGCAATCATTCAAAGAAACCTTGAAGATCATCTAGTTCAGCCCCTTCTTTTTACTGATGAGGAAACAGATTTAAAGAATTTAAGTGATTTTCCCAAGGTCCTGTGGCAAGTTAATGACAGGGCTCCTGTTTGAAACTAGGTCTCCTGCTATTCCAGCAGTCTAGTGTTCTTTCCATTACACCATGCCCTCTTCTCTAGCTCCCTGTCTACTGACTGGTTTATTGGGAAGGTACGTGGAGAAAACTTGTGGAAAAGCATCCAAGTAAGCACCAATGTATTGGTAAGAGGTAGACTATGTAGTGGTTTGCCTGAGCTTGCTATGTAGGAAGTGTGCTGAAAGTACAGCTGCTTTTTGTCTTTTTGCCTTACTTTAAGCAGGTAATGGTTTTGGTTGATAACTGTGGTTTGAAGTGGTGAAATAACAGGTTTCTCTGTGGTTTGGGTGCACATTCAAGGAATTCTTTAAGACTGTTTCTGCTTGGTATGTGTTCTGGTCAAAAGTGTGCCTTTTCTACAACTTGTCATTTAACTCTGTGGTGAAAGCCAAAACATTTTTTCCTCTCAAATTGGCTATGAAAGATGCTTTCCAGACTCTTGTTTTGTTCGTCAAACAGTCAACAAACATTTATTAGCGGGTACTATGTACTGGGGATATAAAGATAAAAATGAAACTACTTGGACTCAAGGTGGTTACAGTCTTTTAGGGGGAGAAGGACACAACATGTCATAAATATGTTCAAAATAAAATGTAATTATTTTGTGGAAGACACTAGCAGCTAAGGGATTAAAACAGATGATGTAGAAAGTGAACGTTTGAAGTGAGTTTTAAAGGAAACATGGGGATTCTTTTAAACTGAATTTAGCCAAAGCTAAATAAGTCAAGCATTTCCATATGTCTCCCATATTTTCCCCAACTTTCCCTCTCACCTCCAGTGAAAGGAAAGTAAAACCCTTGTATGCAATATGTATTGTCAAGTAAAACAAATCCCTTTGTTGACCATGTCTGAAAATGTGTGTGTCATTTTGCACCTTGAATTTATTACTACTCTCTGTCAAGAGGTGGGGAGCCAGTTTCTTCACTGGTGCTTTGGAATAGTGTCAGTTATTGGATTGATTAGTTTTATAAAGTCTTTCAAATTTGGGACTGTAACGTGCATGATGGTCCAGCAAAGGAGCCTGAGGAAGAGCAATTAAGCGGGTGGGAGGAAGAACCAAAAGAGAGCAGTGTCACAAAAACCCAGAAAGGAGAGTATTTTGTGAGAGGAGCGTGGTCAGCAGAATTAATGCTTCATAGAGGTCAAGATATCTTGGTAATTTTTGCAAGAGCAGTTTGATTTAAAGTTGGAAATCAAATTTCAGAGGATGGAAAAATGAGGCAAGGGGAAATGGAGACAAACAGAGACTGCTTTTTTTCTGGGACTTTGGCTGTGGAAGGGAAGGGAGATACAGGATGATAACTTGAGGAGATGGCACTGTCTAATGAGCTTTGCTAAGTAAAAGCTGTTCTTATACATCTTAGGGGCAGCCGCTCTTTCATTGTTGTGAATTTTTACTCCAATGTTTTGGGTTTTTTTCCCAATTCAACTTTGTTAAACTTTGTTTCAAGTCCAACACAATGCAAGGATTCCGTCCTATACCACGTTACGTGTTCTCCATTTTCTTGGCTTATGATGATAATAAAAATGCCGAACAAAAGCCTTTGATTAGTTAATTGGACAATTGGTGTGGAAAGCGCTTTACTCAAGAATTTATGTATGTAGCTCTCTGGACAAAAGCTCCATAACATGTGCTGTTGAGGATACAAAAGAAGTTGAAGCTTTATCCCTTACCCTGTAGGAGCTTAGAGTCTATTTCGGGAAGTAAAACGTGACCTCATGTGTTTAATTACTGTAAGATAATAAGGTCACATAGTAAGAACTTGGTAAAATGATGAAGATTAAATAACATGGTTTGGGATTAGTCAAAAAACACTTCTCGGTCTGATTGTTTACCTGGTCTTGGAAGAACTAACAAATGGATCAATAAGGCTTTTTTTTTTTTTTTTTTTTGTAGTGAGGGGAATGGGGGTTAATGGCCTGCCCCAAGTCCTTCAGCTAGTATGTGTCAAGTGTTTGGTTTGAGGCTGGATTTGAACTCAGGTCGTCCTGACTTAAGGGCTGGTGCTCTATCCACTGCGCCACCTGGCTGCCACTCAATAAGGGGAATTTTCGAATCACCTACTATGTGCCAGACACTGCTACATGCTGGGACTTGAACAAGAGTGAAACAGTCCCTTCTCTGAAGAATCTTTTAAGTTCTAATTCTGTTGAGGGGAATGACACATACACAAATAAATATATACAAAATAAATATATGGTAACTTGACGTGAGTGGGTAGGGAGGAATTAGCCCTGGGGGAGGTGTGTGTGTGTGTCTGTCTGTGTGTCTCTGTCTGTCTGTGTCTGTGTAAAGGCACAATGATAGGAGATGAAATGCATGTGAATTGTTTGTAAGTTGGCCTGGATGTCTAGAATGTGAATATGTGAAGGAGAGTTATGTATAGTAAACCTTGAAGGATAGATTGAAGCTTTTTTGTGAATGACTTTTTTCAGTTAATTGAAATTGAATCACAAGAAACAATATTCATTGAAGGACATAGATTGGTATAGAGAAGAGGTTCTAAATATGGTGTCTGCGATCTTGTTTTTAAGAATATTTTGATAATTGTATTTCAGCATAATAGATTTTCCTTTGTAATCCTTTTTTATTGTATGCATTTAAAAATGTTCCAGGAAAGAGCCCATAGCCTCAAAATGGGTTAAGAATCCCTGGTATAAAATAGAGCTGGTTGGGAGGACATTCTTGGAAGGAGAACCAGCAAGTTGTCAAGGCAGCTTTCAAAGAGTTGTGTGGTTGAAAGTTGGAAGCAGTGTGATACAGGAGAAAGAATACTATACTTAGTCAGAGAGCCTCAGTGTGGATCATGGTTGTGTTATTCCCTGAATGAACATGGACAGCCCACTTAACTCATCAGTTTACTAGAATGGTGCTAGATTGAAGTCCCTTTCAATTCTAAATCTTTCTTATGAAAGGTGAGTTTGAATATGTGTTGGAGAGGAGAAGCTATTGATGGAGAGTCTTGGATAAGAGCTAGGATAAGCAGTTTTTTAGATTGGATTTTAAGAGGAAAACATCAAAACAAAGAACAAACCACCTTTTTCTTAGTCAGAACACTATTTACCCTATATAGTCTGTTTTTTTAAGAAAAAAGGCCAAAATTGTGAAAGTCTTGTTGGTTATTGGGTGGTGGTGGTGAAGGACAATTTTTTCTTCATATTTAACTTTCCTCTTTTAGTTAGAGTACTGCTTATGTGTGGTTCTATAGCTTCGTTGCCATGACTTGGGGTACCTGTAAAACAACATGGTTGGATAGGAAAACCTTCAAGCAGTTAATTTTTTTAAAGAGGAATTTCCAAGGAATTCATCAAACTGTAGATTTAAGCCTTGGGATTTGTCAGTGTATCTTGATAGGAAAAATGCGTTACTGTAACCCATTTCCTGAAAGTAGTTAATGCTTTTATTTTATCCAAGGAAATGCTACCTTATGTCCTTCCTACCTTATCCAGAACTCCTTCCTGACAGTGAGAAATGCTGAATCTAGTTCAGTTTCTGACTTTTATCTGACATCACTAAAGATAAAACTGCCTTAACTAGTGCCCCAGGTTCTATTTAGTTTCCCCTTTATTGAAAGTTAATTCTAATTTTTAACCGGGCTTCAGGCAGTTTGATGCTACTTTGTTCACTGGGGTGGGGGTGGGGGTCAGGAAAGAAGAGAGGGAAGCAACAAATAAGTAAATAAAAGATTTTCCACTAGGATCCCCAAAGACTTGTTCTAGCACTGCCCTTTGACTTTTTTCCCCACATTTCTACTTTTCAGACTAAAAAATCATGAAAAATAGTGGTAGTCTTGTTGTGTATATAAAAGATAACAGAGAGGTTCTGACACTCCTTAATACTCAACTAATGCTCAGCCACATGTTGTGTGTTTTAAAAACATTAGCTCAGCTCTTTGATGAAAAATTCATAGTTCCCATTTGCTAAAATTTAATTATTTGTTTTCTCTTCCTTCTCCTTCACCTTGTCCTGCTGGTGTACAAATGTGTGCATTTTTCCTTAGTTCTTCCAAAACTAGGAAGCAAAACTCAAGAACTCAGATTTTTTTTTTCCTAAACCACTTTCCTGTCCTCCCCGCCCCCCCCCAAGCTTCTTTTCAATAGAACTTTACAAGGCCTGAGTTAACTTATTATATGACCAGCAGTATATGAGTCACTGGTCTTCGCTTTTAAACAGACAAGCTATATACATATTATACATATATTTGTGAAATGTGCTACCATTTTCTCACTCATGGTGATTTTTTTTTTCTTTGGAATTCATGGGCCCATTTTCCTTTTCTTCATTTTGTGGAGGAGGGCAGTAGGAATGGCCCCTTTACACAGAGTTGCTAAAGGAGTGCTGAGCACTGGGTAACTGCATAAAAAACTTATGTCTGAAACACTGGTTATGTAAGACTACATATATATATTTTTTCTTGGTTCTTTTCTTTTGGCTTTCTCAAAAGAGAACAAAGGAATTCTAACTTGTGTCCTAGAAAAAGAGGCTCCCAGTCTTTGAAAAGGGAGACTTAATGAAAATTGAGTAACTTTTATTATGCTTACAATTAGTTGTATGTGCTTACACACCACAGCAATGATGGCTAGGTGAGGAAGGAAACAAATCCTGCTTAGAATTATGGCTAAAGTGTATGAATTACTTGGAAATTTTTGATGTTTTTACCTAGAACTGTTAAAGAATCAGCAGCTACAAGGATAGTAATTGGATTTTAATAAACAATCTCATCTCATTAGGATACTTTTCTTTCTCATTTAAATATTTTTTAGGTGCCTAAGGTTCTACTGTGTTAGGGGCCATCTGTATGAAGATGAATAATTGATATTTATATAGTGCTTTAAGGTTTACAAATCAGTGTACATAAATTCTCATTTGGCCCTCACAATGGTCCTGTAAGGTCATTATCCCCATTTAGGGAAGCAGACTCAGAGGATCTCAAAGTCTTGGTGGGAGACATAAATCTACAAGTAATATATAAATTAGAATGTTTTAAGTTCATAAAAGAGATACAGAGTTTGGTAAATAATTCAGAGAGAGAGAGATCACTTCTGATTTGGGGAAAATGGCACCAGAGATGGACACTCAAGGAAGGGAAGAGTTTCAATAAGCAGAGATTTATTATTGAGAAGTTGGAGTTGGTGGAGGGAGTTCATTCCAGGTATGGAGTATAAATGAGCCACCTGCAGGGAAAAATATAGGGGGATAGCAGGTAATGAAGTTGGGGTGGAAGATAGGGTGCATGTGTGAAAAGAGGTAGCATATGAGATGCTTCCTTCTTTTGGTTTCTTTTTGATTGTTCAGGGGCTGGAGCATTGCACTTGGAATCAGAAGACCTGAGTTCAAATCCTTTGTCAGACTTTGCTTGCTTTGTGACTCTGGGAAAGTTACTTTTTTCAGCCTCAGTTTCCTTATCTGTAAAATAGGGATAATAATAGCATCAACCTCACAGGGTTGTTATGAGGACAAAATGAAATGACATATGTAAAATGCTTTGCAAACCTAAAAGCACTATATACATACTCTTGTATGACTTATGTACTATTTGAAACCATTTGTAAATAATATCAAATATTTAGACTCTCCCTCTCATTTTTGTGGGAACTTATAAAGATTATGTGTGTGCTATATAGCTTTCATGAAGATTTTTCAAGTTTATCCTCATTAGACTTAGTTTCAGTGTCTATAGCCAGCAAGTTATTTTTTTTAAAATAGGATTTGAGTTCAATGGGATTTATTTAATTTAAAGAGATTTTAGTGATTTTTAAGGAACATTCTTTTAATTTTTATATTTGTTCATTAATTTTCCCAGGGTTGGCTGCTCTTTTCCAAGTGGTATCTAGTTTCTCTAGTCCCATAATTAGAGTGATTTTTCCTTTTTTTTTTTTTTTTTTGGTTTTTAAAGGAAGTTGGGGTTAATGACTTGCCCAGGGTCACACAGCTAGTATTCCCATTGTTTTTGGTTTTGAGTTTAGGGAGAAAGTTGAATGTAAAAGAAAGTAGTTTATTTTATTTACCTTGATTTTGTGACTGCCTTTCCATAGAAACAGGGTTATATTCTATAGGGATAAGTTTCTGTTAGAGTATCCCTGTGGATAGTTTAGATTTTAACAGAAAATCTCATAAAGATCCAATTCATGGGGTAGGGAATACTATTGTAATGTATATGCATTTTCCTCTGTAACAAAATATTAAAGCATTTACAGATATCTGCAAAGCAGCTTTAATGAACTTTTGTTTACTCAGGATTGCTTCAGTAACTCAAAATGGTTTGTTTACAGCTTTTACAGAATTTAACATGCAAAGCCAAGAAATGAGCTAGTATTGGGGCTCCTGGTAAATTCTGGCTTATTTCAGTTGTGTGAACATTGGTGAGGAATATACTTTTAGTTCTGAATTTGTTCTTTTAAGAAGAACATCTTTTCTCTGCTGGTTTGTGATGCTAGTGATGAATGGTTGTAGATATCACCAAATAGGACTAATTTTGAATATTAACATAATTTCTAGATGTTTGGAGAACACAGAATGGTTTTCAATGGTGCGTTTGTTGTATCTATGTATGTGTATATATCTGTGTTTTACTGTTTCTGTATTCATGGCCCCTTGGGGGGAAGTCTTTAAGCTGGAAAATAAAATATTTATCATTTTAAAAAATAAAGTCATTTGAATTGACATTGATATTGCTGTGGGAGAAGGGGGAGACAACTTTGAGTTCCCAGGGGGAAGTTGTTGGGAAGGTAGGATGTTTTTTTTCAGGAATGACTAGGTGCAGACAGAGGTCATTCAACAGATCAAATAATTTTAGATTATTAAATGTGCCATTAGTACTATGTATTAGCAGCCTTTAAACCATGCCTGACTAAATAGACCTTGTCTTTGAAATTCACAGCAATGCCTGGATCCCTGCCGGCTTTTTGTCTCTTCTGCTAACACACATCTGTTTTTGCTTATTCATCATTGTGTGTTCAATGACTTGGTCACTTCCGTAGGTCCCTTTTATGGGGAGCAACTCATGGCATTTAGGACTTCGAACACCCAAGTGTGTGGTTAGTTGAACAGGAAGTCTCAGGCAAGTGCAAGGTAAGCTTGCCAGAGGAACCAGCGATGGTAAAAGAAAGGCTCTGTATTAGTGTGACAACTCAAACTTGGGAGGGAAGTGGCATGGTGGTTTTTTGGTTTTGGTTTTGGTTCTGGACATTCTCAGTTTTCAAAGGTCTGGGTCATTTGTAAATCAGTAATGGAAGTCACTGCATGTTTGTTTTTTTGTTGTTTCTTTTTAAAAAAATGATTTACTACAATTTTATGAAAATACAATATAATCTTAAAAAGATTGTAAAACATAGATATTTATAAATTAGAAAAATGACTATAATAGTAAATTAATGTGTTGAGTGGGCTTGTTTTTTGTTGCAGAGTTTCTCAAAAGCTGGTTTCTTTGACATTGGTGTTTGTAATTTTTGTACCACTTAAAAGTTTCTTTTACTAATTTTTCTTTCCACCTTTCCATGAACAAATTAAAAAAAAAGAAATAAAAGAAAAAGAAAGCTCTCACAACATGCATAGTCCAGCAAAATGAATTCCCACATTGGCTTTGTTCCAAAAATGTATGTCTTTCTACATTTGATGTTTCGTTATCTGCCTGGCAGGTGATGAGTAGCATGTTTTATCTTCATTCTCTTTGATTCCTGGTTTATCATTTAGTTGATCCAAGTTATAAAGTCTTGCAAAGCTGTTTTTCTTCATAATGTTATCATTGTATATATTCTGCTAGTTTGGCTCACTTTCTACTACATCAGTTCTTAGAGATATTCCCAGTTTTTTCTTAAACTGTCCCATTTATTAATTTCTTATGACAGTAATATTCTATTGTTTTCATATGCCACATTTTATTTAGCTATTCCTCAATTGTAATTTTTCCTCTTTATTAAAATTTTTATTGGGGGTAGAGGCTTGGTACGGTTATAGCTGGGTGATTAGTTTCCAAGTTAATCTACAACAGCACATTTAATCTGTAGCCATATCATAGTTAATATAGAAGAAAAAATAAAATAACATTCTGTGTTTTTGGATGTGAGTATATGTGCACATACATGTGTGTTTACATACATATATAAAACTACCATGTGGATGAGGATTAGCCCTGTGAAGAAACTATAGCAATTTGTATTTAACTTCATACTTTGGAAACTGCAGGCACTAGAAATAAGAGGACTTCTTTAGGAAGAGGTGTTTTGTGATGGATTCTGCTGCAGGGTTATGTAAATCTGACATGATTAGCTAGGAAATGTGCTGTGGTATTGGGGCTTGTTACTGGCAGCCTGCCATCTCCATGGGTTCTGCCACCCATTTCTGATTCTTGTGGAAATAAATGATATGTCTAGAAGAAATATGGAATATTATCTCTAGTGATTTTTAAATTTTGGTCAGGCAACTGAAAGATTTGGGGGCCCAGGTAGTATTATCATCTCTTCAAAATGCATGGGTGTGACTTTGGAAGAGAGCAAAGGACAGGAAAGTGAAGAGCTGGATCTTTAGATTGTGTTGAATAACAGGATTTTGTTTCCTGGACATTGTCTTCTGATAGTAGCAAGATAGGCAAAAAATGGAGTGTACCTTGTAATAATTAGAAAGAGCATGCTTGTCAGGAAAAACTCATTGAACTGATAGGAAGGCTATAAGGTGAAATTTGAGGAGGAAAAAAATGACCAGAAAAAGTTATAAAAGTAACTACTACAAAGAATATTAGGTACATCCATAGAAGGAAGAACTATGAGAAATTATTAATAATGACAGGAGGAGGATGGAGATACAGTAATTCTGAAGTAAATGGGTCAAGAACAATAGTTATGACCTCATGTCCTACTTATACACAGAATATGAGGAAGAAAATGAGTTTGAAAATTTTAACCTAAGGAGCATATTAGTGGGATATTAGAGGGATTCCTGAATTGAATATGACAATATTTTCTTGAGGGTAGATAATTTTTTCCCCTTTCTTTGTATCCCCAACATTTAACACAATGTCTGGCACATAGTAGATGCTTAGTAAAATGCTTGTTGACTAGTTCAAACTTTATTTTCTCTCTTAAAGCCTCCCATACCTCTTTCTTTTTCAGCTAAGTACTTGGCTTCTTACTTTACAGAGAAAATTGAAGCCTTTCAATATAACTTTACTCCTTTCCTCTTCATCTCATGGTGTCCACCATTCTTCATCCTCTCCTCCTTTTCCTCTTTTTTTTTTTCCTTTTTTTTTGGCAGAGGTAGCCCTTTTCTTTGCCAGCGTAGATACACCATCACACTGGTTATGGCTTACCCACCTTACTGCTCAGTTTACTATGTGTGGTAGTGGCAATAACAATATGAAGTTTGGAAGAGTGATTGGACCAGATCAAATAAGCTCTCTCAAATAAGAAGTAGAGTAATAAGCTCATTAATTTGGGGGTTCCTTCCAACGATGCAGATTGCAATCCATCAGTGCCCACCCATCTTATGTGACTCTTGTTACAAATATGATCTATGCCTGGTGGCTTCTCCTTAGCCTCAAAAATCAAAGAATAAAGGATAGTATTGGCATAATTCATTATTTTAGGTGCTCAGAGACAAGTGATCGTGGGAGAGAAGAACACAGATCAACTCTTAGCAAAAGTGAACGGAAAGAATTCCCAGAATTTCTTAACTATACATCCTTTCCCTACCTGGTAATTTTTGTTTTTAAAGGCAAACACATTCTTAGTTGTCAATACAGAAGTACTTTCTGACAATTAAAGACAGGTAAGAAGAGAATAGGCTGCTTATAGGAAGTAGTTCATTCGTGCCAAGGATATCATAGAAGGCTTTGATCTTTTAGGTTGAAGTTGAACTCTTGACAACATCCAAGCTTTCCTCCAGCTATAGGATTCTGTTTGCTAGTTGGAGATGTCAGCCAAGCATTATCCTCTACATTTTTACCATTACTTTTCCTTGGAGAAAGGCCCCACTCTGACTGGAGAAAAAATGCTTATAGAATTCAGTGTAAGCTCACCTCCTCACCTCCCCCACTACCCCTTCCCAGAAACAGTAAGCAATTTGTTATAGGTTATATATGTTCAATCATACAAAACATATTGCCGTATCAGTCATGTTGTGAAAGAAGACAGAGAACTAAGGGGGTCGGGGGACCATGAAAAAACAAACAACCCAAAAAGTGAAAAATAGTGTGCTTTGATCTACATTAAGACTCCATCAGTTTGTTCTCTGGAGGTGGGATAGCATTTTTCATCGTGAGTCCTTTGGAATTATCTTGAATCATTGTATTGCTGAGAACAGCCAAGGCATTCACAATTGATCATCATTCACTATTGCTGTTACTGTGTATGATGTTCTCCTGGTTCTGCTGACTCCACTTTGATCAGTTCGTTTAAGTCTTTCCAGGTTTTCCTGAAATCCACTTGCTCATCATTTCTTATAGAACATATAACACAACTTGTTCAGCCATTCCCCAATTGATCAAAATCCTCTCAATTTCCAGTTTTTTGCCACCACAAAAAGAGCTGCTATATGTATTTTTGTACAAATAGGTTTTTCCTGTGCCCTTCCCCCCTTTTTTATCTCTTTGGGATGCAGACCTGGCAGTGGTATTGCTGGATCAAAGGATATGCCCAGTTTTAGCCCTTTGGGCATAGTTCCAAATTGCTCTCCAGAATAGTTGGATCTATTCACAACTCTACCAACAGTGCAACTAAGGATCTTTTAGTTGTCAAATCCAATGGCCTTTTCTCAATCTTCATTCTCCTTTCTGCCTTTTTTGACACTATTGCTTACTGTCCCCTCCATGATACTCTTCTTCTCTCTATTTAGTACACTAGTCTCTCCTGGTTTTCCTTCTATCAAACCAATCTTTCTCTGTCTCCTTTGCTGGGTCCTCATCCAGATCAGGCCCTCTCACCATAGGTGTCATTGGGATTCTGTCCTAGGCCTTCTCTTCTCCTTCTATACTACTTCACTTGGATTTAATTATCATCTCTATGCTGATGATTCTCAAATCTGCCTTTCTTGCTCCAATCTTTCTGCTGACCTACAATCTCATATCTCTAATTCCTTTTCAGACATCTTGAACTAGATGCCCAGTAGACATCTTAAAACTCACTATGTGCAGAACAGCACTCATCTTTTCCCTTAAGCCTTCCACCTCTCCTACCTTTCTTATTACTATAGCGGACACCATCTTCCCAATCTCTCAAGGCCATAACCTCACTATCTCTCACTCACTATATCTGAGCTTGTTGCCAGGGCCTGTAGATTTAATCTTTGCAACATCTCTCAAATATGCCCCCTTCTCTCCTGAGGCTGTCACCATCCTTGTGCAGACCCTTATCACCACAAGCCTGGACTGTTACAACAGCCTGCCGGGGGATCTGTCTCCCTCAAGTCTCTCCCCACTCCAGTCCATTCTTCATGTAGCCACTTAGAAGATTTTCTTAAAATGCAGGTTGATTGTGTCAGTCCTGTGCTGCAGAGAGCGAAACTCTGATGGGCTGGCCATGCTGTTCAAATGCCAGATGTATGCTTTATGGAGAACTCACACAGGGCAAGTGTTCACATGATGATCAGAAAAAGCGATACGAGCTCACTCTCGAGGTCTCTCTTAAGAACTTTGGAATTGATTGTGTGACATGAGAGACAGTGGCAGAAGATCACCCAGCATGGTGTGCCCACATCAGAGAAGGTGCTGTGCTCTATGAGAAAAGCAAAATTGAAGTAGCTCAAAAGAAACGTGAGATGCACAAGTTTAGAGAATCCATCCCGAATGTTCACATGGACTATTTGTGCCTGATCTGTGGTAGAGCATTCTGAGCTTGTATTGGTCTGATCAACCACAGTCCCACACGCTGTAGCTTGACTTGAGCATACTGATGTCATTTTCATCCTCTTTGAGAACAAAGGAGGACAACCACCCAACCTGTGACTTTCCTTTTGCCTCCAGGATTAAATACAAAGTGTTCTGTTTGGAATTCAAAGCCCTTCATAACCTATCCCCCTCTGATCTTTTTAGTCATCTTACTCCTTACTCTTAGATCCAGTGACAATGGCCTTCTGGCTGTTGCTTAAACAAGATACTCTATTTCTCTGCTGCAGCCATTTTCTCTGGTTTTTCTCCATGCCTGGAATTCTATCCTTCCACTCTGACTGCTGATCATCCCTTTCTGGTTTAAGCCCCAACTAAAATCCCGTGTTCTTTGGAAAGCCTTCCCTTTTCCCTCTTTTATTTCCTATTTATCCTGCATGTAGCTTGTTTGTATATTTTTGTTTGAATGTTGTCTCCCCTGTTGTAAGCTCCTTGAGGGCAGGAACTGTCTTTTACTATTACCTCTTTTTTGTATTCCCAGCACTTATAACACAGTACCAACACATATTAGGCGAGCTTAATATTTATTGGCTGATTGATGACTCATCTTTTGTCTTTTTTTCTCTTCTCACTGTGACCTCTCTAGTAAGACATTCGTCACCTGATCCGTGAACAGCTGTATTTGTCTCCATATCATGCCCAGTCTTTTCTCTTAAATTCGTTCTGTTCACTGAAATTGTTTATATAGTTCTAATTAGGGTAAAAAAAAAAGCTTGTGAAATTATACTTTCAAGTTATTGAAACATTTTTATTTCACTTTAGTAGGTTTAAAAACCATTTTGCTGAAGACACTTCCATGCTAAGAAAAACCTTTCAGAGGATCTCTGATGCCTATAGAATAAACTTTGTCTCATATTCAAGGCTTTCCACAAACCTGGGTCCAACTTAGCTCTCCCACCTTTTCCCCTACTTCATCCCTTTGGGAGTCTTCCTTATTATCCAAGTTAAGCTATTCATTTTCTTTTCCAGCAGTCATAGCCCAAAGAGATCTTACTCTTCTGAATTCCTATGGCACTTAGTATCTATATCTTTAGACACATTTTACATTGAGTGGTTGTTCTTTTACGGTAATGTCTTCTCTCCCTAACTAGATTGTAAGCTCCTAAAAGGCATGGCCTGTATCTTTTGCCTTTTTCTGTCCACATTGCTTAGTCATCATACCCTAAGAATATTAATATTTAATAAATGGTTGATTGGTTAATGTTGTTTCTTCTTCTCCAACTTTCATTTTCTTTGAAAATAGATGAAATTGTTTGGAGAAAGACCTCCAACTTTCGCTGATGACTCTTGTGCTGCCTATTGTTGTTCACTTGAGCACCAGGCCAGGAATGCCTTAAGGCTATGCATTTTTGTATGAGAACTATAGCATGGTAAAAATCCCAGGCTCACTGCTTATTTAACTGAAGGGATCTGGTGCCTGAAGGAGTAGCATCTTCTGTGCGTAGTAGTAGTCTCTGTCTTTTGTATCTGCTTAGAAGAGGAGGGGCAGGATGTGCCTTTGACAATTCAAGTAGAAGAGAAATTGACCTTGAACTCTGGTGAACTTGAAAACACAAGCATAGTGTCCAGCTCCTGTGGAATCTTATACAGGATCTGAGACCTAGAGCGGGAAAAGATCTCAGCAGCCATGTAACCCCACATTTTACAGATGAGGATCTTAGCTCTATAGAGACTGACTTGTCCAAAATCACAAAGTTGCGACAGTGGGGATTTAAACCCAGGCCCAGTGGATAGAGTGCCAGGCCTGGAGTCAATAGGACTTGATTTCAAATGTGGCCTCAGACGTTTACTAACTGTGTGACCCTGGGCAAGTCACTTAACCCTCTTTGCCTCAGTTTCCTCATCTGTAAAATGAGCTAGAGAAGGAATTTGCAAACCACTTCAGTATTTTTGCCAAGATGGGGTCATGAAGAGTCAGAAATGACTGAAAATAACTGAACACATTTTACTCCTAATCTACAAGCATTCTTTACAGTGTACCACATAACCACTGCCCCTGCTTTTCCTTTCCTACTGCCTTCATCCTTGTTTCGTCTTAATGCCTTACCTCTGAACCATGATCATTTCCTTAATCAGTTCTTACTCTCATTATTTTTTTATATCTTCTCGTTTTTTTTTTAAATTGATACATTTCATTTGGTATATCAGTGACTTCCTAACACGTCTTCTCCCCTATGGAATGTTTACAGAAGAAACAGTTAAGAAAAAACATCCCATAAGAGTGTATGCACTCTACTCTTTTAATAGATACTGATCTTCAGATGCTATGGTGATCACGGCACGTGCTCCTTTGATCAAAAAAACTTCCTCCTTGCCTCTCAGTACTCAAATAGATCAGTAATTTTCATTGATGGTTTTCACTGGCATTGGGTTACTTTAGGCTAGTTATTCTTAAAGTTGGGGGTTACTTTAGGCTAGTTATTCCTAAAGTTGGAGGTTTCTTTGTTGTAGGATTTTTCTTCTTCTTACCCTGCTTTAGGGACTTTTTTTCATGTAGCTTTCTTTATGGAGAGGGAGCCATGGGACGATTGAGGAGAGATGAAAAACTTTAGAGGAGCTGCTTTGGTGAGTGGGATTGTAAATTCATTAAGGACATGTAAAAGTTTTGCCTTATAGAAGTGAGGTCACAGTCGAAATTATAAGATAAATTTGTAGTGTATCCAATCACAGCATGGTTTCATGATTTTCTCCAACAGGATGATAGGAGGGAAGGCACTAGCCATGGGGTATGGGATTTGGGGGAGGCCAATAACAACTTCTTGCAGAAGGTGGGATTTGAGCTGAGTCTTGAATAAAACTAGGAGAACTTGGAGGTGGAAGAAAGAAGATAGTTTTTAAAGCATGAGGGCTAGGGAAAGAGAGCATCCTGTGAAAAGACGTAAAGTTTCGAGGAGAACAGTAAGCAAGACAGTATAGTTAGTTGGTTATTAAGTGCATGGAGGGGGGGTGAAGTGTAGGAAGATTGGATAGGTTGGAATGGACCAGGTTGTGAAAGGATTTTAAATTAAAATCAAACAAAGGATTTTATATTTGATTCTGGAGGTAATAGGGAGCTTTTTGAGTTTATTGAGTAAGGGAGTGACATGGTCACACCTTCTTTTTCACTAATAAAACCATCTTGGTTTCTGATATTGAACCATTTGACACTTTCATGGACTTTGGTGAAAACTCTTCAATACCTTCAATGGCTGCGGAGGAAACAGCAGAAGTCACATCTGTACAAATCCTTTGCAGTATAGAAAGTTTTCCTTCCCATGTATACATCCAAGAGGCTTTTATTTTTGCACTTCCAGTATTTCCATCCTTTTTCATGAAATAGTTGTATTCTCCAGACTAGTTCTCAGATACTAGCTTTTATGTAGAAGCAACACACACACAGACACACACACAGACACACACACACAACCGTGTTTTAGAACAAGTTCCTTGATGTCTTTTGGGATGAAAATACATGAAGGAAATATATGAAACCTGTTTCTTGGTAGCCATACCTTTCTTGATCCATCTGAACGTAACAGCAGGTAATAAGAAGTCCTGATGATGTCTGGGGAAAGTTTACATTGAGAGCCAGTTTACCTTTTCTCTCTGACTGGGTTCTCAAGCCAGCATTTGTAACTTTTAAACTGTTTTATTTTCCCCTGTTTTCTTTCTTTCTTTTTCTTTTATGTCTGCTTTCTAATTTCACTCCTTAGAGCTTATTATCCTTTTGCTTTCAGACTGTGCTCTGTATCTCACGCCTTTCTTAACTGTTTTTTGCTTGATTTGAAATGTTTTTAAAGTTTAAATATCTTTGATAAAAAAAAGTATATGCAGTTATCAAGGGTCTTAAAGATGAATGTAAATTTGAATAGTATTTATATTTAATTTATGTACTTTCTAAATTATCCTTTGAACCTATAGTAATTTGTTTAAATCTTTATTCTTACCTATATGTCTGTAAAAGTTGCATTTAATAATATAAATACAATTGCTTAAAATTTCATCAGTTTCTAAGGTTTAATGAAAACTAAGTTTTTTAGTTAATTATAGAATTATAAAAAGTTATAGCAAGCATCCCTGAATTGTGACTTGTAGAGAGTTGAGTTCTAGGGGTATTTCTGGTATGGGAGGGATATACTCCAACCCATAGTCAGTTTTTCTATAATATTTGTTTCAAAAATACAAATATTTTCCAGTGTGATTGACATATTAGGGGACATTTTGAGCATAACATGAATTTTTATTTTTCTTCTGTGTGGCTATTCACATGAGGAATAGTGAGAATGAAGAAAACTGCATCATTAATCACAAACTGCAACCTTTCCTGAAGCCCACAAGCAAAAATCTTCAGGTCTTTGTTAAGGTAAATATACATGTTTATTGTATATTTTTTTTTTGGTAGCCTGCCTAACTTGTGTAAGACTTGCTGGCCTGATCCATGAAGGGTGGCTGACCAGCAGCCTGAGGCTACAGATGTTGCCACTATTTATTATAATATTTATATATTTTTTAAGCATTTAACATATGTAACACTGTGCTCCATTTTTATTAGGTTCCTGTGTTATGTGTTATTGACAAACTTTTTGAGTGTTATGCCCCTAACGTCATTTTCCCCATAAGCTCTGTAGCTTTTATTGTATGATTTTGCGTTGCATGGTGCTTTTTGGAAATGTGTATGTCACGTTCCCATACAGCAGAACTGACTGTATTGGCACAATAGCTTCTGAGCCTCCATTGGTGTGTTTCTCACTTATAGGCGATCAATCATAATTCCTTTAACTCTTAAACATAAAACATTTGCTAAACAATAAGGTAATAGCAGTAATGATAATGATAACATTTACTCAGTAGAATGAGTAAGAACAGGTAGAATCATAAGAGTCTACCTAAAAATCTGAGGAAGGTTCTACCAATGTATACAAGAAACCTATGGATAAACCCTTAGAGAAACCTATCAGGCAGGAACATGAGTTGGGAAACCCATGTGCCTAGGACACTGCACAGCTTTGGACTGCAGATTGTGATATCCTTAGTTCTTTCAGGAACAATATGTACCACATGAAATTGCATCTCTGCTAGTTGTTCTCCTTCTGGTCTTTTGCACTCTTCTTCCAGGCAAGACTGCACCTCTTCAGCTCTTGAACTGATAAAATAGTGGCAAGCTTTTTTAGTTTACAAGCATCTTTAATAGGGTGCAGACAAAATGAGTTGATATTTTAGTAAAACAAAACAACCCCCCCCGATCAACATTGTACATGTTCACTGACAAACAATTCTTTAAGCTAGAGAACTACAAATCTCAGCTGTACAGACAGCAGAGGTTTCTGCTTTGTTCTGTGTTGTAAGTGCGATATCTGTATGAAATTTAAAAAAAAAATTTTTTTGTTAAATTTAGTTAATTGAGGACTCAAGATTTATCCTGTCATTAATTCATCAGATATTTAGTGATTGAATAAGAATTTAGTAAGAGAATCAACTTGATTAGTACGAGAGGGTAGTGTTGTGGAATAGTCAAGGTAGGATCCTCCTCAGATTTATAGCTGAAAGGGAGGGAACTCAAAGCTCATCTAGTTGAGTTTCCTCATTTTACAATGAAACTGAGACCAAGAGATATTCAGTGATTTGTTCAAGGTTACATTGTAAGTTATAGGTGGTAGAATCAGGATTCAAATTCAGGTCCTTTGGCTTTGAATCTGATACATTTTAAACCATGTTTCCTCCAGCTTTTAAGTTGGGCACATGGATCTTGAATATTGCTGGTCCCTTTTCCAAAGATATCCTCCTGCCTTCTCTATTTTTCCATGAGAGAGAGGGTCTGAATATAGATTTCAGAGTCATCTGCAGTAGCCAGTGAGATCAAGAGAGAATGTGTAGACTAAGAAGAGAAGGAGAACAGAATCTTGCATTTAATTGGTGGGAGATAGGTAATAATGCATCAAAGGGGACCCAGAAGAAGTTGTCAGACTGGAGAGAGCAGTCATAAAAGCCAAGAGATGAGAGAGTATCCAGGACAAAGGGGGTAGTTGACATTTTAAGAAGCTGCAAAGAGCTCAAATATAAGGAGGACTAAGTAAAGGTCTTTGAGAGATCATTGGTAACTTTGGGTGATCACTTTCAGTTGTCATAGAGTATTAAGCCAGATTTCAAAGGGATGAGAAGTTAGTATGAATGAAACAAATGGAGATATTGAATATAGTCAACTCTTTTAGAAGTTAGGCTGTGGAAAGGAGAAGAACTTTAGGATGGTAGCTTAAGGTGAAGTGAAAAATAGTTAAAAAAGATGAGACAACCATGTTTACAGGGACTAAGAAGGAGCCAGATAAAGAGAGAACAATAAAGAAATACATATTGGCTTCAAATAGGCTGCAGCGTACTTCTAGTAATGACCAATATGCAAGAAATGGTGTAAGAGATAATTCAAAAAGTGTGATTGAAAAAAGTGGTGGGCCAGATACATGAAAATGCAAGATAATGATGGATAATGAAACCTAGAAGAAAACTTCCATTGTATGGGGTATATCCTCTGTTGAAGATCTATCGTAGGAAAACATAGGCCAGCATTGCATAGGATGAAATGGTTTGGAATTATTTCCTGACAGTGAAAGTAATGCGCATATCAGTGAGATCACAGATCTACTGAAGTATTAGATGATTAGCTTAATGGAAGAAAAATAGTTTCAGAACTGAACTCTAATAGGTTTTGTTGTTGTCCCTTCTCCTTTTGCCTTCAGTCTTTCCCAGCGTGAGGGGATTTTCCAATAGTAAATTCTGTCTTCTTATTGTGTGGCCAAAGTATTTAGCTTCAGTTTCTAGATTTGTCCTTCCAATGAATAGTCTGAATTAATTTCTTTAAATATTGACTGATTTGATCTCCTTGCTGTCCAAGGGACTCTCAAAAGTCTTCTC
Source organism: Vombatus ursinus (assembly GCF_900497805.2). NCBI lineage: Eukaryota > Metazoa > Chordata > Mammalia > Diprotodontia > Vombatidae > Vombatus > Vombatus ursinus. The sequence continues at coordinate 22,982,375 of NW_020954567.1, forward strand.
CAGCACTACAATTTGAAAGCATTTATTCTGTGACATTCAGCTTTTCTTATAGTCCAACTCTCTTTCTTTTGATTTCTTTTTTTTAAGGCCATTGGGGTTTAGTGACTTGCTCAGGGTTACACAGCTAGTTAAGTGTCAAGTGTTTCGCCTGAGGTCATATTTGAACTCAGCTCCTCCTGACTTCAGGACCGGTGCTCTTTCCACTGCACCACCTAGCTGCCCCTGTAGTCCAACTCTCACAGCCATACATTGCTACTGGGCAAACCATAGCTTTGACTATATGGACTTTTGTATGCTATCCAAATTTGTGATAGCTTTCCTTCCAAGGAGCAAGTGTCTTCTAATTTCATCGCTGTAGTCACTGTTTGCAGCGATCTTTGTATTTGTAAAGAACTGGGCGATAATATAACTTCACCACTTGCTGTCTTTAATTTAGAGAATTCTTAGAAGTTTGCTAAAGGGGGTAATTTAAGTATACTTCTACAGGTATTTTATCTCAAATCTACTGACTTTTTTTCCATAATGATATCTTTTGCTTGTTAATTTTAGGCATGTTACTCTTAACAAATCAGCAATGTCAAAAGTGGTTGAAGTTGATGTTGTTTCTGAATTTGCACATTAGGATATATCTATTGTAGTGAAAACACGTTTGTGTTTATTTTGTTTTGTAAACCTACCTATTTTCCTATATGCAGTTACTTTTTGGTGGGAAACCATGCTGTTCTTTTACTTTTTTTTCACTAAAATGAAATGGTAATTCATTTGGCAGTGTAGTCAGATAAGACAACTAAGGATTTAAATTTAACTTTTCTACTTATGCCTCTTTCCCAATCCCTTTATCATTTCTTGTTGCTCAAAATGTAAATATTTTGTCTTTTCTCTTATTAATATCTCTTGTTAACTATATTGTTTCAGAAGATTGTATAGGTAGACTTGAAATAATTCTTAATCTTGCAGGTGTAGGTGTTCTAAGTACCTCCCAGAAAACTTTCAGGAATTTATGCCACCTACCAGGTTTTCCCTGGAGGATGTATGAGAATTTTTTCAAACAACCAAACATACAACTCACAAACAAAACACATATTTAGTGTGGTTGTATAGATAGAACCCATTGAGTGTGAATATACTGGCCAAGGGCTCTTTTGAGAAAGACTCTTTCTTGAAAGAACTAGAAAAAAATTATCCACTAGAAAAATCACAAAATGTTTTCACTGGAGTTAATTTGGAAACTGTTAAGAGCTATTCCTCGCTTTATCCCCAAAGGTAGAAGCAGCAGTTGCCTTTTTTTTTTTTTTGCTGTATATATATAGCACATTGCTTATCTTTTGTATTTTCTTAGTATTACTTCTCATTGAAGTGGGCTCTCTTAATGTAAATACAAGTCCTCACAAGCAGCTCATCTATACCTAGAGTAGATTGTGATAGAATAAATGTCCATTGTCATCTCTCACTTAACTCTTAGATTCCTCAGAGACCAGTTTACTTCATGAAATTTTAAGGTTAGAGAGTATAAAGACAAAATCAAATAAAGTGAATATTACATATTTATTATCTATCTTGTGTTTTATTTTTTATAAAGTTTCTTTTCTCTTTAAATTGATATGCATTTTGACCTAGTATTGGTATGGATAAAATTGAGGGTTGATTTGGAAATAGAATTTGGACAACATACTGTATTTCTCTTTGCTAAACTTATTGCAGAGTAACACATTTGATATTCTTAGCTCTTGATAGTCCTTTGGTGTATAGAAAGTTTTCCTCCCAGTGTATACATCCAAGAGGCTTTTATTTTTGCACTTATATTATTTCCATCCTTTTTCATGAAATAGTTGTGTTCTCAGGACTAGTTCTCAGATACTAGCTTTTATGTAGAAGCAATGCACACACACGCGCGCGCGTGCACACACACACACACACCCACACCCACACCCACCCTCCCCCGTGTTTTAGAACAATTTCCTTGATGTCTTTTGGGATGAAAATATATGAAGGAAATATATGAAACCTGTTTCTTGGTAGCCATACCTTTCTTGATCCATCTGAACGTAACAGCAGGTAATAAGAAGTCCTGATGATGTCTGGGGAAAATTTACATTGAGAGCCAGTTTACCTTTTCTCTCTGACTGGGTTCTCAAGCCAGCATTTGTAACTTTTAAACTGTTTTATTTTCCCCTGTTCTCTTTCTTTCTTTTTCTCTTATGTCTGCTTTCTAATTTCACTCCTTAGAGCTTATTATCCTTTTGCTTTCAGACTGTGCGCTGTATCTCACGCCTTTCTTAACTGTTTTTTGCTTGATTTGAAATGTTTTTAAAGTTTAAATATCTTTAATAAAAAAAAAGTGTATGCAGTTATCCAGGGTCTTAAAGATGAATGTAAATTTCAACAGTATTTATATTTAATTTATGTACTTTCTAAATTATCCTTTGAACCTATACTAATTTGTTTAAATCTTTATTCTTACCTATTTTCTGTAAAAGTTGTATTTAATAACATAAATACAATTGCTTAAAATTTCATCAGTTTCTAAGGTTTAATGAAAACTAAGTTTTTTAGTTAATTATAGAATTATAAAAAGTTATAGAAAGCACCAAATTATCCATGATTGTGGATGAGACTTTTCTTTTAGAAAATGAGGTAGAAGATTACTACTGTGTGACTAAAGTTGAAGTCCATATAGCATCTCTAAGGAGTAATATTAAAAAGCTGCTTTGATACATTTCCAGCATTTGCAAAATTGTGTTGTTGGGAAAGACACACTAAATGAAACTTTTTGTAACCTTACCCCCCCCCCCCCCACCTTTGTAAACTTTTTCAGACTTAGTTCAAGAAGATTTAGTTGATTCTGCAGAATTCTTTGTATTAAGGTCATAAAACTTTGAGGGAGAGTCAATTCTTTAAATAGACCTGTGATTTCACTTGTGTGTTTTTCCCCAGGGAAGATCACAGAGACCATGACCCTGCTATACCTTTTTATCCCATGCTGTTGTTCTTTCATAACCTTGTGTAAATCCTATTAAAGATCCACCTAGGTGGTAGACGCCTGCCCATACTCTGAGTATTAGTATTTTGCAATGCTTATTGAACCATTTAGGCCAACATTTGGTAAAGAAAACTTAACTGTCTAATATTTTGAACTTTTTGCTTTGGGAATCCATTTTAACTGTAGCAGTCATTCTAGTCACTCTGAGATGTGAAGATGAATTTATTCCCTCTTTTAATTTCAAACTTGTCTGATTCAACTGTTTGCATTTGCAGAACTACTCACAAGATATAGTTCTGGAAATGCTAGCAACAGCATTGAGAGAAAGGTATAAAGGTAATAAAGTAAAATATAAAGATAGGTAAAAAGGAGGTAAAACCATTTATATTTGCTGATGAAGTGATGGTATTTGGAAAATCTTAGGAAATAAGCAAAGATCCTAATTGAGATAATAGCTTTAGCAAAGTTGCAGGCTTAAAATAATCTACATTTCCATATAATAGTAACAAAATCTAAGAAGAAATAACAGGGAAATCCCATGCTAAATAAGTTAAAAAAAAAAGGCTTGTTTTTAAAAATTGTATATGCTTTTTCTTTGCTGGAGGGACACCTGTTAAAGGTGGTTGGGGAACTTAACATTATATGACTCTGTGTAGTATTGGCAGCTGTTATCTAAAGAGGACAATAACCACCTGCATCTTAAGGAGAGCTCACATTTACATAGCACTTTATGGTTTACTAAGTGCTTCATATACATTATTTTATTTGATCCTTATAACAGCTCTCTTTTGTAGATGAAGAAACTGAGGCCCAGAGAAATTAAATGACTCACCTAAGGTTATATAGATGTTGTCTAACCTCAGTCTTGTAGAATTCAAGTACAGCCTTCTATCTACTACACCAAGCTTCCTCTCCTGAGATTTCTATTGAGTGTTTTGAAGCTGGGGCTAATAGAATGATTTAATAGCTATCTCTGATAGGGGGTGCTTACTTACTTTTTAAAAATCAGTGCAACTCTACCAAATCCATTGTGTGTTTCATTAAACATAAAAAAGTTACCTTGACATAAAATGAGAAGCACAGTAAGCATATTATAGTAATAACTCCTAAAGGATCAAAGGGGCAAATTATAGTTCACTTCCTGGATCATAGGAAGTGAATATATAGACAAATATTAAGTGTTTTTGGTCTGTGGTTAATGCCAGATTTTCAAACTTAGCTCATATTTTGTCTATAGAAGCAATTTGTAGTGGTGCTTGATTTTCATTGTATTAAAATTAAATTTATTCAAATTATAGCATTGTTATGTTCATGAAAATAAATGAAGCCCAGGTATAAAAAGAATATTCAAAATATTGCATTTCTGTAGGGCTGTGTGGAAGGCAATGTGCTTGATCTGGAAGAAGTATAAGATGGTCTTTACCCTCAAGGAGGTCACAATCTAGTTGTGGAAACAAAAATACAAAGAGAAGTACATAAATAAAAAACTAGCAAAAACATGCTATAAGAACTAAAAAACATGCTTTAAAAATTTGCTGAATGGAGAGGTGTAGGGAGTAGTCAAGAAAGACTTCACAGAGAAGGAAGGATTTGAGCCAGTCTAGAAGAATTGTGTTGGATTAAAAAGGTCAAATGTTGAAGACCTATGATGTGGTAGATGCTCAGAGGACTAAGTATAAGATAGGAACTCACTGTAAACCCTTTTATTCTTCCCTGGTACCTTCAAACAGTAAACCCACTGAACACAGTGAATTTTTAAAATAAAAATTTTAAAATAAAAAATATATAGATTTCTCCTTAGGTTGCTTAGTAGATTTTTTTTTTGGAGGCAGGGAATATTAGCAGTGTTTCTCTGTAGACACTTATTATTGGTGGCTTCATTAAAGCTATTTTGTGTTTTAAAGGGCCTAGCCTTGCCATCTAGAGGAAAGCTTTGTTTTTGCTTCTGTTTTTGTCTTCACCATTCACCATTTCATTTTGTCTGGTATTCTCAGGTCTGATCCTCACCCCTTCCTTCTCCCCTAATGAGGAAGACTTTCTGATTTGCGGTGGGAAGGGAAGAGGAGCGCAAAGGCGATGTAAAAAGAGCACAGATCTGACTGGTGGCTCTCTTGTTCGTGTGTGAAATAAGGCTTTTCTGTTCTTGGAGTTGAAGGCTGATTTTTGAGGCTGAGAAATAATTTTGTAGGCTTGAGGAAGTTAGGGAGAAGTGTGATTAATGTGACAATGTAAGATGACTTTCTTTGGAGCAATTTTTTTAATATGTTTGTTGAATACAACAAATAACTTTGAAAAGTGGACTGGTGTCCAAAAACTTGTTCTCTCTTTCTTACCCAACTAACAAAAAGGAGGAAAAAAATATTACAATTACAGATTGAAATTACAGATTTGATTTAATTACAGATTGAAAATTGGCAAAAACGATTTAGGTATTTCCCAAGCTTTATCTGCTTCTATTTTTTTTAGTAGCAGATGAGAAATTTTCTCTGAACTCTACTAATAAATTGCCAGAGTATTGCATATGTTTCTGCTTTTAATGCCTAAATATTTTAATGGAACATTTAGATTGATGCATGGGACAAATATATCCTTGAACTATTAGTTAGAAAACTACTTTTATTAAATTGTCTTAGAAATCTTGATTTTGTTTTTGGGGGTGAGTTTTTCTCAGTAAGTGTAGTTTAAAATTTTTAAAATTAGTATCCATTTTTTGGTTTTCCTTCATTTCTGAGTCTCTCTCCACTCCCCTGTTAACAATGAATATTTTAAAAGACAAAATCAAAAGCAAAACTAACCACATTAGCCAATTGTGACCATATAAGCAATATTCCATACCTCTAGTCCCCCAACTCTGTAAAGAAGATATATTTTTAAATTTCCTCTTCATTCTTTGTAGAATGTTAAGTTCCTTGAAACAACATGTAAACTACCATGTACAAATGAAATTGTAAATAGGATTTCATCTTTTAAGGTCTCTATATTTTGAAAATCTTTTGTTATATTTAATAGTACACAGTTACTCAAAATGTCATCAGTTTCTAAGATTTAAATAAAAACTAAGAATTATCAAAAGCACCTGACTATCGATGATTATAGATGAGATTTTTGTTTTTAAAACATGAGTTTGTGGGATGGCAACATGTATTAAAATGTGGTTCTTAAAGTTTTAGGGATCCTTGTTAGGTCCAGGCCATTGTGGGCAATGATTCTGTTGGAGATAATGGTAGAAGTTTGGTTTATTTGTTGTATTCTTTAGGATATTTGTAGTATGGGGATTTCTTCTCTTTTTTTCCTACTACTATTTATTAATATAATAACATTTGACATTTATCTAGTACTTTCAAGTTTACAAAGTGCTTTTCATAGGCTTATCTTCTTTGATCTCACAGTAATCCAGCAAGGTTCACAGAACAGGCATTATACCTGTTTTACAAAAGAAGAAACAGATTCAAAGAGGTTATGATTTGCCCAAGGTCATATATACAGTGGTAGAGTTGAGTTTTGAACCCTTTAGTTTTTCTGACTCCAAATCCAGTGTTCTTTCCCATTACAATATTTCAAGAAAAGTATATAACAGCTAAATATCTATATACCATGGATAGTGGAGTTTTTTGGCATTAAAAATGTGCTTGTAAAAGACTATTAAAAAGTGTCCATCCTGTGTATTGTGCCCTAGGTAGCAGCCTACCTTGCTTATTTCTAGTCTTGCCCCTATTTGCCAAAATCTAATTGCTTTCTGCCTGTGTCTGATAACAGAAGACACCATTTGCTCTTACTATGAATTCTATCTTCTATCTGCTAAGCTGCAGACAGTAGGGCAGAGAGTGGATCTGCTTTAAAGTTATAAACTATCAACTTTGGACATCAGCAGAATAGAGGATAGGAAGAAAGAAAGCTTTTACCAGTTAAAAGTATGAAAAGATTTAGGGAGTTAGTGTCAAACATAGATTTAGAGCTGGAAGGGATTTCAGAGGACATCTAGTCAAACCCCTTCATTTTATGTAGGGGGAAACTGAGGCCCAGAGTATTAACTGACTTGTCTCAGTTCACACAAATAGTAAACGTCAGAGGCAGAATTTGAACTCTTGTCTTCTGACTCTAGCATCAGTGCTCTTTTCCCAGTTGTGATTTGATTTGGTCTTACAAAGCACAGTTTTCTAAGAGTAGCAATTTACTATGCTCTTAGAAGGTATTAGGAACAAAATTAGTCTCCATCTTAAATTTAAACTCAGTTTGAACCCCCTCCAACTATAGTGTACTGAAAAGAGCATTAGGTTTGAAATCAGAAGGACGTAGTTTTGAATGGGTTGGACCAGGTAAGTTTTAAAGTCCCTTCTGGCTGTTAATATCTTGTATGCGTCGGCACAGTGCCCTGCTCGTAGTAGATACTTCAGTTCACTTTAATGGTTATTTATTGTTTATGTGGTGTTCTAGTTACTGGGTTTTACACAGGCAGAGTGGGTGGCTCAGTGAATAATAGTCCTGGACCTGGAGTCAGGGAGCTCGGAATTCAAATCTGGCCTTAGAGACTACCTGGGCAAGTCACTCAACCTGTTTGCCTCAGTTTCCTCAACTGTAAGATAGGGATAATAATACCACCTACCTTTCCAGGGTTGTTAGGAAGATCAAATGAGATAATATATGTTTTAAAAAAATAGCACTTTGCACAGTGCCTGGTACGTGCAGTGTGAATGCTCATTTCCTTTTTTTCCTCCCTTTAAAAAAAATGAAACAATACCGTTCAGTCTACCTCTCCAGCCTGAATATTGCTGTCCCTCCATGTTTTCTACAATGTAACTGAAAAGTAGTTATTCAGCCTTTGTTTGAAGTTCTTCTGTGTGTGGGGCAATCCACTCCTTCCCACATATACTCTTTCAACTTTTGGGTAGCTCTAATTGTTAGGAAAATTTCCCTTATCAAATCTAAATTTTCCTTGTGTCAGACAGAACAAATCAAATCCTTCTTCCCACAACAGTTCTTCAAATATTTAAAAGAAGGCTATCCTGCAAACCCTACTATTCCCCCTCTACCCACATCTCCTTTTCTGGCTAAATACCCAATATGACATGAAATTGAGACTCTTCCATCCCTGTTGCCTTCCCTTGGATTCTCTCCAGCTTATACATGCCCTTCCTAAAGTGTGATGCCTAGAAATGAACACAATACCTAGATAGAGTCTGACCAGGGTAGAGGAAATAAGGAGCTACCTCCACCTTGTTCTGGGAAGTTATACCTCTCTTAACGTAGCCCACGATTACATTAACTCTTGGCAACAATTTCATTGTTGACTCAGAGGACCTTTCATAGCATTTTGTTTTGTTTTATACCTCATTAATGTGCTTAGTTTGCATTATAATTTTTATCTTATCTCTTATTAGACATAAAGTACAGGAGGGCAGGGACTGTGTTATTCTTTTTTTGCAGCTCTACTAGTAACTAAATGAATATACTTATACGCCTTGGATTGAGTTTATTCACTCAGCCAGTTGGCTGCCCCCCCTCCCCCTGAGGCAGTTGGGGTTAAGTGACTTGCCCAGGGTCACACAACTAGTAAGTATCAAGTGTCTGGTCTGAGATGGGATTCAAACTCAGGTCCTCCTGACTCCAGGGCCTGTACTCTATCCACTGCGCCACCTAGCTGCCCCATTGGCTGTTGTTTTAAGACAATTATTGATGCTTAGGATAATGTACACAGGTCGATTTGGGATATTTATCTAGAATTACAGGGAATAAGATGTAAAAAGATAACCCAAGTATCAAAAGTTTTTTGATTTTGTTGATGTTTTTTATCTCTAGGCTAATATGGCATAACTTTCATATTAACTCCACTAAAGTGTTAGGAGGGGAATGTTGTATCCATGTACCAGATAGAAAAACATACTCAAATGCATCAGTGATCTCATCAGTTTGGATGTGTGCAACAGTGCACATTGTAACCCATCCTGTAGTCCATCCATTCTGTGTTACTCTTGCTCATGTAAGGCAACCACAGGATTGACACCTGATGTTCGAAGGGTCTTCCTCTTTTTCTCCTGCCCTTGGAGAGGATGCTAATGTATCACCACCTGTCATCCTTTGCTATATGACCATCTGTCTTTTTCTACCATGTATTTTTCCTAATGGCCTCTTTTACTCTTGTTCTTTGTTGAAGTTCATTTGTTATGTTTTGCAGCTTATTCAGGCACTATGTACATTTCCCTTACCCTCTGTGTCATATTCTTTTTCATTTTTTCAGATTTGTTTTTTATGTCTTTAAGGTTTGCAAAGTTGGTACATAGGTCAGTAGTTAATGTTCTTGTGGTCTGCTTTTTTAAATGTATGAGTTAGGTCCAAGAGATTTTCCATACCGTTAGTATCTTCTCCTTCTTCAGATATCTTGTGGATTGTTCCCTCAATGCTTTCACGGTTGGAGTATTTCCGGTATAAATATCATCTGGCCTAATTTGACTGCTTTTCCTATCTTTTTCTCATTGGCATCATTTCTACCTCCTATAAGCAAAGCAAGAATTGTGACAAAGTCCAAGTGTGATGGTTCCCCTGGACAGTGAAAAGTTATAAAAATCTGTGCAGGTGGCTTATTTTTCTTCTGTTGATTGTTGTGTATGTCTTAGATCTATTACCAAGCTCTCTTTAAACTGATTTTACTCTCTATTGCTCTCTGCTTTAGGAGACAATCTTCATTATCATCGATATCCTTCTTGGTAAGACCCCAAAAACTAGGTTATATAGTTAGATGTCTAACTATATAACTAACTATATAGTTAGTATTGTCTTTGCCCTCCATCTCACTCTTCTTGGCGAGTAAGTCCAATGTTTTGTCTAAGGCATTTTTCAGGCTTGGAATTGAAAACTCTGTGTAGGGGAAATGAGGTTTATGTTATAGGATAATGTGTTTTTAGTATATGAGATGGGGAAGGAAAGTAAGTTAAACTTTTTGCTTAGGGATTCTTTTTACAATTTTAAGTGGAATCTGCCTCAAGATCTTCCCTGAAAGTCTTGAACTCCTATGTAGTAATCCTACCTTGGCAAAGGCTGCATTCATCCTGTTGACTAAAGTGCTGCTGGACAGGTGGTGGTAGGGGATGAAAATTCATTAAGGGAGAAGAAACCTCACAAATATTTAGACCATTGGAAAAGATGTGGGGTTATATGTTTATATATTTCCTGTGATCCATCCGCAAGTTTGTGTGGGAGTCATTTGTTCTCCTTATTTCCTGTTCTGTCATAACCTGCCACCTGCTAATGTGGCTCTACAAAGTAACTCTTCCATTACGGATCGATGTTTAACAAATTATGTTTTATTTGACAGGCATTCATTTTGATCTAGTAAAACAGATCTAGGAAACTTTTATCGATGCACTAAATTTGAAAGTTGATGGATGTATATATGCTTGTTTTGGGAATGGGATGAGGGAAGATGAAGAATAATTTGGAACTATGTGACTATAGTTGTTTCTTTTGCATAGGGGTGGAAGAAAATATCTTTCAGTATACATTATGTTCTGTAGCCTGTCTGTTACCCTGTGGGGTTTCTAGATTGAGAACTGGAACCATTTTCAGAAAAAGCTGTGATCTAAAAAATAAAAACAGACCAAGCCAGCCAGTCATAAAATTATAGTACAATTTGTGCTTTTTTACTTTATCCTGACGTCAGGAAAACTCATGTAGCAACTGTGTGGAAGATCTGATGATGGCATATTTGGCAGCTTTGCCTTTGGAGCCTGGAGTCTTAAGTCCTCATGCTTTGGTATTTGAGTGAATGTGGGAAAATGTTATCCTTAAAGAATGAAAAAAAAACAGAACAAAAGAAAACATTAAACTCCTAAGAATAAAAACCACCTCGTTCCACTTTGAAACGAAGAGCAAGTTAGTAGCACTTGGGGAAGTGTTGTTTGGGGTCACTATTTGTGATATACAGATTGGCATGAGTACTCTGTTCTTTTGAACATAGGCCAGATGTTGTTGCAACAAATTCCAAGAGTTTGTCCAAAGTCTTAGGCTTTGTGTATTTTATGTGTGGAATATTACTCGAAAAAGGATATTGCCTGTAGCTTCAGAACTCTTTTGTTACAGAGATTTTGTTGTATTGATATTTATTATAGTATTAGAATTCAGAGAGTCCTTGATTCCCAAAGCATATTTTGGGATTTTATCATAGCCAATACCTATTTCTGGGTGCTCCCTCTCTAAGGCATAAACTAAGGTGATAAAATTCAGCTAGGCAGCTAGTTCTAGGCTATAGCTTCATCAGTTACTCTTCCAGTTGTAGTATATGAGGTATGTTGGCTTTCTGTTTGGCATATAAAACTTTTAACAGCCTAGTCCCGTACTGTACTTTCAGTCTTTTCATACATCACTTCCCTCGGTTCAGCCATGCTAGCTTACTTGCTGTTCTTCGCATGCAGTGCTCCATGTCCCATCTCTCTACCTTTGTACTGACTGTCTCTCGTGTCTAGAATGCTCTCCCTCATAGTCCCAGACTCATAGAATCTCTGGTTTTCTTTAAGATTTGGTTCAAAGCACCACTTCCTGCATGAAGGTTTTCTATCCGACTAGCTCAGGGATTCTGAACCTTTTAGCAAGGTGACGTAATGGATAGAGCACTGGCTTTGGAGTCAGGAAGACCTGGTTCAAATCTGGCTTCAGACACTGGTTGTGTGATCTTGAGCAAGTTACTTAACCTTCTCTGCCTTATCTGCAAAAGGGAGATAATTGTAACACCTACCTCCCCGGATTGTTGTGAGGATCAAATGATCAAATAAGATATTTGTTAAGAACTTCGCAAACCTTGAAGTACTATATAAATGCATTTTTTATGATCATGATCATCATTATCATCACCATCATCACCAATCACCCTTTTGGCAATATAGTAAAACCCATGGGTCCCTTCTCTAAATAGTATTTTTAAATACATAAAATAAACTACATATTATTACAAAGGAAATAATATTGAAACACAGTTACAATTTTTTTTTTTTAATTCATAGATCCTGGGTTAAAAACTCCTATTTCATCTTACCAGTGCCTTCCTCTCTAAGGCTGTCTTTCATCAACCCTGAATTTATCTTATGTGTACTGACTTTAGTATATGTTGTCTCCCCCATTAGAATATAAGCTCCTTGAGGGAAAAGATTGGTTTTTTTCCTTTTTCTTTTTAACCCGCTGGTTACAGTGTCTCATACGTAGTAACTGCTTTTAAATGTTTCTTGGTTGATTGATCGATCGATTTGCTCCCTGACTGACATTGAAACCCACAACCATACTCACCAATTCAGTTTAAACAGTAAGTCATTATTATATGCAAGGCATTTTGCTGAGCTTTATAGATAGTTGTAATAGGTCCTGCTGTCAAGAAGCTTACATTCTATTAGGTAAATGACAGATTTATAACCGTGATAAAAGGGTAAGTGGTTTAGGTTGAAGTAGGGTCCAGGCCTAATGCCTATGAGAAATTATAAGACGGATAGATTACTTTTACCTTGAGGAGCAGGATAAGTTAGGAATGGCTTCCTGAAGGAGATAGCATTTGATTTGGGCCAGCCTGGCTAAATTCAGAGAAGCTCTTTATCATGTAGACCACACAGAGTAATAGACCTATTACTCTAACTCTCAGAAACCATTTTAAAAATTGTAGTCATTGGTTACTTGCCTTAGTGGAGACAGTTTCTGCTCTGATGAAAATAAAAAATGCTTGAAGTATTATGTCTTCGGGTCTATTAAAATGAATAAGAGATGGTAAAAGTAAACTATTAACAATTGTCCAATCACATCTGTACTAGTTGACAGTATCTGTAGCTCCTTTGGTGTTTCTTCTAACAATTCAAATGATAATGTTAGCAATCTTTAGATGAATAGCCATTTGTGGTAAATTAACAGGGTTGGAAGATCTGTTTCAACCAGTAGTTTTAGTTTTAGTATTGATTTTTTTTGACACTTGACTAGTCTATGTTAAGTTTGAGGTATAGGTTGATGTTTAGTTTGGTTCTTTTTATAGATGGAGAGAATATGGCATTTGTTCAAGATTATATAGTGAAAGAGGAGATTGATTTATGCCAGAATTGGTAGCTTCAGCCCTTTCTCCAAGCCTTCTTTAAAAGTGTGTGTGTGTGTGTGTGTGTGTGTGTGTGTGTAAAATTATCACAGGAAAAGCTTGAGATGGTTTGTGTGAGCATTCCCTGCTCATAGATCAAGGTTTGAGGTATCAGTCTTCTTTGGAATGGAATAAATTACAGAAGGGGCGATAAAATCAACCGTGTGTGTGTGTGTGTGTGTGTGTGTGTTTGCACGCGTGCATCTCTATGAATACATACAGTAGAAAAATGAACATGAACGTGTCCAGATACAAAGATGACCAGAAAATGGGGATTGTAAATGAAACCATAAATTGCAAACATTAATAAAGCTTTAGTATATACATGTATAATAATTTTAATATATACACATAAAACATAGCTTTAATGTATATACTTATGTAATATATAACATACACACATTTATAATTTTTATGTGGTTTGTACCAACATTGCCTTGCTTGTCTCTGTCCCCTTCTGAACTTCATTCCATGCTCTTTTCTGTATTTTTAAAATGTTTCATTTACATTTTCCCTGTGAACGACTAGTCCCTCCCTTCCCCCATCAAAGTCTTGCCTTGTAATGAAAGTATCATAAAGTAAAAAGAGATGTGTTGTAAACAGTCATGTCTGTGTGTGTGTGCGTGTGCGTGTGTGTGTGTGTGTATGTATGTATTATTCTATAGCTATAGTTTATTACTTTTCTACCAGGATATAGCAGGCATGTTTCATCATTAGTCTTATGGAGTACTGATTGGTTATTGCAATGATCAGAATCTTTCAATATTGTTTTCTTTTACAGTGTTATGGTCATTTTATAAATAGTTCTGCTAACTTTGTATAAATGGTTCTACTACATCACTGCATTAATTTATATGTCTTATCATGTTTCCCTGAATGTGATCCTTTCTATTTCTTACGGTGCAAACTAAGTCTTCATTTTAAACTACTAAAGCATAGTTACGTTTTGGGAAATTTCTTTCTTTAAATAGCAACTATTCCATGGACTTACTAGATAATTATCACAGGAAAGGCTTCAAGTGGTTTGTGTGAGCATTCCCTGTTCACATATCAGGGTTTGAGATATCAATCTACTTACTCCTTAGAGATGGAATGTTATAAATGGAGATATTTTAAAAAAACCTTTATCTTTCGTACTTAGTCAATAACCATTTTTTAAAAAATAACCATTTATTTAGTACTGTGTGACAGGCACTTTGCTAAACACTGGAGATAACAAATACAAGATAAAGACAAGTCTCAACTTAAACCTCAGTCCTTAAACCTGTAATTTCTTTTATTGATACTGAAGCTAGTATATCACTTGTTCTCGGCAGTTCTGACCTACAGTAGGGCTTAGCCATTTGGGTCTCCACACCAATTTCATCATTAATATGGTGAACTCCTGGCCAGGAGAGGATAGGGTGGGTGCAACAGCTCGATTAAGTGGGAATGAACAAACCCAGGTCAGAAATAGAGCAGGTCAAAGCTCTCCTGCCAGTTATTACTGAGATTGTGTACTTTAGTATCAGATGCACAGTGTTGGTGAGATATGGAGAACCAGTCTCAAAACAAAGAAAAAAAAAAGAAAAGTAACGTCAGTGGAAGGAGAGTACAAAGCAACTAAAGCATATTGACTCCCAACTGTGTTACTCTACCTGCAAAAGACTTTTTCTACAGAAATGTTGCTTAATTATACTAAAGGTTGGCTTGTACCAGGTGTGGGTGCATCATTACTTCAGATTCCTAAAGTATATTGCTATAACATGGCCTCCCATTGCCTTTGGAAGGAAGGGTGCCCTCTCTTCTGTTTTGAAAAGGGACAGCTAAGCTATAGTGTCAATCTATTTTGCCTGTTATAAGAATGAGCACATGGTACATCTAGATAGGCAAGGAGATGGGGTACAGCCTGGGGTAGGGGCTAAGTGGTGTAATGAAGAAAAAAATTCTAATAGAAAGTAATCTTTCAGACTTTGGACATGAAAAAATGGGATACCCTTATAAGGAACAGTTGTAATTCTTCTCTAAGACAAAGTGAAGAAAGTACTGTGGTCATAGACTGAAAAGACAAGTCTACTGTTCTCAAGCCAGATAAGAAGAGAGAAGGAAGTGTCTTAGACTCTGAGGCATGGGTTTTGTGATTATAGCCCCACGGCAAAAGTGGAATTTATGATTTTATGATGGTTTTCTTGGTGCAGAGAAACTTTATTAGCCACCTTAGTTCCAGACTGTTAAGATTTGAAATATTCCAGCAGAGATTGTAGAAGGTGGAGCCTAAAGAATTGGTCTGTGATGTTTTCTTCATTAATCCCCTGGGTTAGGAAGATCAAAAAAGAGGCATACCTTTCTCAACGAGTAAGTTCTTTGCAAACCTGCTGCACCAAAAAGCTTTTCCAGAATTCTCATTATATGGCAAATACTGATAGTATTCTTTGGAGAAATAAGCATAGAATTAAGTAATGAGGTTTCCTGGAAAAATCTCAGGTTTAAAGAAATAGTCTTCATTTGAGGATTAAAGTCTCACGTCTGAGTTTCAAGGTGATTCTAAAAGGTTAAAGAAACTAACATTACGTAATTCTAAATATCTGTTTCATGAAAGCGTGGATTAAGAGTATTGACCCTGGAGTCAAATCACCTGGCTTCAAACCCCATCTCTGACATCATTTGTGTGACTTTGGTTACGTCACTTAACCTCCATGAGCCTTTGTTTTTCTCATCTATACAAATGAGGGTATAGAACTAAATGGTCTCTGTCCCCCCAGCTCTAGATTTCTGTCACCATGAATATGAGCTTTGTACTCTCTTCTGTTTGCGTTTTTAAGATCAGCAAGAATACTTACTGGGAACCGGAGAGGCTGATGAAGTGCAGATTTTTCATTTCTTAATTGGAGAAGTTGGGTAGTCTGTTGTGGAATAATTGAAAGAGAAAACTTGAGAATATTGTTCTAAAGTAAACTAATTATTCTTGTGAACTCAAATGTTGTTACTCTACTACTCCATGTGATTTCATCTGTTTTGGCTACTACTTCTACTTAACCTATCCATGACTTAGTATATAAGTTCTAGAGAATTGCCTAAAGCACATAAAGGTTACATAATTTATTAGGGTTAGAAAGACCTATATTCAGATTTCCTCACTGTGAGTCACTGACCTTTCTGTACCCCCAACTTTCCCATGTGTAAAATAAGGAGGTTGAACCAGATGACTTTTAATATCCCTTCCAGCTCTAAATCTATGATTCTGTCATCTTTATTGGCTCTTTTATATGTGTGAAGTGCATTAGATAGAATACAGTGCATTAGATAGTGTAAAGTATTTTAGGTAAGTCCTAGCTTTAGTATACTCCTTACTAAGAAGCTACTACAAAATCAGCATATATGGGCAGTATGCAGTATTAAGTCATGACCCAAATTACTACTGTTTCTTTCCAATAATGCTTTAATCCACCTGCTTAAAGTTTGAAAATTTTGTGGCTTTACGTACATATCAGTAACTAAAGATCTGTTTATTTCTGTTGCCATTTACTGACTCCCCTCTTCATTAAGGTTGATAAAGTCTCTTGAAAATAGCATGAAAGGTTCTTGAGCTCTTTTTGTAACTAGTATAATTAGAGGTGCTTTAGAGAATAATGTAGATTGTTCCTGTCTTTAATTTAGAGAAAATTGAAGAAAGAAAGGGCTTAAAAATGAAAAAAGCTCTAAACTTCATTTAGTCTAAGGAAAAAGAAAGTACCTAAACTTGCTGCTGAAGGCTAAGGACTTCTTTGAAGTACCAGGCAGTATAATTCTACAGCATTTTCTTTTAACAGTGTGATCCCAGAGATAATCCTATTGAGTTGCTTTGAACAGAAAAGACTAATAATACCAGACAGTGCTGACTGCCTGCTGAAATGCAAGAAAGAATTACTTCTGTTTTCCACCCCCACTCCCATCCCTAGCAGTTTCTTTTTTTGAGTTTGTAAGGATGGACTCAGTGCCATTTGCTTCATTTTTTGATCAGTTGTTACCTCACACATTTTCAGTTTGACCTTTTCCAAATGTAGCCTCCTGTTTCAGTTTTACTAGTTTGGAAATTCATTGATTCTACTTAGATTGATTAATCATTTGCACTGTGATTTTCTTAATAAAAGAATTCCTGGTTGGAGGGAGGAACAATACATTCTAGGGGAATAATGACTGGGAAAGGGGGTTTTGCTTAAAGATTTTAGGGATGGTGAGTAGTGCCATAGGGCAATTTATTAGCAAGCCATTTCTAAAGGGTCTTGACTCAGTGATTCTATATAACTCTTTCCAGAGCAGGAAGTGGAAAGAGAGAGCATGCTTTCATGCATGCACACCTGTGAAGGATTATGCACACAGGGTGGCAGAACAGATGGCAGAATATCCTGCATAGATGGAGTGTGAAGTATGGTCTGGGGTAGCTAGATATAGTATGAGTTTGTACTCATTCAAACAAGACCACTCTGCCCCTTGACAAGAGTTAAAAATGTAAGTGGATTAGCCCTTCCAGGGGAAGGGGAAAGTCTCTTCCAAAGGGTGTTGATCCAGGTGAGGAGGAGAGCCGCAGGACAGGTGACAGGATTTCTAGGACGTAGGAATAGACAGCTGGGTGGGATGTACTGTTCATTAGACAAGATATTAGGATAGATTTTTTTTTTAATGTGAGTACAGTTGAACAATTCAGTTTAATTCAACTCATAAAAATGTGTTAAGCATCATTGTATACGAACATTATGCATATTCTGGAGAGGGTATGCAGTTGAGGTAAGGCTCAATCCATATCCTCATAAAGCTTTTAGTCTAGCAAATATGCAGTTTTAATAATAAAATCAATTTTAAAATATGCCTATAATATATTCATGGAATTTGTAATGCAATTTAAAAAAATCTGTAAGTTAAAGAGAGATAAGAAAAGAAAACTTTGACTCATACACAAAGCAGTGTTAAATATCATATAGTCCAGATCCAACAAAGAACTGAGCTGTAAATTAAACCATTTGATCTTTTTTTCCCTTTTTTAATTTTGATTTATCAGCAATCACTTCCATAAGCTTTTGAGTTTTAAATTTTTCTCCCCCTCTCTTCCCACCTGAGATTGTGCGCAGTCTGATATAGGCTATGCATATACTTTCCTATTAAAAGTATTTAGAATAGATGTTAAGGAGAAAACAGACATGGTTCCCAGCCAAAAGGAGTTTACAAACTAGTGGTTTTGATAAGACATCCACAGAGAAATATAATACAAATAAGAATATAACAAATACATAAGAAGTCCAGGGTATTGTGATATCAGATGAGAGAGAAATCACTTGTAGCTGTTAACGGTTGGGGAAGATGATCGTTTATCAGATATGCGGAAGAGAGAAATTTTGATCGATAAAGCATAGTAGATGACAATCAGGATCCAAAAAGATCTTGGATAGACTAGTGCAGTGATGTTAAATTCAAATAGAAATGGGACTCATTAAACCATACATTAGGATCCATGTCTGTGCATATTGACTTAAAAAACCACATGTCATCATTTTCTGTGTTATATTGTATATATTGTATTTTCATTTATTTTGTTAAATATTTCTTTGTTACATTTTAATCTGCCAGCTGCAGCCTGGTGTTTGTCACCTGGCATAGAGCATTGGGTTGAATGATGCTTTGAATCTAATCAGATAAAATTCAGCAGGGATAAATGTAAAGCCTGACCCTTAGATTCAAAAAATTAACTCTACAAATACAGTATGTGGTAAGCCAGTTTGTCTGAAAAGATCTGGGGTTTCTAGGGGCTGTATACTCAATACATTATACAAGCTAGCAGTGTGACATGTGAGCCAGAACAGTACATGCAGTCTGAGTAAGAGAGGCAAAAACATTCAAGGATGAGGAAATGGTAGTACTTTTATATTTGGTGCTGGTCACCCTACATCTGGAGTATTTTGTTTAGTTTGGAGCTCCACATTTTAGAAAAGATAGTGATAAGCTGGAGAGTAAGCAGAGAAGGGCAAGTAGGATAGTTAGTGAAAGGCCTTAGGTTAATGTCACAAGAAGATTGTAGCTAGGGATATTTAGCATAGAGAAGACTGGAAGGCAGAATGTAACACTGTCTTCAGATATTTGAAGAGCTTTCATGTTGAGTGAACAATCAACAGACTTTTTTTAAATGCTTATACGTCCCAGTAAGCACTACAGATACAAGGGGGGGGAATCAGAAATAGTTTCTGATCTATAGGAATTAAATTCTAATAGAAGAGGAATTAAATTTATTTCTTTTTGGCTCCAGAGAGAAAAACCAGGAGCAGTAGGTGTAGGTTGGAAAGAAACAAATTAATATATAATATCAAAAGAAAAAAACTCACTAGAAAATTGAGTTATCTATAAACTGGAAGGGGCCTCCATGAAAATGGTGGTTTCCTTCCCATTGAAGATTTTCAGTTAGAATCTCTGAACACTTGCTTGTCATGTATGTTGAGTGGGGATTGAAGTATAGGTTGAATGAGATGGCTGCTGGTGTCCCTGCCAGTGCTATTTGAGATGGTTCTCGAAAAATAAGTAGGATGTCAATAAGTCAAAATGAGATAAAGGTGTTCTGGGTAGAGGGAATAGCACAGGGAAAGGTTTGATGCTGAGAAAGTGTTAGGTGAGTTTGGAAACAGCAACCTCTGATACTGCTACCAACCTCATGCAGGTCTTCATCACCTCAAGTCTGGATTGTTGCAATAGCAATTAGTCTTCTAGTTGGTTTCCCTGTCTTAAGTCTCTCCCACTCCAGTCTATCCTCCATTTATTGGTCAAACTGATCTTCCTAAAGTGCAGATCTGACCACTTCACTACCTTTTTAAATCAACTTCAGTGTCAGGCGGAGCCAAGATGGCAGAGTAAAAGCAGTGACTTGCTTGAGCTCTCCCCCAAACCCCTCCAAATACCTGTAAAAAATGACTCTAAACAAATTCTTGAGCAGCAGAACCCACAAAAAGACAGAGTGAAACAAATCTCCAGCCCAAGACAACTTGGATGGTTGATTAGAAAGGTCTATCATGCTGGGCTGGGAGAGAAAAGCAGTTCAGCGTGGGTGTGCAGAAAAAGACCAGGCCTCAGCAAACCTGGAGCAGGCCTCAGGGGACTGAATCAAGGGGAGCTGTGGCAGTTTCCAGACTTCTCAACTCACAAACACCAAAGACAACTTAGAAGGTCAGTAGGAAAAGTCTGGGACCGTGGTGAGAGAGGAGCCCACTCCAGCCCCAGTCCCTACACAATCCAAGGGTGGTGGCTACTTCTGGAGCTTCGGGCCCACAGACTGAAAGGGAATCAAGTGGCTGATCAGAGGGAGATTGCAGGAATCTCTTTGCTGGTGCTGAGGCAGGATTCTCTTGCTTTGCCTGTGCTTGGATCTGGGTCACAATTCTAGGTGGCAATCCTGGGGTGACGAGGAGTGTTAGCATTGTGGAACTTGTAATGGCGGTGAAGAGGGAATTCTCACAGTTCCAAGGCGGAAAAGAGTGCTTTTGGTCACTCATAGACCAGAGCACAGACCAGGAAAGGAGTAAACACCTCACTCTTGATCATACCCCCTTGGAAGAACTGAAAACTTACAGGTCCCTAGAAGTATCTCTGAAAACAGCTGCACAAAACCCCCAAAGCTTGGGACAGTACATTCTCTACACTGGAAGCAGACCCTTACCTTAACAAAGAATTTAAAATTCAAGTAATTGGCTGGGATCGTGAGCAAACAGGACAAAAAAAGTCAAGACTATAGAATCTTGTTTGGTGACAAAGAAGATCAAACCATACAACCAGAAGAAGACAACAAAGTCAAAGCTCTTACATCCAAAGCCTCCAGGAAAAATATGAATCAGTCCTAGGCCATGGAAGAACTCAGAAGGGATTTTGAGAAGCAAGTAAGAGAAGTAGAGGAAAAACTGGGAAGAGAAATGAGAGTGACACAAGAAAATCATGAAAAACAGTCAACAGCTTGCTAAAGGAGACCCAAAAAAATACTGAAGAAAATAACACCTTAAAAAATAGCCTAACCCAAATGGCAGAAGAGGTCCAAAAAGCCAATGAGGAGAAGAATGCCTTCAAAAGCAGAATTGGCCAAATGGAAAAGGAAGTCCAAAAGCTCACTGAAGAAAATACTTCCTTAAAAATGAGAATGGAGCAATTGGAAGCTAGTGACTTTATGAGGAATCAAGACATTGTAAAACAAAACCAAAAGAATGAAAACATAGAAGACAATGTGAAATATCTCATTGGAAAAACAACTGATCTGGAAAATAGATCCAGGAGAGATAATTTAAAAATTATTGGACTGTCTGAAAGCCATGATCAAAAAAAGAGCCTAGACATCATCCTTCAAGAAATTATCAAGGAAAACTACCCTTATATTCTAGAACCACAGGGTAAAATAGAAATGGAAAGAATCCACCAATCACTTTCTGAAAGAGATCCCCAATGGAGAACTCCTAGGAATATTATACCCAAATTCCAGAGTTCCCAGGTCAAGGAGAAAATATTGCAAGCAGCCAGAAAGAAAATTCAAGTATTGTGGAAACACAATCAGGATGACACAGGATTTAGCAGCTTCTACATTAAGGGACTGGAGGGCTTAGAATATGATATTCTAGAGGGCAAAGGAGATAGAATTACAGCCAAGAAGCACCTACCTAGCAAAACTGAGTATAATCCTTCAGGGGATAAAATGGATATTCAGTGAAATAGAGGACTTTGAAGCATTCTTGATGACAAGACCAGAGCTGAATAGAAAATTTGACTTTCAAATACAAGACTCAAGAGAAACATGAAAAGGTAAAGAGGAAAGAGAAATCATAAGGGGCTTATTAAGGTTGAACTGTTTACATTCCTACATGGAAAGATGATAGTTGTAACTCATGAGACCTTTCTCAGTATTAGGGTAGTTGGAGGAGAAAAAATTATATGTATATAGATAGATTGGTAGATAGAGGGCACAGGGTGAGTTGAAGATGAATGGGTGATATCTAGAGAATAAAATGAAGGGATGAGAGAGGATTATACTGGGAGAAGGAGAAAGGGAAAGGTAGAATGGGGTAAATTATCTCACATAAAACAGACAAGAAAAGGCTTTTACAGTGGAGGGGAAATGGGGGAAAGTGAGAGGGATTGAGTGAATCTTATTTTCATAGGATTTGGCTTAAGGAGGGAATAGCATACACACTCAATTGGGTATGGAAAGCTATCTTACCATATAGGAAAATAGGGGAGAAGGGGATAAGAGAGGGGGAGATGATAGAGGGGAGGGCAGATTGGGGGAGGGGGAGGGACAGGGTCAAAAGAGAGAATAGAATAAACAAGGGATGGGATAGGATGCAAGGAAATATAGTTAGTTTTTCACTGCATGACTACTATGGAAGTATTTTGCATGAATACACAAGTATAACCATATCGAGTTGCTTGCCTTCTCCATGAGGGTGGGTGGGGAGAGAGGAAGGGAGAAAATTTGGAACCCAAAGTTTTAAAAACAAATGTTAAAAAATTGTTTTCACATGCAACTGAGAAATAAGATGTATAGGCAATGGGGTATAGAAATCTATCATGCCCTACAGGAAAATAGAAGAGGAAGGGGATAAGAGAAGGAGCAGGGGAGATAGAAGGGAGGGCATATTAGGGGAAAGGGTATTCAGAATGCACGCTGTCTTGGAGTTGGGGGAGGGAAGAGATGGGGAGAAAATTTGGAACTCGAAATCTTATGGAAGTGAATGTTGAAAACGAAAAGTAAATAATTAGTGAATCTTTAAAAAAAAAAAATCAACTACAGTGTCTCCTGTTGCCTCCAGGATCTAATATAAAATCTTCCTGTTTGGCTCAAGCCTTTCATAACCTGGCCCCTTTGTACCTTTCCAGTCTTTTTACACTTTATTCCTGGTCTTTCCCACCCCCAACATTGGACTCTTTGCTGTTCCTCTCATGCAACACTTCATCTTCCAACTCCATACATTTTTTTATTAATTTATTTTGATTTATCAGTAATTACTTCCAAATGCTTTTGAGTTTAAAATTTTTCTCCCCCTTCCTCCCCACCACCCTCCCCAAGACGGCACACAGTCTGATATAGGCTGTACATTTACATTCATATTAAACATATTTTCATGTTAGTGATGTTGTAAGTAGAAATTAAAACCAATAGGAGGAACCATCAGAAAGAGGAAACAAAACTCAACAGAAGAGGAAAAAAATAACAATTCGGCTTCCATAGTTCTTTCTTTGGGTGTGGATAGCATTTTCCATCACAAGGCCTCTGGAGATGTCTTAGATCCTTGTATTGCCAGGAAGGGTTAAGTTTATCAATATTAGTCATCACACAGTGTGGCTGTTACTGTGTACAACGTTCTCTTGGTTCTGCTCACTTCACTTGGCATCAGACCATACAAGTCTTTCCAGGTTTTTCTGAAGTCAGCCTGTTCATCATTTCTTATAGCACAATAGTATTCCATCACATTCATATACCACAACTTGCTCAGCCATTCCCCAATTGATGGGCATCCTCTCAATTTCCAGTTCTTTGCCACCACAAAAAGAGCTGCTGTGAATATTTTTGTACATGTAGGTCATTTTCCCATTTGTGTGATCTCTGTGGGATATAGCCCTAGAAGTGCTATTGCTGGGTCAAAGGGTATGCACATTTTTATAGCCCTTTGGGCATAGTTCCAAATTGCTCTCCAAAATGGTTGGATCATTTTACAACTCCACCAACAATGCATTAGTGTTCCAATTTTATCACATTCTCTCCAACATTTATCATTTTCCTGTTTTGTCATGTTGGCCATTCTGATAGGTATGATGTGGTACCTCAGAGTTGTTTTGATTTGCGTTTCTCTAATCAATAGTGATTCAGAGCATTTTTTCATGTGAGTATAGATGGCTTTAATTTCTTCATCTGAGAACTGTCTGTTCATATCCTTTGACCAGTTATCAATTGAGGAATGGCTTGTATTCTTATAAATTTGACTTAATTCTCTGTATATTTTAGAAATGCAACTCCATACATTTTTATAAGCTGTTCCTTATGCCTGGAATTCTCTCTGTCTCCTCTTCTTCAGTGACACTGGCATCCTGTCTATTCCATGATCAAGATGTTCCATCTCTCAGCTCAGTGCTTTCTGGAATGCTCACCTTCCTCCAAACTGCGTACTGACCTCCTTGGCTTCCTTGAGGTCCCACCTAAAATTTTGACTTTTACTGAAAGCCTTCCCCAATCTCTCTTGATTCTAATACCTTCCATCTGTTAGTTATTTCCTATTTATCCTGTGTATAGCTAGCTTTGTATATATTTATTTGCTTGTTGTCTCCCACCTTAGGATTGTAAACTCTTTGAGGGCAAGGACTATCTTTTGTTTCCTTTTGTATCTGTAGCACTTGGCACAGCACCTGGCACATAGTGGGTACTTACTAAATGCCTATTGATTGATTCATCTCTATCTCGAAGCTTCCTTCAAGGCCCAGTTTAAATCTTGCCTTCTACAAGACTTTATCTTCCTTAATGCTAATGCCTTCTTTCTGTGATTACTCCTAATTATACTATATATATTTTGCTTGCTGCCTTCCCGATTAGAATGTGAGCTTCTTGAGCACAGGTCTTGATTTTTGCCTTCTTCTTTATCCCTATTGCTTAGCACAGTATCTGACATATAATAATTGATTTGACTTGTTAACTAGTCCATTTTGGCTGGTGAATAGATTACCTCATGGAGAATTAAGTGAAATATGGAGGATCTTGAATGAAAGGTTAAGGAGTTTGGATTTGATATTCAGTAGCCAATGGACAGTCATTAGGTAGTTTTGAGCTATGGAATGGCATGATCAGAGCTCTTCATTAAGAAAATTAATACAGCCAGATCCCAATTAGTAGGAATAATGAATCTTCTGAAGTGGTTGCATTATTTGAATTCACAGTGCATATTTCCATTGGGCTGGAAGCAATTACTATGTTTTATGTAATTATAACTTTGAATAGTGTGAGTTTGAATTCATAGGATCACTTTAGGGGATTAGTTATTTGCACAAATGGGGACCTAGCTGTACTCCTGTGGAATGTAGGATGTGTGTAGTGTCTGGCTGTCTTACCCTTCAGAAGGGAGGGATGATGATGAAAGTATATGCTATTTTGGATCTTATTCTGACAATAGAAAGGATATGATCCTTGGGGGGAGGTGACCTTACTGTGTTTGATGATGATAAAGGAAGGGAACATTGAACATATTCTTACGTAACCTCAGATTTGGGCAAAGTGGATTTCAAAGTTCAAATAAAGGATAGGTAGGATTCCATAGCCTATAATTCTGTTTTTGGGAGCTAGTTCAAAGATAAGCTTTTAAGAGTCACATTCTGCTTTGAAAGACTTAATAATTATGTTCAATGCAATGACCACCTATGGTTCCAAAGGATCCATAATACCTACTTTCTCCCAATAGAAAAGTGATAGACTCATGGTGAATATTGAGATATACCTTATGGCCGATGTAGGAATTTGTTCTGGTTGATTATGCAAATTTGTTATAAGGGTTTTGTTTTTCCTTTTTTTGTTTTACTGAAGTAGGAGGGAGAGAATAAAATTTTAATTGAAAAAATTTATATTAGTGAAGTTTTAGTGATACAAGCACAGATTATTCTAATAAAGAAGAAAAAGGAAACTACCTACAGAGACAAATATACTTGCACAAGGAACTCATTGACTAGCTTAGATTTTTAAAAGATGTATAAGCCTACTATGTCTGTCCATGGACTTAGCCTTGATAAGTTTGGAAAAGCTTATCACTAGATTGGGCACAGGTTGATAACTATTTTGGCAGTAATTCTCAAAGACCATGTACTAGATTGCATTGGATGAAATAGGAGACATGTGGATGAAATCACTAATCCTTGGAAGCCTGTACACAGGGAAGCAAGTCCAGGAAACCGTATTTGAATACAAAGAGTGATACAGCATAAGAATGTTAGGCATGCTGAAGCCCACACTGAGCTGAGGCTTGCCATAAATGCTAAGGACAACAAAAAGGGCTTTTTAGTTATGATGGCAGGCAAAAAGAAGATCATAGATGAAGTACAACTGCTGTGTGGGGTGCTTTCTCTGTCTAAAATTACTTGGTGTACATTTTGTTTTTACTTGTCTGTATACATGAGCCTTCTAGTAAAATGTAAGCTCCTGAAGGACAGCAAGGTTTCTCCTTCAAGATAGGTCACTTAACTTGTGCACCTCAGTCCCCTAGAAAGCTTAAACGAAGTGTAGACTACCTACTTCAGCAATTGTGAGGAGAGAATTATGGGCAGCTTTACAGCTTACCCAGGAATTTGGATTACTCTCTAGAAATGTCTGTGTAACCCTACAATCATCCATCTTTCACTTCCCCCTTTAAAATGGGTGAAACATTTTAAAAGTAGACAGAGAAATAGACTATAAAAGAATATACTTGTTAGTAGAAAATAGGGCTGAGAGTAGCTAAATAATGCAGAAAAAGGACGTTTTCCCCTTTTATTACTATTTTTACTTAAGAAAAGGTGATGTCTGGAGTTGTCATCAAAGTAAAAAATGTTGGAAGAGTCTTGGGTTTCCCAGGAAAGTATATGACACTTTAGAGAGGTATCACTTAAGTGTATTTACTGCAAAGGAATTGATAACACTCCAACCACATACGAGCTTGCCTAATGCTGTAAAAATTCCATTAGGTTATTATAATGAAAGTGTTGCCCAAGAAGTAGTTCTTACCCCAATTCATGCCACTGTTGTATGGTAGTAGAAGCCATATGTTTGTTACTGTTTTCTAACTATCTAAAAATTCAGGCTTAGAGAGATAAAATGAAAGTGTAAGAAAATAGTAGGCGCTTTGCTCGTCCAGGTCAAAATGCAGTAAGAGCAGTACAATCCCAATTCTACCTCTACCCCAATTCTGGCTTGGCCCAAAAGTATGTCTGTAATTGGATGGGTAGTGACAGTCTGGAGAAGGAGAGGGATCATAAAGAGGTCCTGCCTTGCCCTTCTGTCAAGTGTTCTTCTCCACCCATTGCCCTAATCCTAATCTCCACACACAGAAAAATCTAGTTTTTACAACCCTTCTACCCCTTCCTTTTTAAATTGTACAGTCTGTTGTTATAATATCAATTCCATAGAGTAACTCCCTTAAAACATACTTGGCACACCAGTTGCTTCAATATTAAAAGCTATTACTAAATTTTATTGAAAAGCCCTTCTCTTTGTTTTGGAGGCCAACTGAACTTTACAATACTTTTTCAAAAGCAATTTTTACTTAAAAATGAGACAATATGTGAGCAGTAATATTGCCAAAGGTTTTTCTTGAGACCAGCTTTTAAGTACACATGAATATGTGAGGAGTGGAAAAACAAACTGAAAAAATCTTATACATTCTTGCTGAATGAAATGCTATTGAAATTGGTTTAAAAAATAAGTAATGTTAAGCTATAAAATAAATATTAAGTGCTAATAATCCTGAAAAAAATAAAAGAAGAGAAACATACTTGTTGAAACAACATTTTTAAAATCAGTGTGAAAAAATGTAATGAGGAAAGCGCTTTGCAAACTTTGAAGGGCAAATGTGGGTTGTTGTTTCAGGTGGGGAACTGTAACTATACCTTGAGGGGAGTTGCTACAGTTCGGGGTCTGGTTCTGCGCTTTGCCAGATAAGGAACTGGATTTTATCAGTTTATTCAGAAGTGATTATTCTTTGGGTTACTGATTCATACTAAAACTCACAAGAGAGCTATTTATATGCCAAAATGCACATTTATTAACTTTTAATAGAAAATACATCCTTTTCCCACATTACCAACCCTCCAGATACCTGAAGATAGTGGTCTTCTTTGAGCTTAACATCCTCATTTCCTTCAGCGGATCCTTATATAGCGTAATTTCAAGTCCCCTTCTCCCTGCCACTCACTCTTTTGAGAAGTGCACCTAAATGTGGCACTCAGAACTGAATATAATACTCCCAAGTGTTCTCTAACCAGGGCAGAGTAAAGTGTCCCTATAGCTTTTCTTCTAGTACACATTTCTTTATCTGGTCATGAGATCAGAGGATCACAAGATGATCCATAAGATGATTCATAAGAAGATGTAAGGACCTCTGTTAGAATGGAGGAGTGGGGTTAGTGGAACCAAGATGGTGGAATTTTAGGAAACAACGAAGTGAGATCTTCTCCACAAACTCTTCCTAACAGATCTAGAAAGTGCATCAGACTTAATCCTCATGGGGGTAATCCAGAAAAAGTCACAGTGAGCCCTTTGTCCTTCCCATAGGGAAACATACAGAGAAGCCATTGAACACTGGAAATGGGGGGGTCATGCTGTACATTGTGTGGGGAGCACACAATACATAAGAGGCTATACTAAGGCAAAAGGAGGTCTTAGACCCATATGGGGCACCCCCAGACCCATACCATGTCACTGTAACAGGGACAGGTACCAGAGATGCAGCTCAGAATTTCACTCACTCCAGAGTGAGAAGGGGGCCTGCCTCTGGCATTGTGGGTAAGGAGGAGGACCTGGGCTAACACAAGAAAGTCGCAAAAGGACCAGCCCAGACCTCTACCCCTAGAAGTGTAGCAGAGCCCAACCCTAACATCAACTCTGAAGAACAATAGGCAAGCAAATGCAATCCACTATAATGTTACTAATGCGGTGGCAGGGATGCTCAAGATACAAATGCAGAAGAATGATACCAAAATATCTACAAGCATTTCCCCAGAGGATAACACAGCTCGAACTAGAATTCCTGGAAGAGATGAAGAGATGAAGCAAGAGTTTAAGAAAAAGTTTAATTTTTGTTTTTGTAAATGGAATGAGAGTGCTTGAGGAAAAAATGGAAAAGAAATTAAAGCTATAGAAGAACAAATTGGAAAAGGAATTAACAGTTTGGCAGGAATGGTACGAAACCCTCTGGCAACAAACTTTGAATATTAGAACACACCAATCAGAAGCCAGTGGCTCCATGAGACAGCAAGAAATACTAAAACAAATTCAAGACTGAAAACAGGAGGAAATGTAAAGTATCATAGCAAGAACAACTGACCTGGAAAACAGAGTAAGGAAAAAAAAATAAGGAATCGTTGTATTCTCTAAACACTATGCCTTAAAAAAAAAAATTTAAATTTAAATTAAAAAAAAAAAAGTCTGAACATCCTCATTGTGGATTCAGAGAAGTTTTAAAAGAAAACTGCTCAGATCTCTTAGAACCAGAATCCAAAATGGCAATAAAAATAATCCAGTGGTATCCTAAAAAAAAAAAAAACCCAAATGAAAACTCCCAGGAACATCATAGCCAAAACCCAGAGCTTCCAGGTCATAGAACAGTTACTGTAAGCAGATAGGAAGCACCGAGGAGTAACTGTTAGGAATCCCACATGATTTAGCAGCCACCACTATAACAGAGCAGAGAACTTGAAATAGGATAATCCAGAAGGCAAAACAATTTGAGCTTACAGTTAAAAACAGCTTACCCAGCAAAACTGAGCATAATGCTACAGGATCTTTAATGAAATAGAGGACTTCCAAACAATCCGGATGAAAAGACCAGAGCTGTGGAAAAACTTTGAAGTACAAGCACAGGAATGAAGAGACATTATGGTTCAAAGAAGTAGTCTAACTAGACATGGCCTAGGAGTGGTTCTGTTATGTTTTGGTGATCTTAAAAGAATGGAAAGAGGGGGGAAAGAAGAGGAATACACAAATAGGCATCTATACAAATAAGAAGGAGGGGTGGAGGGGAGTGGCTGAAACTTGAATCTCATTGTCATTTGAAGTAGTCAAGGAATAGTATACACACATACTCACAATTGGATACAGGAATATATTTCAACAATGAAATAGGAGGAGTGGGGAAGAAGAGTAGAGTAAGAGAGGGATTAGTCCTAAGCAAAACTAACTCCAAAGGTGTACAAAAATATCTATAACTCTTTCTGATGTGGCAAAGGATAGAAATCTGGGCAGTGGGGATGGAAGAACAAGTTATGGTACATAAATGTGATGGAATACTATTAAGCTGAACTCATTAGCTTAATGACCAGCCAGGATTAGAGAACTAATTCCCTGAATGCCTTCCTTAAATGGTAGGAAGTTAGGGAGGAGGTCTCCTATGCCTATCTCTACCTTCTCCAAACAGAGGGAGGGAGGGGCCCCTAGGGCTGGAGGTACTGAGGAGGCTTGAGTTTCAGAATTCTTTGACCTTGCAGAATAATGAGTTGCAGGAGATCATGAAATCCAGGAGATCTTCAGGGTGCGAAGTAATGAGGTGAATTCCCTGGTTGCCTTCCTCAATCAAAAGGTTTGGAAGAAGTTCTCAGATGTCCACCTTGCACCCTCTCCAACTGTATGGTCGTATGTAATAGCCTACCTTAGGACACTGTGTAAGGAGCTGGGAAAGATATGAAACTTTGCTGGGACAGGTTTCCTGACCTCATTTAGCTTAGAATTTAATAAGGAGATGAGACATACCTAGAAAACTGTAGTAAATGATAGTGGATGACCTGTGTGCCTTTGGACTAATTATTTAACTGTTCTGAGCCTTATTTTTCTCATTTGTAAAATGAAGTCTCTTTTAGTTGCAGATCTGTAATCTCATGATGCTAAGTGCATTAAAGAATTACAAAACAAAGGTCTTCCCCTTTAAAAAAAAAAAAAAAAAAAAAGGAACATTACCAAATGAGGAAATTGACTACTGGCTTGTCTGGACCCTTCCAGCTCTGGATCAATGATCCCATGTGACATTTTGTTCGTGGATTATTTATGACCTTTTTAATGAGAATGTTTTATGCTGAGTTGTATATTTCTCTTTTGGGGGAAGTTTGAAGTTTTTTGGTGAGAAGTGGACAGGAGAAAAAGTCAGAGCAATCTGCTCCATTGAGTTATCAGGGTTGAATCACCATTCAGTAATGTGCTGCACAGCCCTATGCTATCCTGCACGCCCACATGAGCAAGTCAATGGTGTCTTTGTTTCAGACTGTTGTGGAAGAATGTATGAGCTAAGCGCATGGTGGGAGTTTAGTTCCATGGTTTTTACAAGATGGAGTAATTCTTAAAAGGTCCTAGACATTCCCTTCGTCAAGTGGTGGAAATGAGCAGAAAATCCATTCTTTCTTCTTCCCCAGGAACCCATTCTGAAAATGTCACGTGTCACTTACCCTTGTTATGAACAAGAATGTTTAAATAGTTGCTTCACGATTTGTACATAGAATGGAAACTAGACTTCTTCAAGCTTTGTTGGCTTAGTATCCAAAAATCAGGAGAAACAGCATGTGAATGCTGTGCTCTGGCGTTGGGATTTACTCATCGTTTAAAATTGAACTAACTTCTACCTCATCATTTTCTACTGCCAGTTCTGTGTTCAGCACCAGCTTACAAACATCTGGGTACTTGGGATTTTCTGACTGAATAGGGAATGTTGGCAAGGATACCAACATGTTTTCCAGAAATTATTTTCTAAAATATGTTTCACAGTACTTTCAAAAGGGAGAGTTGATCTTAGAATTGGCTCTGTGTTACCAAACAAAAAGATAGTGTCTTGTTTTAATTATTAATGGAACATTAAAATTACAATTTAAATTTTCTTAATTTATATTGGCATAATCTTAATAAGACAGTGCTTTGTTGAGAGACTATTTTTAAAATTTCCTCTTGGTCCACCTTGGAAATTAGACAAAAATCAGCACTTAATGTTTTAGCCAAAAGACAGCCATTCTCCTGATCCTCACTATCCTATTTTAAACTCTAGACTATTTAGTTCAGAGGCAAGAATGCCACCAACTGTCACAGCAATGTTCTAGAAATAGCCTAGGAGGGAAGGTTAGTGTGGTTAACAAGGGTGCACCCAGCATAACCTGCTACACCCACACCCACAGGATGTAGGGTGTCATCCCCAAACCTGTTATCCCTTTGTATGTGGATTTTGTTTTCCCTAACTAGATTGTAAACTTCACTTTTGTTTTTGTGTCCCCAGCACCTAGTATGAATTGGTCACTTCTTTTCAGGCTTCATTTTCCTCCATTATTCTCTCTTGAATTGTTCTGTCTTGCTATTTCTGCCTTGCAGAGCTTCACCCATTTGTCTCCCCCATCATCTGCCTTCTCTACTTCTGCTCCTGGGCTGCTGAACACTGTAGAAGAAGGTCATAAAACTTTTAAGTTTGTGACAACTATAAATTCATGTTCTCTAGTCTCAACTGAGCCTTCATTGCAAAGCAATCTTTTTATTTCTCTTTGATTTACTTTATCACACAATATTGTTTTAAACATCCATGCCTCCTACTTAACTGTGAGGAGATTGAGGCCATCTAATGCAATACCAGAAACATCTACTAATATACTAGGCCTGAGGATACAAAAAAATTAAAATGTTATACATTCCATGCCCTTGCAGAGCTTACATACTGTGTTGTGAGGTGTCTTATTTTTTGTGTTCCACACTTAAACTTCACAATGTCCTCACTCATCTTTTTCTCCAATCTGAGAGCCCTGCTCTTTGCCCTTGATTCCTGTTTGTTCCCTGAATCACATTTCCCCTCTCCTCCTCTCTTTTCTTTCTAAAGCAAATGAAGGCTGTAGTTAGCCTCAGATGGAATGAAGTTGTTTAATTCTCTCCCCACAACAGCCAAAGAGATGGCCTTCCTGCTGGACACATTGCTTTCTCTGATTGCTTTTTCTGAATCCATTATTTCCTTGCTTGAGAAGTGTTTTAGTCTTCTTAAAATGTTCTTGCCTCTGTACTTGCCACTGATTTGGCAACATTGAAGACGTCTTCATCTGCCCTGCCCCAGAGGTCAGTGTTATGTTAAAAGATTATTTGATGAGGCTGTAGGAAAAGTCATCCTTCAGATTTCTGGAGTGTAACACTAGTATGTTTTTTGTGGAGATCATAGAGGATGATAAAGCCTAATCCATGTGCAGTCTGATAAGTAAGTATTTATTAACTGCCTATTATGTGCCAGGTTCTGTGTTAGGCATTGAAGATATAAAGGCAAAAAATAAAATGAAACAAAATAGTCCCTGTCCTTAAGAAGCTTATATTCTATTGTGAAAGATACACATATATGTAAAATACATACAAAATAAAAATATAATGTAAACAACACAGAAGTATGAGGGGAATAAATGCAGTTAAGGAAATAAAATGTCAATTACATAAAAACATGGTATGAAAAATCTTGAGGCTAGTGGAATAGGGAGGCTACGAGAAACTGAATTTTTCTATCAATGTAGATTTTAAATGTGTCATCTCTTAAAAATCACAAGTTCATGTTAGTTTTCTGTTTTCTGTTTTCTTAGTATTCAGTGTTTTATGCACTTTCCCTCTTTCCATGATCTTAGTTAAGTCTTTTCTTCTCTCACAAACAACACTCTCTTTGTTTTATTTTCTTTTTCAAATTTTCCCACTCCCTGATTCACAAACTTAAATAAAAGTTAAATATAAAAGGCTTTCCTCTAATTTTCTTAAATTCATACAACCATCCTTTCCCCCCCACCCCCCCAGTTACTCCCAATATTTCTTTTATCTAACTGGTGCTTTGATAGTGGAGCATAAGATGATGATTGTGAGATGGGGAAAAGTTTTAAATTTTAACCTTTGGATATGCGTTAGATAGGATCATTGGTTAAGCTGTAGTCTTCTGTGTCTAATTTTCCTTTCACATAATCTTTTTCTTCCTCTCCTATTTCTTATACATGGTATACCTATTACATTAACAGTTATAAGGAAATTGAGGTGCATATTTGAGAGGAGGGAGAAAGGTTAATGTTACTGGGTAGGATGAAGTACCATGAAGAAAGAGAAGGACTACTAATGGTATTTCTTCTGCGTTATAGTCATGATGTGAAATAAAACATTTTTACTTCATGTATCATCACTTCTTTACTAAAAATTGGAATTCTTCTTTGTTAAAGTATTTCCTTTGAATGTACAATCGAATGAATTCAATTTAATAAACATTCATTAAATATCTACTTTGTACCAATTAATATTCTAGGTGCTGGAGTATAAAGCTAAAAAACCCCCACAAAACAGTCTCTGCCCTCAAGGAACTTAGATATTCTAGTAAGCAAGAAGCAACTAGGTGGTACAGTAGATGAAGTGCTGGGCCTGGAGTCAGGAAGACATTATCACCTTTATCGTCATCATTTGCATTTATATAGCACTTACTGTGCCAGGTACCATGTTAAACACTTGACAAATATCTCATTTTATCCTGATAACACTGGGAGGTGCTATTATTATAATATTTCCATTTTACAATTGAGGAAACTGAGGCAAACAGGTTAAGTGACTCAGGTCTTCAGACCTCAGTTTGAATCTAGCCTTAGATACTTACTGTGTGATCTGGGGCAGGTCATTTAACCTCTGCTCCATATGTGACTCTCAGGTCACATTCTCCTCTTAGATACTCTCTTCTTTGTAGGATTTCTTGGTATTTCTCTTTCTTACCTCTCTTGACTATTCCTTCTCAGTCAGTTTGCTGGATTATCATCCATGTTGTGCCCCTAACTGTGAGTGTACTCCAGGGCTTGGTCCTGGGCATACTCCTTTTCTCTATATTTTCTCTCTCTTAATTATGTTATTATGGATTTAATTAGGATTTCTGTGCAGATTACTTTCAGATCTATATCTCTAGCCCTTAGTGTTTCCTCAGGCTTTAGTGCTACAGCACCAGTTACCTTTTGGACACTTCAAACTGGATGTCCTGGAGATAATTTCCTAACAGAACTTAATAGCGTTTTCCTCAAACCCACCCTCTTCCAAACCTGTTGAAGACACTGCCATTTATCTATCTCCTAGATTTATCCTTCTCTACTCATCACTCTCCCTCACCCTGTATAGCCAGTTAGTCACCAAGTTTCAGTTGTTATTTCTTTCACCACCACATCTTTTCTATCTAATCACCTTCTCTGTACTCATACAGCCACACCATAGTTCAGGCTCTTGTCTAGGCTATGTCAGTGGCCTGCTTAATTGCTCTTCTTGCCTCTCAAGGCTAATTTGTCCTGCACACAGCTGCCAAAATGTTTTCCTAAGCATAGGTTTCACCATATAACTACCCTCCTCTTTTAACTCTAAGAGCTTCCTGTTTCCTCTAGAATAAAATATGAACTCCTCTGTTTAGCTTTAAAGCCTTTCACAACCTTGCAGCTACTTATCTTTCCAGCAATATTGTACAATACTCTGTCTCCATTATCTGTAATCCAGTTAAATTGGTCATCGATCTGTTCTTTCTTTGCACTGGTTGTCCCTGTGGCTTCCTTCAGCTCATCGCATTTACTGCTTTGTATGTCTCTTTGGGTGTGTGTGTGTGTGTGTGTGTGTGTGTGTGTGTGTGTACACACAGACCTGTTTTTTCCTGGTGCCTCTCAAGCAGTGCTTTCTACATAAAGCCTTTCTTATCCCTTTGCCTGCCAATGCCCTTGAGTATTTCAAACTCCCTTGTATTTAACGACTTTGTATTAGTTCCATTTATATTTATTCAGTATGTATTTATATGTCCTTGTCTCCGTTAGAATATAAACTCACTAGGTTAGAGATTGCTTCATTCATTGTATTTATATCCCCAGCCCTGGCATTGTGCAACAGTACGTAGCAGGCATTTAATAAATACTTATTGATAGAATGAGAGTAGGGATTGTTTTCTTTTTTGTATTTATATTTCTAATGCCAAGCATAGTGCCTAGTTCATAGGTCATAAATCAAAAATGTAGTATATAAACATATATTTATATATTATATAAATTATATAATAAAATACAAAATGTAAATTTTTTTATATTGTAATTATATAAACAAATAAATTATATTAATATATCATTGTATAAATATGTATACAATTAATTGTAGTTCTAAATTATTTATAAATAATATAATATATAAAATAAAAATGTAAATAATACTTATAAATACTTGTTGATTGATTAAACTTTCTACACCAAAAATGCATCATTTCAGCTTTAACAATGCCCCAGAACAATTAGCTTCTTTTATAGGCTTTTGATCAGTTAGTTGTATATTATGGTAACTCAGTTAACCTTGAATCATACATTTTAACTGGGCACTTGTGGACCCAGGACTGTGTTAGTATTATTTGTTGATAAAATAAAAGATAATTATTGTCCCTGTCCTTGAAGAGATTAGAGTTTTGTTGGGAGGAAACATATTCCAAACAGAAAACAGTACAGGATAATAAATCAAGTATTTAATAGTGCACTTCAGGTAAGGGCTATTAGGAACTCGGAAAAGAGATAAATGTGG
Source organism: Vombatus ursinus (assembly GCF_900497805.2). Lineage (NCBI taxonomy): Eukaryota > Metazoa > Chordata > Mammalia > Diprotodontia > Vombatidae > Vombatus > Vombatus ursinus. The sequence goes on from NW_020954567.1 coordinate 23,018,684, forward strand.
ATCCAAAATAGTTGGAGAGGACCTCCAGTAGGAGGTGGACCCTGAACTAAACCTTGAAGGATGAGTAGGATTTAGATAGAAGTGGGGGAATGTCATTGTTTCACATGGAATAAAATAATGAAAAAAGAAAGGAGTTGGTGTTTGTGGGTTAGAGATTGAAGAGCCTTCAAGAAGGGCCCACATGTGGTGGCCCATGCCTGTGATCCCTGGCCCTTAGCCTCTCCTAGGGAGGCTGAGGCTGGTAGATCATTGAGCTGGGCAGCTCTGAACTACAGTAGGGCTAAAGCTAATGAATCAGGTGTCAACACTAATATGTTGAGCCTCAAGACCCGGCTGCCTAAGGAGAGGGGAACTGGCCTAGGTCAAAGCTTCTTTGTCAGTTATCAGTGGGATTGCTGTTTTGTTTCCAGCTTGGGCAAGATAGGGAGACTCTGCCAATCTCTCTCCCCACCCCCAAAAAAAGGGGAAGAGGGGGAAGTTAGAACACCTGAAGCAATATAAGTGATGTAGAGTTTTAAGAAAGTATTGGATAGGTGAAAAATACAGCTTGATTTTGGAGAGCTTTAAATTGAATTAAGTTTTGTGAATATATTTGACCTTAAATTTTATTCCAATTTGATTAATTTATTTGACTTCTAAATTTTATGCCAGCTTGAAGAGTTTTGATTGGATTTTCTTGGGAATAGGTAAGTTAATTTATATTCTTGCATAGGTGCTAGATGTGATGAAGGTGGATGTTGGGTAGACTGTTCTCTAGGTCCTTCCCAGCTTCCCCTGGACTGAGGCATTCCTGAGGGAATTAATGACTATTAGGGGAAGGGGTACCAGACTTCTGGCAGAGAATCAGAGGGAAAGAGAAAAAGGACTTGATCTTACTCCAGAATGTAAATAGAAAGGTGGAACACATTCCATTGTGGGTAAGTGGGAAATTTTTCTGTGGAATGAGAACTATATAGCTTTACATCTGTTTGAAGGATGGGCAATGATAAATTATTGGATATTATTTCTTCTTATACTGCTTCTAAGTGTTTGGACAAAAGATTGAAAGCAAAGTATGAGAAATATTTTTGAAGTATTGAGAAATTTGCATTCTTAGGCTGTGTGTATAATTTGTAGTTCAGGTCTTCTGCAGCAGTCTGAGAAAAAATTTCCTCAGTGAATCTAAGTACAGAGTTAATCTTTGGTTGAATAATGGTTTTGATCTTGCCTATTTAGGACTTCTGTTGGGTATTTTGTTCAAGTAGCAGTTACCAAGTTGTCTCTATCATAGAAAAATAATCCTGTTGTACTAAGTCACTAGAGTGAGCAAAAAAAACCTTCCTTTGACAATACCAGTTATGTTAACATAGTCTTAGAAATTCTGATGAATAGATTGATTTGTGTTACAGATTAGGGACCTGGGGGCTGCAGCAAGTCTGGGCTTAACCCTGTGTTGGGTGAAGGGAGGTGGAAAGGGCAAACTGACTTCTGAAGCTTACTTTGAAGGGAGTTCATTTCCATTGCACAACACAGAAATTGAGGGGATGAAACATGAAGAAAGGGAAGCTTTAGCTTGTACTCATCTCATGAAGGCATCTCCTCACAATCAGGCACTTGTGGAAAAGAGTGCTAGCTGGTGGGGGTTTTCGTGATGTAAATTGTCCATCCGCTCAGAAGAGCAAAAGTACAAGGAGCCCTTGTTATAGAGGATGAATTCTTAGTCCAGGAATAAGAGAGGGAAGTTTTTTCATAGAGATCTAAATGACATTTATTTGCGTTTTCCACTCTGTTTACAGTTTTCAGCATGTCATTTCCCTGATATCTCTCCTGCTATCACAATTTGAGTATCTTGATTAATAAGTTTTCCTTCTTTCTTTGCTATAAGCATCCACTTCGGGGAAAATGTTTTTTTCATCCTTGACTTGTATAATTCTTCCTGCTGTTTAAAATGTACAGTTGAAAGATTTAAAAAAATTAAGTTTCTGAAATTAATAAAGTTCTTCATTTTTTCTCTCTGCCCTCTTCTTGGTTAACACAACTGGTCTTTTCACTTTGTTTATTTGCCTTGGGGAGAAAAAAAGGGAAAATGTTTTCTCCTGTGGAGCTCTGAAATAAATTAATAAGTTAACATTACAGGTGTCAAATACCTTCTAGTCATTATTGATAATTTTGAATAGATGCAGCAAATACATTAATCTCTTTTCTCTTTTGTAATTGTCCTTGGAATAAAAGTTTAGATACCTGGAGGCAGCATCTAATATAGATGCCCTGTGAAAGGAGGTAAAAAATGTTCCAGGAAAAGCCTTTACTACATATTTTGAATAAGTTTTATTTGTACCCTAACACATTTTGAATAGAGAAAATGTGAATTGAAATCAGACAGTGAGTCTAAATCTTCATATTTATCCTCTGTTAATTGGCTTTAAAGATAACCCAACCCACACTGATCAGGTGCAAACTTCATTGTGAGAGAATTTGAACTCCAGAATCCTCATGTCTAGACTTCTAAGAGTTGTTGTAGTTCTTCAGTTAGTTATACATATCTTAGCTGGCTTGTACTTTCCTCATAAGCCCCTCCTCCTTTAAAAATTATTTTTTAAATAAACAGCTGGAATTTCTGCCCTGAAAAGTAAATATCTCTATATTGTCCTCCAACCAAGAGACTGTAACTAATGTTCTCCCACTCAATGCTGAAAGTACCTGACATAGAACAGATTTAAACAAGTTGTGCCTTCTGAAAAGAGAAAACATAACCTTCTCACCTTTTAAAATATACTGAAGCAGAATTTAATTCTTCTATACTTGTCAATTAATGTTTTATTAAATATAACAAAAGAGCAGTGATGTGTATAGCGTTTGTAAAGTGCTTTAAAAGTATCTCATTTAATCCTCACAACAAACTAGGAGGGTAGGTTCTATTATCCCCATTTTACAGATGTGGAAACTGAGGCAGACAGGTTAAGTGACTTGCCCAGGGCCAAACAGCTAGTAAATCGATGAGTCTGGATTTGAACTCAAGTCCTCCTGACTCCAGGTCTAGCACTTTATCCACTGTACTACTTATGTGTTCTGAAAATATAATGATCATTTAATTTCAAATAATTGTTTGGTGAGGGGAGGAGGTAGAGGCAGAAAGACAAGTACAAGTCATAGAGAATAATTAGTGATCACTGATTGCATCTACAAGAAAACCCATAAAATTATGAACTTGAAAGGGAAGTGAAACGACATCTTCTGGTCCAAACTGTATGTGTACAGGAATCTCCTCTAATGTTCAGCTTCTCTAAGACCTCCTGGGAAACTCCAAACCCCACCCCCCCACCCCCCACACTTTCTGAAAGCAGCCCATTCCGCTTTAGGAATTAGAACTAGAATTAAGTGTTAATTTGATTACTTAAAGGATCTTTGATTTTTGGAAGATGTGTGGGTATTCCCTTCACTGACACTGACCATAGATTTAATTAGATGTCCTTTGAGAGTTGTGTGATTGAAAAAAAAAAATCATTGGAGCCCACCTAGTGATGGGTTTCACTAAACTTTTCTGCTCTTTAGAAAATGACTCACATAATCTGTTCTCTGGCTGCTACTCAAAACCTTTTTAGTTGAATAGGACCCACCCAAGCTTGAGTCACATTTGCATAACCTTTGAGAGACTAGTGATAGGGGAAGGCATCAGAAAAGTGTTCTTTACACGAAGTCTAAAATTGTAGGTATGAACCTTTTCTTCTGCTTTGGTCCTCTGGAGCCAAGCAAAGCCAGGTTCCTCCCTCTTTCACATGGCAGCCCTTCAGATACTTCAAGTCTTCCCCCTAGGCTTTCAGTTCCTTCAACTGATCTTTCCTAGCCTGCTGCCTAGGTACTCAGCATCCAAGTTGTTCTTTTCTAGATGAGCTTGAGCTTATCAGTGCCCTTCATAAAATGACAATGCCCAGAATTTTACTTCAGATATGATATGATGACCTCCTTTCTGTGTACTCCTGTGTTTTTATTAATGCTGCCTAAGATTTCAGTAGGCTTTTGCATACTTGGTCTTATTGACTAGTCTTACATTTGCACTGAAATGCCCAGGTAATTTTCACACTAACTTTTATCTAGCAAAGATAGCTCCCCTGCCATGTGCTCTCTCTAATACTTGTAACATTATTTGTTTGTTTAAAACTTGAGTGAAATTTAATAAGAATAAATGTGTCTTCATTAGATTCAGCCCATTGTTCTTACCTGTTGTATCTTAACAATGAGATATATTCCTAAAAATGACTGTTTTACTCAGATAGCTGTGGTTTCATTGCTTTTGGTTTCTTTGTGTCATATTTACTATATTATGATTGACTTGTTTGTTTTCTTCATGTGTGTCTCTTAAACCTCACAAGTCATTCAGTGAATCAGCAAAGTGAGTGGGAATTGCTTCAGGGTCCTCTTTTTGAGCTTGACTGAGTGGGAGTGAATGCTGGCCTCATTCATTTAGCTGTGTCCCAGGATTTCAGGCATGTTTGACCTACTGGCCTGATTTTGAGGATACTGGAATCAGAATATTTTAAGTTAGTGTTTTGTCTTCTGAAGTACACACCCCTTGGGTCTTTCTTGAGGTTATGTCATTTGTGGAGATTTTTTTCTCAAAGGTTCCTTTCAGGTAGTGTTACTGGTAAAACAGTAAAAACTTAACAAAAAACATAAGTTTATTAAATTGCTTTGTTATTAAAGCAACTGTTTGTAGACTATATTAGCAGTTATTTGGACTCATCTCATTGTCAGATTGTGTTGATGTACACATAAAAGTTCTTTCCCGGTTCATATGATGACTCATTAACTCACTATAATTAGTTAACTGACTATTGGGTAATTAATTTTGTTGTTAGGTACATTAAATGCTTTGGTTTTGAAATTGAATAAATTGAAAAAAAAGAATTCTGTTCAGTAAAACTGTCATACTGTGCTCCATCTGGAATGCACAAAAATATAATTTGTAGGAAGTTACCCTTTTCTCAGATCTTTAAGTGGAGGCTGTATGAATGTTGTAGGTAGTTAATGTTGTAGGTAGTATTACTGCCTGTAACTTGGATTAGATGATAGCTGAGATTTTTTGATTCTATAATTACCTTTCCAGTGATGATTAATTGGATTACCTAACATCTTACATGCTGAAATGGATATGTGACTTGAATATTAAAGACTACACACACACACCATTAAAAAAATGAAAAGAGGATCGCATTAGACAAATCCTCACTTCAAACCTGGACTCTCATCCTTGAGACATCTCTCTGTAGCTTCACACATTTGCCATTAGCTTGGTTTTGAGTATCCTTGAAAGGTTTAGATCTTCCATATCTTTGAAGTTTCTATGATAAAAGAGACAGATGAGCGACAATAGAGATGATTTGCTTAAATCCTCCTATTTTAAAGGTGAGGAAACTGAGACTCAGAATGCTTAAGGCATGCCCAAGGGTACACAACTAGTAGTAATAATAACTGACATTTATATAGTGCTTAAGTTTTTAAAAAAATGCATCATCTCCACTACCTCATTTGATCCTGATAACAAACCTTGTGAGTAGGTATAATGAGTATTACCTCTATTTTTTTAGTTGAGGAGACTAAAGCTTGGAGAGGGCTAAAATTTTAAGATTGGTAAATTTCCAGAAAATCCTCAAAGAGCTAACCGGTTTCCTGAATAGTGAATCAAAAATCACCAATTGCTTTCATATTCCTCTGAAATCTTTATAAATTCAGAGCTCTTCTTTGATTGAAAATGTTCTGCCTTTAACATGTGAAGATAATGCTGCTTTTCCGTTTTTCAGTGACATGTTTTGAATTTTCCAGTAGTTTTATTGGATCATCTGTTTCTTGCACTCAGATTGCCATATAACCAAAAGCTCAAATTTGGCCATTAAATGGTATGTGCACCCTCAATGTTTGCTGTTTTTAAGACTCTTCGTGACCACATGTTGGGTTTTCTTTTTTTGATAATTTATGTATTTATTTTTAGTTTTCTGCATTCACTTCCATAAGATTTTGAGTTTTAAATTTTCTCCCCTCTCACTTATATCCCCCCCAGATGGTGTACAGTCTGATATAGGCTCTACATATACATTCATGTTAAGTATATTTTCACATTAGTCCAGTTAGAACAATTAGAACTAATGGGAGGAACCACAAGAATGAAGCAATAAAACAAAACAACAAAGGAAAAGGAGAGCAAATATTATGCTTCCATCTGCATCAGACTCCATATTTCTTTCTCAGAGTTTGGATAGCAATTTCCATTATGAGTCTTTTGGACTTGTCTTAGATTTTTGCATTTCTGTGAGGAGTCAAGCCTATTAAAGTCAAGTCATCCCATACTATGGCTGTTACTGTGTACAATGTTCTTCTGGTTCTGCTCATTTCACTCTGCATCAGTTCATGTAAGTCTTTTTTTTGAAAGTTTTTTTGAAGTCTTCCTGCTCATCATTTCTTAAAGCACAATAGTATTCCATTACATTTATATACCACAACTTGTTCAGCCATTCCCCAGTTGATAGGCATCCCTTCAGTTTTCCAATTCTTTGCCACCACAAAAAGAGCTGCTATAAATATTTTTGTATATGTGGGTCCTTTTCCCGTTTTTATGATCTCTTTGGGTTATAGACCTAGAAGTGGTATTGCTGGGTCAAAGGGTATGCACAATTTTATAGCCCTTTGGGCATAGTTCCAAATGGCTCTCCAAAAAGGTTGAATCATTTCATTTCACAACAATGTATTAGTGTTCTAATTTTCCCACATCTTCTCCAACATTTATCATTGTCCTGTTTTGTCATATTAGCCAATCTGATAAGTGTGATGTGGTACCTCAGAGTTGTTTTGATTTGCATTTCTCTAATCAGTAGTGATTTAGAACATTTTTTCATATGACTATAGATAACTTTAATTTCTTCCTCTGAAAACTGTCTGTTCATATCCTTTGACCATATATCAATTGGGGAATGACTTATATTCTTATAAATTTGACTCAGTTCTCTATATATTTTAGAAGTGAAGCCTTTAGCAGAGATACTGGTTGTAAAAATTCTTTCCCATTTTTCTGCTTCCCTCCTAATCTTGGATGCATTGGCTTTATTTGTGCAAAAACTTCTCAATTTAATGTAATCAAAATTGTCCATTTTGCATTTCATAATGTTCTGTGTCTCTTGTTTGGTCATAAATTCTTCCATTCTCTATAGATCTTGTGAGAAATGCTGAATTATTAGGTTCCCACATAAGTTGCAAAAAAAACCCCAGGAAAGGTGCTGAATGGCTAATTAAGGGGAGAGTAACATTCCTCGGGCCAGTTAAGACAGCAGGGTTCCTGTCTTTACAGCCCAAGACCCGAACCAGTCCAAGCCCATTTGGGGTCAATGTCGGGGCACAAGGATCTGCTGCTACTCAGGCTTAGTGAACCTCATGTATATACTAACTAAAGGATCAGGATTTTCCACCAATTGTAACTTGAACTGAGGTTTCTCTAATTAGAATATGGAATTGTGAACCTAACCAATTGTGAAACTTTTGATGGTAACTCGGATCAGTCCTCGTCTTGGAGGGAGGGGTAAGAGGACCAGACTAACAGTATAAAGCTCTCTTGCTTGTGTGCTCAGTGTGCTTCCTTCTTGGGAGGGAATGCGCCCAATTCTCTCGAGAATTGAATAAAAGAATTTCTTCCTTTACTCTAAAAGAGCTGTATCTTGTTATTTCGACTCTCGGCTGGCTTGCAACTGGGGATGCAGTGGGCAGTGGCAGCTTGTCCCCTGCTAACTCCCCAATCTGAAAGGCAAACCATTCCTTGCTCTTCTAGTCTGCTTATAGTATCAGTCTTTATACCTAAATTGTGTGCCCATTTTGACTTTATCTTGGTATAAGGTGTAAGATGTTGGTCTGTACCCAGTTTTCTGCCATACATTTTTCCAGTTTTCCCAGCAGTTTTTGCCAAATAGTGTTTTCTTATCCCAGAAGCTGGGGTCTTTGGATTTATCAAATAGTAGGTTGGTATAATCATTGACTGTTGTGTCTTGCATACCTAACCTATTCCACTGATCCACCACTCTATTTCTTAGCCAGTACCAAGTAGTTTTAATGATTGCTGTTTTATAATACAGTTTAAGATCTGGTTCAGCTAGGCCACCTTCCCTTGTATTTCTTTTTGTTAGTTCCCTCGATCTTCTGGACTTTTTGCTCTTTCAGATGAATTTTGTTATTTTTTTTTCTAGCTCTATAAAATAATTTTTGGTAGTTTGATTGGTATGGCACTGAATACGTAAATTAATTTAAGTAGAATTGTCATTTTTATTATAGTTATTAACTCAGCCTACCCATGAGCAACTGATGTTTTTCCAATTATTTACATCTGACTTTGTGTGAGAAGTGTTTTGTAATTGTGTTCATATAGTTCCTGGTTTTGTTTTGTCAATTTTGGGTTTTCTTAGCAAAGATACTGGAGTGGTTTGCCATTTCCTTCTCCAGCTCACTTTACAGATGAGGAAACTGAGGCAAAAAGAGTTAAGTGCCCAGGATCACACAGCTACTAAGTGTCTGAGGCCAGATTTGAACTCTTCAAGATGAATCTTTCTGACAACAGGCCCAGCACCCTATCCACCACCTAGCTTCCTGTACCCTCAGAGTAGTGGAGTGAAGTGAATGCTAGGCTTGGGATCGGAAAGATCTGGCTTCAAATCCCTCTTGCATTGTGTAGTTGTGTGATCATGGTCAAGTCGTTTAACCTCTTTAGAGACTTAGTAAATTGTAAACTGTAAACTGGAGTTAGTAATAGCTATAGGAGCTACCTCACAGCTGTTTTGAAGCTCAAATGATAGAATATCTGTAAAACACTTCTCTACCCTTTGTTTTTTTGCCTCTAAGGGATATCCCCGGTTACCTGGTGACTGATTTTTTTTTTTTAATGACCATTGTTGTGAAACCTTCCTAAATAAAGACCTTTTGAAAATCTAAAGCATTAGCTAGTTGGTTCAATGGTTATAGAGTGGTCAGCCTGGAGTCAAGTAGAGCTGAGTTCAAATTTGACCTCAGGTACTTTCCAACTCTGTGACCCTGGGCAAGTCAGTAAAAGTCTGTTTGCTTCAGTTTCCATATCTGTAAAATGAGGATAATAAAAGCACCCTACTTGCCAGTGTTGTTGTGAGGATCAAATGAGATAATAATTGTGAAGCACAGTGCCTGGTTTATAGTAAGCACCATACAAATGTTAGCTGTCATAGTTGTTATTATTTACCATTCAGGCTCACACTATATTCTAGTCCACTGTGACATAGCCAATCCAATATTGGAACCTCCAGGCCTTTCCCCCTTCAGAGTAAAAATAATTGTGGTTTGTATCTTAGCTGTCATTGACACAATGTACAATTAGGAAAGCAAGAAGTATTGTGAATTCCACTTGAAAAGGAATTGTTGAAGTTTGCTGCTTCTTACTTCTTGCAAAATCTCTCTTGTATTGTTTTAACTGCAAAGGAAAGTCTGGAATTTTTCCTTACTCCAGAAAAGATATTCGCAAGAGCTTTTTGTGATTCTTTCCTCACCCTGTTCAGCCTTCGGCTGATTGGCAACATAGTGACTTGCAACTGTGAGCGCAGATGAGAGAGGATAGAGCCAACAGTGACTTTTAACTACTCGACCGTACCTTCTCTGTACTCTTGACCATACATTTGAGTCTGCTTCAGGTTCCTACATTTAGCATTGATTTTCGTCTAGGTTTTTATTTTGTTAGGGGTGTGTGGTGTGTGTGTGTTGTGTGTGTGTTTATGTACACAGTATCTGCTGAATTGAAACAATGGCAGCTGGTGTGCAGCTGTAAATATTATTCTGGGAACTCTTCTGTAAGTCAGCTAGTTGTACCAACAAAATTGGAAACTTTTTGAGAGTGCTTTTCCATGATTACTCTTAACTATTTAGAAGGCCTCATAGTAGTCTAAACAGCTCATCGTCACTTTATTTTGTTTCCCGCTGATATAATTTTTATAGTGTTAGTTTGTCATCTCTGAGGGGGTCTCACTACAGGAAAGCTAGCTGCATCATTTGGTGGGGGAGGTTGGTGAGAACAATGGTAAATAAGAAAGTCCCAATTTGACACTGTCTTAAGTCATAACGTCCTAATTTTTTTCATTCAGGACGAGGACAAATGCATTGTCTGAAGTTCTGTTTAAGAACAACAACAAAGAATAACCATTGTTATTCAGCACAGAATTGTAGTGGTAGTTGTCTCACAGGACTCTCGTGGAATTCCTCAGAACTAGAAACAGCAGAGAAGCATTTATGTGCCTGAGCAGCCAGCAAGTGAATATAATTCTGAGACAGGAGACTTTTCTCCCCTACTCAAGGAGATTAGAAATGCTTCATTGTGTAGGAGGTTTAAGAATAATTCTTTGGGGGAAAAATTCTTTGGCATGCTATGAATAAAGGCTGAATTCTCTTTGTTAATTTTTAGGCTTTCTTACTGTATATCCCCCATTTCCCCAGCTTGAGTTGTGTTCCTCTGAGCAGGAAGTGTTGCTTAATTTTTTTGTGCTTCTTTTTAAAACATCTGCCCTTCAGTTTTTGTTCATGAAAGGAATGCTACATAGTCCAAAGCAAAAAGTGTAGCGTAACATTAAGAAATGAAATGTTTTCTTGAGTGTGTGACTCCATACTTCGAGAATATGGAGTGAGAAGTAAAAATGTTCTAGTTATTGAAACCCAGTGGAGGCGGGGTGGGGGGAGGAATACGTGTTGTATTTACCCTAAATGTCTTGGACGGGTTGTTTTGCCTTGTCCCTGAAGATAAAGGCAACATGTTGGGTTTTTGTTTTTGGTTTATTACTTGGCAGCATTGTTTGTTGAAATTTTATGTCTTGTTTTAAACAAGTTGTTCAGGAAAAGTGTCTACCTTAGACTTTGCTCTCGCCACGGGGTGATATAGTGGGAAAAGTGATAGAGATCTGCTTTTTAATCCCAAGCTCCACCACTAACTATTTTTTCTCTCTGTATAGTCCAGAGGATATTATTATAGTTGCCTAGTATTCATTTTAACTTCTAAACTCCTTCTCTTTAAAGAAGGACAGCATTTTATCTGGGACCAGGCCATGCACATAAGAAATGAAGCATTTGGTAGGTTTAAAAATTCCATGTAACAGTATACAAGCTTAATCAGTACTTGTAGAGGTGGCCTTAAATTGTAACAGTGAATTTAGAAAGAAAAGCAAAGAACCTCGGACAGAGTCTTGGGAAACAACACCTAATTGGTGCCTGTGATGTGAAGGAGTGAATCAATTAATTTAAGAAAAAGCCTGTGTTAAGTGCTTGTGTGCCAGGTGGTTACAGCACTCAATAAGTTTACATTCTAATAGGGAAAGACAAAATATAGAGTTGGGGGAAAGAGTGGGAATCAACCTGATTTGAAAATGGCTGGACGAGATAAGGCAAAAGCTCTCCTATCTGAGTCCTTAGTATTAGGGCTGGGTTCAACTTCCAGTGGGAAGAGGAAGTAAAAGCACCATGCTTTAGAAATGTGCAGGAATAGTCACAGGTGAATGTCCAGCCAAAAGACTGAGGAGTGTTCAGGTAGGTAGGAGGAGAATTAAGTGAAAATAGATTTGTGAAAATTCAGAGAAAATAGAATGTCCAAAAGGGAGGGGATGATAAACAGTATCAAATGCTGCAGAGAAATCAAGAAATATGTGGATTGAGAAAAGGTCATTAGATTTGTTAATTAGTAAATTACAAGAAATTTTGGTGAGAACAACTTCAGTAAGGGGAGTTATAGGACAATAGTGGTTATGATAGGGTTTAGTGAGGGTTTTTTTGAAATGGGAGGAGACTTGTATGTGTTTATAAACCACAGGGAAGGAACTAGTAGATAGAGAAGGATTGAAGATTAAAGAGAGAGGGGATGATGGGGGGGCAGCAATCTATTGGAGAAGGAGGGGATGGGACCAATGGCAAAAGTAGAGGGATTGACCTTGACAAACAGAAAGGCCACCTCATCCTAGGAGATTATTAGGAAGAGGGTGGTGAAGGATGCTGAGAGAGGAGGGGGAGATGGAGAAGAGTGAGAAAATTCAGCAAATGACTTCTCTGCATTGAGGTCTCAGGCAAAGAGAAGACATACTTGAAGAGGAGAGAATGTTTGAAACGACTACTTTGGTGAATGGGACGTGACTACTTTGCTGAACTGAGGGTCCAGTTGAAATCAGCTAGCACAAAATTATAGTGGACCGGTCAGGATGATTTTGACTCCTTCACGGCAGGGACTGTAGTTTGCCTCCTTTTATGTTCCCTGCACTTATCGCAGTGTCTGGCACAGAGTAGGCACCCCTAATCAAAACTGTTTGTCCTTCATTTTGAAGAGGACCAATGACATCAGGGGGTGATGACTTGCACATGAATTGGATTTAAGTGAGGCAGAATTGCACAAAGTCGGTCAGCCTCATACTGTCTTTGAGAGTCATTGAAGTCACATGGCAAGACTACTTGCTCACTACTAACTCACAAGTTAGTACTACTGACCCATGATGCAGTGGATGACCTTAGTGTTTTTGATGTCTGCCTGAGCTCTAAGTGCTCCACAACACCTGCTTCAGCCATTTTTATGGCCTTTGGAACAAATTGTTCTTGTCTGCCCATTCTGCCCGGGAATTCTTAAAAGCTTGGGGGTAGACATCCCCCCTAAGTCACCGAAAGATTTGAGGCCCGTGTCTTACCCTCAACCTAGTTTAGCCCACCTGCCTAGAAGGTGTATGGGGTTGTTGCAGGAGGATTAGCACCTCTGCTGTGAGGGCTTGCCTAGCCTTTTTCAGGGCTGCTCATTTACCTTTGGTGTTCAACTTTCACCCATTTCTCACCTGTGGCTCCAAGAAGTTGTAGCATGTGCAACTAACACATACCCAGTAAAAAGGCACTTAATCAATATTCATTGATTTTTGTGATTTCTTCTAGATTAGACCTGCAGTGTGTTAGTAGGAGCAAATGAGGCAGATGGTTGGAGTAATCCATGGTTGAGATTTAGTAAGGTATTAGCAACAATGACACAAGGTAGCAGTATCTCTCCATTGTCTATTGGGTCCAAACTTCTTACCTTGGTATATAAGGCCATCTATAATTGGGCGTCTAACCTACACAACCCTATTCTTACAATTCTTTAATACATTTCCTCTGTTCTAGTCAGGCAAGCCTTCCTGTTCATACCATGTTCTTTTTTACCCCCTTGCCTCGTTTCATAGTATTGCTCTGGGTACCCGAAATTTCTTTCTTCTCCATCTGCTTAAATCCAACTCATCCTTTAAGGCCCTGCTCATATTTTGCCTCTTCCATGAGGTTTTCCTTTTTGATGGTGCTTTTCACTGACCCCTCTCTCTCTTACCTATTTCTACTACATATACAGCTTATGCAACATAATTCAGTGCTTAATGATATCATGTCTTCTATTGTTTACTATTATTTCTTGAATTTAGTCATGTCTCATACTTCTGTATCCCATATTACTTCTCTAAAACTTTTTTTGTCCTAGAGAAAGGTCAGAGTACACATAGCAGATGATGGATAAGTACTTGTTGGCTTATCATAATTTTTACTCAGGTATATTCATGGCAGATGGAGTAGATGACCTGAATAAATGTAAGCTTAGAGGCAGTCTTTTAGTTAAAGATTCCAATTTACTTTGTTTATGTCAGAATGGAGTTTGAAACCTATATTAGCTAAAAGTTAGTAGTACAATACAGACATTTGGGCTGCTGTTCCCTAGTTTTCATGTTAGCATCATCAAGAGGGGTACAGTGAGTAGAGCTGACCTCAAAGCCAGGAAGATCTGGGTTCAAGTACTGCCTCTGACACATATTGACCATGTGACTCTGGGCAAGTCACCTGATCTCCCAGTGTCTAAGCAACTCTGTACAACTACAAGTAGTAAATAAGGTGCCAGCTCACTTTGGCAGAGCAAGTTTCCTCACTTGTGCATTCCAGTCTCTACCAGTGGAATCTTAGGTCTTGGCCCTGCCCTCATTTTCCCTTAGGTTTTCTGAGATTCTGTCAGCTCTGATGGCTCATGTTCTATATAGTGGGTGGTTGCTCCTGTCAGCCATATTAGTTTGACTTTTCCTTCTTTGGACAGATAAATCATGGGTCTGTTGTTGGTGAAATAGCATATGGAAGTTTGATATCCTTTAAGGTAAACAGGGATATTTTTAAATGAGAAAAGTTTCCTCAAACAGGCTATTCCATGTAGCTCCGTGCACTCATGAAATCTTCACAGGAACATGTGGAACTGTTTTCCTCAAAAAATCGATATTGGGATTTTTGTTCATTTGATCATTTTGTTCAACAGAAAATTCATTGAGTTGCTTCATTTTATTGATTGATTGATTGATTGCCTTTTTGGTGAGGCGATTAAGTGACTTGCCTAGAGTCACACAGCTAGCAAGTGTCATGTGTCTGAGGTCGAATTTGAACTCAGGTCCTCCTGATTCCAAGGCCGGAGCTCTATCCACTGTGCCACCTAGCTGCCCTGGGTTGCTTCATTTTTGAGCCTTTGTTTTTGAATGGTCTGTCAAAATGGTATTGATTGTTGTTGTTATTATTCTGGGCATCAGGGAAAGGGAATGTAGGAAGGCACTGCTTGCGTTGCTTTGTCTATGGTGCGGCACTACTTTTATGTCAAGTCTGGGCAAAATCAGTGGGAATGAAGGTTGGAGTATATTCTTTCTGTAATATAAGTCAAAGGTTGTGTAGCCATAACATTTTAGAAGGAAATAAATATTCTGTAGAGTTTAAAGTAAGTGCATAGTTTTCATATGATGCTCTTTGACTACCTGGATAAATGTGACAGGTAGTTAGTTCATAGCCTCATAGATTGAAAGCTGGGAGGAACTTAAGAGATCATTGAGTTCAACCTCTTCATTTTACAGATGAGGGAACTGCAACCCTGAGAGGTTAAATGATTTTTCCAAGCTCTATAATATAAAGAGCTGGAGGTGAGGTATTTGAACCCATGTCCTCTGACTCTGAGCCAGTTAGTTCTCTTTCCATTATACAGCACTGCCTCAAAGCCCAGTGGCTTTAGAGAAAAGGCTGTTCATTTTCACTGTCATAAGTGATACAGAGTTGATATTTTTTAAGGGTGATCCTTTCCTTTTTGATGGTCTTACTCTTAATCTCTCTTGGCCTCAGTTACTCCATCCAGTGAGACTGCACTAGATACATTTTTAATTCAACAAAGATGTATTCAGTGCCTACTGTGTATGTGGTAGTATTAGTTGCTGGGGAAAGACAAAAGTGAATGAGCCCCTGTTCTCATGGGGCTGGCGTTCCTACAGGGTGGCGAGGATTAGATATGTCAAAAGGCAAACATAAGTATGTACAAAATAATTCAAAGAGATTTCATGACAGAGCTCTCCTAACTGGGGAGAATCAGGGCAGGTCCTTAAGCTAAGAGGTGTAACCTGAACTGTGCTTTGAAGGAAGCAAGGATTTCTGTGTGATAGAATTGGGGAAGAGGCATATTGCAGATAGAAGACCACTTACGCAGAGACCCGGAGGCAGAGGATAGAATGCCAGGAACCAAGGAAGAGTGGGGCCAGTTTGCCTGGAATGGCATTCAGGGGAGTCAGATGGAATAATACTGAGAAAGTAGGTGGCAGCCAAATTGTGAATGGCTATCAGTGTCAGTCTGAAGAGTTCCTGTTTTATTCAGGCTACTAGATATATCCACTGAACACTTGAGCTTGAGAATGACATGATCATATCTGTACTTTAGGAAATTCCAGTTTGGAGCATGGTTTGGAGAAGGAACAGTGGGACGGACAAGAAGGCTAATTGGTACTTGCAATTGTCCTCTGGTGTACTTATAAAGGTCTGAATGAGAGGGTGGAGACTGTGTAGATAGAAGGGGATGAATGTGAGGAATATTGTGGAGGTGGTCCCTAGACTGTCACTCAATCAGCAGCCAAACTTCTATAAGCATTTAACGTGTACAAGGAACTGCTAGGCATTAAGAGATACAAAAACTCAAAAAAAAAAGCTTTTTCCCCCTCAAAAACCTTACATTTTATTGGAGGAGATAACATGTATACATAAGAGTATATGCAAAAATCCCACCAAACAAACATGAAGTTTTAATGAGTACATACTAGTAATTGGGGGGATTCAGAAAAACTGACCTTAGCTTTGAAGGAAACAAAGAGGAAGGTGAAAAGGAAATCCATTACTAGCACAAGGCTTTGTAAAGGCATAGAGACAGGCTGGAGGGCCATGTATGAGAATAGCAAAAATGCTAGTTCGGCTGAACCACAGAGCAGATGACAAGGAAGAAGGTCTATAAGCCTAGGGAGGTAGCTTAGAGCCAGGTTGTAAAAGGGAAGAAGGCTATAAGCCTAGGGAGGTAGCTTAGAGCCAGGTTGTAAAAGGTTTTAAAATGCCAAATGGAAGAGTGTGTATTTGATCTAAGTGGTGCTAGGGAGTCACTGGATTTGAGCAGCCCAGTGACATGGTAACTAACCCTGTGCTTTAGGACCATCACTTTGGCAACTCTGTGGAGGTCAGATATATGAGACCACTTAGGTGGGGCAGTGAAAAGAGTATCAGATTTGGATTCAGAACACTTAGATTAAATCTTGTTTCAAATAATTCCTGTCAGCAAATCATGTCACTGTTTTGGGGCTAATTTTCTTTATCGTTAAAATGAGGGGTTTGGATTAGATCCAGGAAAAACACTTCACCTGGTGTTCATGAACTTGTTTTAAAAAATATTTTGATAACTATATTTTCATATAATTGGTTTCTTTTGTAATTGTGTAGTTTATTTTGTGCATTTAAAAACATTTTTCTGAGAAGAGATCATAAGTTTCATCAGACCATCAATGAGATCCACGTACAGAAAAGATTAAGAACCACTGGTTTAGTTGATCAGCAAGGTCCCTTCCAGTTCTAAATATATATTATGCTTCAGCTACATTATGGGTAAATTAGGCTTTTTTGTGCCAGTCTGGCAACCATTTTATAATTTTTTTATTTGGCAAATGAGTTGAGTACCCAAAAATTAAATAAAGAAAGAAGCTTTTAAAACATAGTCTGTTTATAGATTGAAGACTACCTGTGTATTAACTTGAGCCCAGCGTATTATATATCAGGCTTATTTTGTCTTTTTTTGCTTTGAAGAGCAAAACTTTCCATCCTGTATATATCCCTTATTAACCTTTGTGTGTTTGATCTATAGGAAAAGCCTTTGACATCACATATGTGCGCCTGAAGTTTCACACCAGTCGCCCTGAGAGCTTTGCTATCTACAAACGTACCCAGGAAGATGGGCCCTGGATTCCGTACCAGTACTACAGTGGCTCTTGTGAAAATACCTACTTGAAATCCAACCGTGGTTTCATCAGGACAGGCGGAGATGAACAGCAAGCATTGTGCACTGATGAGTTCAGTGACATTTCTCCTCTCACTGGAGGCAACGTGGCCTTTTCAACATTGGAAGGAAGGCCCAGTGCCTACAACTTTGACAATAGCCCTGTGTTGCAGGTAGGGGTCTGAAAAACATGGTCAGCTTTGGAGGTGGCAAACTCTGCCACATACTCAGCCCAAGAAGGGAATTGAGGAGGGAAGAATTTGCGGAGGACTTAGAACATTATTTCAGAGATGACAGAGTAGATTAAATGCCTAGTGAATGGTCAGCAGTATTTTGTGCTTAATCCCTGTATGCATTACAAAGTTAAAGCAAAATTATCTTGTTTTTACTGTTCAGCTAAATTTTATAATCTTGTTTGTTCTTTTCTTTACAAACCACTTGAAAATACATTCTGAGAAATGAATTCAGTAATTATTTCTTGAATTGAGTAGTTTTAACATTAACTTCCATAGTTGAGACAGAAAACTTGTGCTTCTGGCTTTCAAAAGGAATATTAGGGTTTGACTTACTTAAGTTTATTAGCCATGTTTCCTTTTTCCTTTTTGACATTTCACACGAAGTCAGACTTATTTTAAATATTAAAAGGGTCACTCAGATAAAATCAAGGCAAGTTTCAGTGTGAGATTAGTTCCCTTATAAATCTGTTTACTTTGAATCTTCCATGAAAGTATTGTGAAATGACACATGTGAAAACTCAGACAAATTGATTTCCCAATGTATATTCTTTTTCTTATGAAATGGGTGATCTTTGGTGGAGAGATTATTACTACAGTGAGATGAAAAAGAGTAGTTAATTCCCAGTTGCATAGGGGAGAGTGCCTCCTTTGAATTACTTTTCCAAGAAGAGACATCTAGTCAAAGTAATTTATACATGTGTGTTTGGCAAACATATAAATAATATATCAGCATCTGAAAGGAGAGCTATGTGGCTGCACCATGACTTAAATTTGTGTAAATATGATAGAAATATTTCTTTATAAGGAATAAGGAATGAAAGGATAAAGGTGGTTACTGTTTTGTGCCTTTTGGGACCTTTACTGATAAACTATATGAGTGCATCAGCTAATTTTGTTTCTTAGCTCTACCTGCACGTTACCTACTTGAGTCTTTATATTATGGAACCATCATGTACTGATTGGTTGGCCACCTATACATACTTATGTCACTAAATTTTGACTAGATATTAATGGAAAGATGAGAGAATCTTATTGGCAGAGTTAGGGTTGGAGGGGAATTGGCTTCATTTGGCCAAAGGTCATGTGATAATACAGCAACGTCAGGGTATGTTAATTTGCAGAGGCAAGGGAAAAATTGGAAGTGGTTTTGCCAGTGTTATATTAACATTATAAAAGGTTATTTTCTGTTTTGTCTTTCTTTGCCTTACTCTTAAGTGTCTCCTTATCTTGGCTTGTAGACATCTAGTTTTGGAATTTCTGTTCTAAATCTCTTTTCCCATTATAACTGTGTGAACTCTGAATGAATGCGTAAGACAGCACTCTGATTGACTTTCACTTTCTCTAGCTCCCTTCTGTTTGTATTTCTTTATGAATATGTTTGCCTGTTTTTATTGTGGAATAATAAAAGCATAAGGTGAACAGCTTTGCTCAGTACTCTGTTCCAGGTGAATATTCTTAGGTCTGATGATAGTTCTTCTCCCCTCCCCCCCAAAGATAGGTAGGAAACATTTGATATTAAAAGAAGTGAAATATTCATGGAAGGTGGAATAGATAGCTTCAATAGATGGAAAAACAGAAACTAGGAACTAGGTTATGTGTAAATTCTTTTAGTCCATTCCAATCATCAGAGCCTTTCATGAAGCATGTGTGCATATATACATAGGTATGTAGGTCCTCATTGGGTGGGACATCAGTGCTTACCTTATCTAGTAATACGAACAGTAGTAACACATTATAGACAGCAACAGTCAGGTTTCAGTTTGCTTCATTGAAGGGAACTTCCGAAGTGATGAAATTACAAACCCATTGGGACTTAATGAATATGTGTATGTGTGTATATGTGTTTGTGCATTTTTAACTTCTTAAAGAGACAATAATATAATTTTTCTAGGAAAAGTGATCACTGAGCTAGGATTTCTGAGTGGTTGTCCTAACATTGGGCATATCTTTTAGTGTCTCCCATTTCTAGGAATGAAGGCATTTGCTGCCGTCTAAGTCAAAGTAGTCTTGTGGATATAAGTGAGCTAATTTTCTGAAATTCTTTGGACTTTTTAAAATTTCACTTAACATAATGATCTTGAAACATATAATGTTCCATTTGTATATAATGTTCTTTTAGGTGCCAAGCAATCTGAAACTGGCATAGAATCATTAAGTCTCCATAGAGCTTTCAATTAAGACAGCACTTAGTTGAAGAATTTAGAGGTTATAGACACATTATAAGCAGTGATTAAATACAGTAATAGGTTTAGCTAATTGAATTGTATACAAATAAAGTGGAATTGTGAGATTGTAAGTAGGAGTTGTTTCTAGAGTTCTACTGTGCAAGGTGAAATGAGGGAAAAATTGCCCTCTACTTACTTAGGTGATTATCCTTGATTGAGAAGAGGTGGGGGAGGGAGAGGAGACAGAGAAAAAGAGGGAAGAGAGAAAGAGAAGGAGGGAGAGAGAGAGGAGACAAAGACAGGAAGAACAGGAAGGGAAGCAGAGAGGGGGAAAGAGTTCAAGAGCTGCTCAGAATGAAAGATGAAAATCTGTGTGTGGTGGAATGATCTTTGTGGATGGTTTAGGAAAAGAGTTGAAGTGAATAAATTGATGTAAGGGAGGCTACTGAATAGATCTACCTAAAAAGAATGGAAGCAGAAAGCGAGACGGTAGAGATCCTAGAGAGGTGAAAGTTACTGAATGTGACTAGAGAGGATTGATATTGGAAGGCAGAACTGTGGTGAAATGCCTAATTTCATACTAAATCTTTGCTTTGACTTTTTAAAAAAATACATTATTTTGTCTCTAAGTCCCCCCCCCCTTTTTTTATAGGAATGGGTAACAGCCACAGACATCAGAGTAACCCTCAATCGCCTGAATACTTTTGGAGATGAAGTGTTTAATGACCCCAAAGTTTTGAAGTCTTATTATTATGCAATTTCTGATTTTGCTGTGGGTGGCAGGTAAGTAGATTATTAAATCAGAGCTAAAAAGTGGTGAAATTTTTTTCCCCTGTTAACATTGTGGTTTACCAACTTGTTTTACAACTACATTTATTGATTCGGTCATTAGATTTTTTTTCCAAATAAGATGATATCCTTCTGATTAATCCTCTTTTCATATTCTGTTTTTCCAGACAACTTAACCTACTAGCTGTTCTCTAAACTTGATGTATCATTGCTTATTTTTGTGCCATTTCACAATCTATCCCCCTTTTGTGTAGAACTTTACCTTATACTCTTAGAATGTTTTGCTTCCTTCAACGCTTAGCTCAGCTGCCTACTCCCACCATGAACCTTGCCTAATATACCCAAAATATAATAGCTTTTCCCTCCTGAAATTATTTTGTATATAACTATCTGTTTTTATTTTAAATCACATTTTTTTAACCCTAGCTTTTTACGTGATGCCTTGTATATAATACTTAATAACTACTTGTTATTGTTCTATAATAGGAGCAGTAGAACTAGGAGAAGCATTGTCTCTAGAACTGTTCTTTGGTTTAGTTTTAATCATTCAAGGTGATAAACTTCTAAGTGTTTAAAAAACTGTATCAACATAAGTCTGCATATTAGCTGCTTATTATGAGTAAGACCTTATGCTAATTGTTCCCAGGGATACAGAAACAGTGAGATATTGTCACTCCCCTCCATTCGACAAGTCAATAAGCATTTATTAAGCACCTTTTACGTACCAGGTACTGTTCTAGGCTCTAGGGAGACAAAGAAAGGCAAAAAATAGTCCCTGATCCCAAGGACCTCACAATCTAGTGACGAAGACAACATGAAAACAACTATGTGCAAAAAAGATATATGCAAGATAAACTGGAGATAATTACAAAAGGGAAAGTCCTAGCATTAAGGTGGATTGGGAAAGGCCTCTTATAGAAGATGGGATTTTAGCTTGGACTTGAAGGAAGCCAGGGAAGCCAAGAGAGGGAGATGAAAAGGAAGAGAATTGCAGGCATGGGAGACAACCCATGAAAATTCAAGGTGTTGGGAGGTGCAATATTATGTATGATGGACAGCAGAGAGGTCAGTGTTGCTGGAATAGAGGAAGTTGTAAGAAGACTAGAGAGGTAAGAAGGGGAAGGCGCCTGATTGTGGAGGGCTTTAAAAGCCAAACAGAGGATTTTATAGTTGATCTCGAAGTAACTGGGAGCCACTGGAGTTTATTGAATGGGGGTGTGATGTGGTCACCTTAGGAAGGTCAGTATGACAGCTGAGTGGATGAGAGTAGAGTGGGGTGAGACTTGAGGCAGGGTGACCAACTAATAGGTGATTGCAGTAGTCGGGGTATGAGTTGATAAGGACCTGTACCAGGATGGTGGCAGTGTCAGGAGAGAAGAGGGATGTGTACAAGAGATGCTAATAAGGAAGAATGTCCAGGATATGGCATCAGATGGGACATGTGGGGTAAGAGAGAGTGAAGAGAGAGTCATTAGGATAACAGCTAATTTGGGAGCCTGAGTAGTATGCTAGAAACTTACAGCACATCTAGGAAGAGGGGAAGGTTTGGATGCATTCAGTTTAAGAAGTCTTTGGGATATCCAGTTCAAGATGGCCAATAGACAGCTGAAGATGTGCGATTGGATATCACAAGAGAGGATTAGAGCTAGATTTGTAGATTTGAGGATCATCTGCATAGAAATGATCATTGAATCTATAGAAGTGAAGAGATCACCAAGTGAAATAGTATAGAGGGATAACGGAAAAGGGCCCCCTGTGACACACCCATGGTTAGCAGGTATGATGTGGAAGAAGGTTCTGCAAAGGAAACTTGTAGGAGTAGTCAGGTAAGTAAGAGGAGAACCAGAAGAAAATAGTGCCCCAAAAACCTGGAATGAACAGTATGAAAGGAGAAGAGGGTGATGGGACAATGTCAGAGGCAGCGCAGAAGTTAAGAAGAATGAGGTTTGGGAAAAAACCATTGGATTTGACAATTAAAGAGATCACTGGAAATTTTGGAGAGAGCAGTTTCAGTGGAATGATGGGGTCAGAAGACAGACTAGAGAAGAGAAGTTAAGAAAGAGAATGAAGAGAGGAAATGGAAGCACTTTCTGTAGATGACCCTCTCAAGAAGTTGAGCCACATAAGGGAGGAGAAATAAATGACAATAGCTACTGGAGATGAATAGATCAAAGGAGGGGTTTTTGTTTGTTTGTTTTGGGGGGGGTTGTGTTTTTGAGGGTGAGGGAGGCACGGTCCTGTTTTTAGGCAATGGGGAAGGAGCCAGTAGACAGGGAGACATTGAAGATGAGTTAGAGATGGAGATGACAAAGGGAAGCAATCTTTTGTGGAAGACTGGATGGAATGGGGTTACTTATACTTGTAGAGGGGTTTGCCTTGGCAAGAAGGGCCGGCCACCACTTCATATGAAAGAGGGGGGAAGGAGGCAATAGAGGGAGAAGGAATCTGAGAGATACCTGAGAGTTCTGTGAGAAGAAGAGTAGGGGACAAGATGAAGCTCACAGTAAATGCCCTCAGTTTTTTCAGTGAAATATGACTCAAGGCTCCCAGCTGAGAGAATGGGAGAAGGAGATACAGAAGAGACTTTAAGGGGATGAAAAGGTTTAGAAAAGTCATTGTGATGACAGTGCATTGATTAAAGTGGTATAAAAGAGTTGCATTGCTACTGTGAGAGCCCAGTTGAAATTATATAATATGTTTGTTACAGACCTGGTCAACACAGTTCTGTGATTTTCTCCAGCTTCATTTGGTAAAAACAGCAGGTGGTGAAATTATTCCAAAGCTGAGGCTTGGCAGGACCTAGGATAAGGGTGCAAGGGACTGAGAGAAGAGACCAGTGTAAAGTTTCATTCACCAAGGGGTCAAGATAGAGAAAGAAAGAGTGTAACAATGTAGTGGTGATGGCCCCTGGAGAAGAACTGAGGGGTAGAGGGATTGGAGGTTGTGGTGAGGGCAAAATACAGACTTGGGGCTTACAAGGTGCAGGGAATGGTGAAGTGACCATAGATTGAGATCAGAAGGGAATTTCAGTCTTTGGAGACTGCAAGAGAATTTCAACTTTGATAAGTTGGTATGTAATCCATAAAAGTGGAGCACTTGTAGCTGATGGCAAGATCAAGGATATTATCATGGCTGACCAGAGTTGATGTGAGGTAGAGGAGTAACTGGTCATGGGAATTGAGTAAAGAGGAACTGTGAAGGTCAGATATTTAAAGGAAGGATCAGTATGTTTCTGAGGAAAGAGGAATGCCTTTGGAGGCTGGTAGATTACACCTCCCAGAGCTTTGATTGGGTGGTTACTGAGTAATACTATTAGTAGTCCTGGGCCAAGGTTTACTGAGAGAAGAGCCGTGATAGGACGAGGGGTCAAGGGCAAGAAGTAGAACTGCAATAGAGAAGTACTGAGTTGAAGTTTGAGAGAGAGGAAAGGGAGATCAGAGCAAAGGAGAGAAAGTGTGAGGGGTGGAGGAAATGGATATAGGATGTGGAAATAGGGAGAGGGACAAAAGGGTCGGCTTTATTCACTTTATGTTGTCCTTGTGCATGAAGATGCTTCTGCTAGCTGACGTGTTCTTTAAGAAGTTTTTTCATTGTTAATGGCAGGCTCCACCATCTTTGACCTGCTTTTCTTTTTATCCACCTCTTAGTGAACTGGCTGACTAATGTTAAGGTTGCTATTATGACTGGTTTTCTTTTTCTTTGTAAAGATCACTGATTTATTAAAAGTGAACCTGCTTGTAGGAAAATAGTAGTATTAAATGTAGTTTAAAGTAAATGCTACAGCCTATGAACTACCTCTAAAATCCTTTAGTAAGTAGTTACCAGCATGAGTCCTTTGTTCATAATCATATCAGGTAACGATTTGAACATTAGAAAAGGTACTAACAATGACTACTTATATAATCAGTTGTTATTGGCTATCATAAACTATCTTTGCTCAGAACTTTTACTTTATCCCTGATCTAGAAAGCTCTGAAATTCTTTTCACTTCTGTTCTGTCTTTACAACCTCACTGCCCACAAGCATCATTTTTTGAGGCTCTTTGAGAGTTATATTTTATTAGTTTACTTCTCTCTGCAGGTGTAAATGCAATGGACATGCAAGTGAGTGTGTGAAGAACAACTTTGATAAGTTGGTATGTAATTGCAAACACAACACCTATGGAGTAGACTGTGAAAAGTGTCTTCCTTTCTTTAATGACCGGCCATGGAGGAGAGCAACTGCAGAGAGTGCCAGTGAATGTCTGCGTAAGTACCCTGCATTTGACAACTACTAATTAATCTATAAGTTGTTTTTAGAATCTCCAGTGGAGAAAAAGGGAGCTATAAATTGCTTCATCATGTATTTTTGTTAAGAGGAAAATGCAGAAATAATAGCTTTTCGTTTGAAAATTGAAGGAGTCTTAGTAGAAGACTGTAATCATGTTAGTAGGAAGTTACACAAATGAAAAACTCATCTATATATAGACGTATAAATCTCTATGTTTTATGATCATACTTTGATGGGCATGCCTACAAAATGGAGCTTGAGCCATAAGAATTCAAAACTTTGCTTAGGTTCCTATGTTATCCCTGTCTTACCTTTCTTCTTTAGAAAGCCAAAGCAGTGTAGAACAAGAGAGGTCATTGCCCATCTGGAAGAATATCTATGTTTATAGTATATTAACCCAATGAGGGTTTGAGCTTAAAGCAAAAATCTATGTATGGAAAAAAGCAAGTTAAGTAGTTCTGCATCAGCTCTTCCTCTTCTGAGAATGCTTTGAATGCCTTTGTGTATAGTGGTATATTAGCCATTATGCAAAAAACTATCTATCCTTAATTTATAACTAACTAGCTGACTAGTGAGATAACATACCCCCAGATCATTATGTCTTAAAACACTGCTTTTACTGTATGGCATCTCCCTCCTTAAAAAAAAAAAAATAATAACGCTCCATTTCAGATTTCTACTTTATGTGGAAGGAAGTTACACAAGGCCTTAACTACATTATTCTGGAGTTCACAAGTGATTGTACACTTAGAAGGTGCTAACCAAATGTTGAAGACTCTCGGGATAGTTGCCATTATGAACAGAAAAATTTATCTCATAAACTTCAGCATCTGGGAAGTGTGAGGCTAAATTTCTGGACTTTTTCAAACTTAAAACAAACAGCCTGTGATCATTATGGAAATTATAGCTTGATGATTTGGAATGCAGCATTTCTAAATGGTAGGAAGCAGTCTTTTAATTGCAAAGTATATCATAAGGGAGCAAGAATAGAGAGAGAAAGTTGGTGCTAAGCACACCTCCAGGAGTGCAAAAAGAACCCTTCTCCTTGCAGATTTTTCTCCTTTATAATAATTTGTTTGCAAAATGCTTGTTGTAAAGAAAACACTTGATTAAAAAAAAGGAAAAAAAAAACAAACACGTGAGGATATTTTAGTAAATGACCTACATTGACATTTGCTAACTTGTAATAATTTTATTGTTTTTATTTTGAGGATAAGGCTAAATTTAGGTTATTGAAAGACAACAAATGGTTTTAAAAATCTTTTTATTCCATTCTCATTTCCTATAAAATATATTTTAATGCTATCTTTATTTTAACTAATGCACAGTGCTTCATATAAATAAGTATTTCATGTTAGCTAAAATAAAGATAGCATTAAAATGTAAGTATTTCATGTTATCTGAAATAAAGATGGCATTAAAATGTACTTCTATAGGAAAAAGCAAAGCATTTCACAATAGTATTTCATCTCACCCTCACAATAATCCTTTGATCATCCCATTTCACTGATTTAGGGTACTGAGGCTCTGCAAAATTAAATGAGTTGCCTGTGGTCCCATAGTTAGAGTCTAAACCTCTTTCCACTACACTATATTGCCTATCACTTTATATTCCATTATGTCATCTTATATTGTAGTTTTCCCCGCAATGTTTCTTTTTAAATAGAAGAAGTGACCATCATTCATAATTTACATGAGGGCCAAGCAGGAATAAAATCCTGGCCTTTCTGACTTTAACTTTTTTATTATTATAACAATAACAATGTTAAATTGCCCTATTTCATGAACTATTTAATGTAAACATATAATTTTGAGACAGAATTATAGTCGCATATAGTAATAAGAATTCAACTGTATGAATTACTTTGTAGATCAAGCAGCAGCTCCTCAGCTGCTTCCAGCGACAGGAATGTCAGGCTCCTTGACATGGTGATGTGAGAAGGTGGCAGGGAGAGCATGCATAGATTTTAGTTTACCTGGGAAGAAATAGAGAAAAAAAAAAAGTAATATTTCTTTCTGAAGAGAATTGTTTTATTTATCTCTGAGGAGGGAGAAACTATGAAACTATGTAGGCATAGTTTGTCAAGGAATGAAATATGAAACAGCTTACTAAACCCTGAAAGAAGTTGTATTTGTATTCCATCTTCTGTTTGAGTTCTTCTTTCTCTCTTGGCAAGAAATTACAGTTTAAAAAGTAATATATGCTTAATTTGCAGCTAAGCTAATTGATGGAGAACTATAAAGCTCTCGATTTGCTTGGCCTCAGAGGGTAGAACCTAGGCCTGATGGGTGGAAGTTTAAGGGAGGTAAATTTCAGCTTACTGTAAGGAAGAATTTTATAGTAATTAGAGCTGTCCAAAAGTGGAGTGGGTTGTCTCATGAAGTTTACCATCACTGAAGGTGTTCTGGCAGAGACCATGGTGGGAACCATGCATGAACACGATAGGGATATCGTAGAGGAAATTAATGCTTCCAGTAGAAGATCTTTATGGTCCCTTTTTACTTTTTGAGATTCTTATTCTTACTTAATTACTGTTTCTGTTGAACTCTAGAGCAGAATTATTCCTTTGCTACATCTTTCCTTCCTTTTGACAAGGCTTACAGAATCAAATAATTTAGAGCTCAACTCATCTTTGTCTCATCAATAGTTGCCGTACTTTAAAAAAAAAAAAAAAAAACTGAAACAGACTTTTTAATTGCAAACAACCAGTCAGTCTTATTGTTAGTAACTGGGCAAAAGTAAAGGAAAGTCATAAAATACAGAGATAAGCACAGTAAAAAAGTACGTAAGGCTATTCCACTCATAAGTCAGCTGACTCTAATCTAGAACAAAGACATTTTATCCAGCTACGCTAATATTCTTGAGTTAATTTGCCTCTTCAGTTTTTTTGGTGGGTTACTATTTAGATTACCCTTCAACAAAAACTGGAACATATATTTGCCAAGTTGTTACCAGCAAGTGATTTTTGGCACTCACCTACCACTGAAAGTGCCTCCCACACAATCCTATAGCTCTGTGGCTTCCAGTCCTGGTGTTAAGTCTGTGCTTTCCTCTCTTTGCATCCATCAATTCAGGATTCTGCTGTAGTACTGTCAGGATGCTGAGGCAAGAGAGAGAGCTTTTCTGACTACTCGACCAGGGCTCCAGTGTCCACAGCCCCTTTTCAGCACTGGGGACATGGGGCTGGAATAAAGTGTGGAGAACTAGCCTACCTCAAGCTTCAGACCATTGAACCCTTTAGGGAAGAAATATGGGAGTGGGAATCAATGATAAAGTAAGGAAAAGAAGCTGTAAAAAAGTATGTAAATGTCCACTATTGGGTGTTATTGATCTAAGTTTTCTAAGAAAGTCCTCAAGAAATACCTTGCTAGATGTAGGAAGAGGAGAATGGGAAGGGGAATAGAAGAGATTGTATGCTTATTTGAAAGAAAAAATTATCAATTTATTGATTTAAGTAAAAAATAACGTATATGTTTATGCATGTCTTTACAGGGGAGGGGAGAAAAAAATTCTTATCTGACAGTGTTTTGTTCCTTTAAAAAAAAAAAGCTCCCCACTTACCCCTGAATGAATATATAGTTATTCACTTGAGAATTATTCCATCTTCCTCAGAAAACGTTCTTGATTTAAACATAATTCAAAGATCTGTGGTTTGTTGATTCCCTCCCTTGACGCAGATCACAGTTCTTCTGTGATTTAGTGAATAGTTTTTGAGACTTTGCTATGACTGAAAAATTTATCACTGTGATCAGTCTAACTAGAATAGTCTTCAGATAATAGGTATATAATCTAGTACTGGCCCCTTATTTAAAACTAATTTATCATGGTGGCACCTACCATTTTACTGGTTTAACCTTTGAGAACCCAGGGTCACCTCACTCAATGGATGAAATAATTAGACTAGGCCTTTAATAGGTATAATAGAGTAAAATGTATTGTTTCTTTTAATATTGCTTACATAAAAATGTAAAATAACTTTGCTGAGTCTCCAGTAAATTATGTGGCTCGTTATGTAGTGTGATAGTGGACATTAGTGGACATTATAACTACAGTGGCGTTTAGGATCTCTGAGTCATAATGGTTCCAAATTGCCACCGAGAAGTCTGCCTCCCTTCTTTATTTTTTAGAGGCCTTTAAAACTATTGTGGGGCATGTGAGCAAAATGAATTCCCTCTGGCTTTGGGCCTTTAGCCTCTGTGTATTTCCAGCGTCTTCATCCTTTTTTACTCCTCAGGAATAATACTGAATCCTGAAAATTTGTCAATAAGAACCAGACTTTTCCAAAGAAGTATTTGAGAGGATAAGAAGAGTAGGCATTCTTAGCTTCCCGTGACTAAGAAGCTCGGGGTATCATCTGAACTTTACCTTTTTGCCTATTCTGAACTACAGAGACACTCATCTTAGCCTTATATCATAGAGTTACCTCAGTTTGGACACAACATTGATAGGAAGATTGAAGGTTGAGGTTTATGTCCTTTGTCCACTGATTCATATTTCTTGGTGTCTAAAATATTTTTAAGGTAAAATCTTAGCTTGGTACACATAGGCATCTTGTTCTGTGGTCATGGACCAAGAGACATGGATTTCGCTTTTAATTTGAATGTGAATATTTACTAGATTGAAAAACTTCATTATAGGAGCTCCTTAATATTTTATGGCAGTGCTAATACTGTATTTGAGCATAATTAAGCTTTGATAGTTTGGCAGCATAATGATTGGAACCTCCTTTGAAAATGCCTTTATAGGGGCAGCTAGGTGGCACAATGGATAGAGCACCAGCCCTGGAGTCAGGAGGACCTGAGTTCAAATCTGGCCTTAGACACTTAATAGCTGTGTGACCCTGGGCAAGTCACTTAACCCCAATTGCCCCCCTCCCCCCCCCCAAAAAAGAAAGAAAGAAGATGCTTTTATAATCTAATTGAAGCATCCTAATGTAGCAAATCATAAATTAATTAATCTCATTCTAACACCACAGATTTAGCAGCAGGCATTTTCAGAGGGAGTATTGGAGGAAGGTAATCACCTGTTTTCACATTCCTTTGATTGTCCTTTTTAAAGAACAGGCATTTAGTTAACTGAGATGGTTTGTTCTACAGCTTGTAACTGCAATGGAAGATCACAGGAATGTTACTTTGACCCTGAACTATACCGTTCTACGGGCCATGGTGGCCACTGCACCAACTGCCAGGGTAATACTGATGGTGCCAATTGTGAGAGGTGTCGGGAGAATTTCTATCGCCTTGGGAATGAGGAAGCATGCCAGCCATGCCATTGTAGCCCTGTTGGTAAGTAAGAGAGCAAGGCTTTCTGCCCGATCAAGGTTTCCCTTAGCTGCACTCTTACTGTTTAAAGCCAGATTAAAAAATCTGTACATTTTACACACCTCACAGGTAAAGCTTTGGTTACCAGGGTATCCTAGCAAAGAAGGGTAGAATGTGTACTTTTCCTTTTAAGTGATACGGGATTCCTCCTGTCCTTATTCATGTTGAACTTTAATACCCTTTTCTGGTATATTTGAAAAGTATATGGGTTTGCTTGAATAATAGTTTTGTAACTAATTATAAATAGAATCAGAGTCCATTTGAACTTTGACTGAAAGATAGTTGCTTTGTGAGCTTTATTCTGTGAATTATTTTATTTGGGCTAATCACCTTATAATACTCAAGTGCTTCTGTGTGTTGGTGTGTTTCAGAAATTCCCCTACACTTTTTTTTTTAAAACTCCACTTCTCCACGTGTATGACTTTTACTTTAGTCACTCCTTCAGGCGTGTGTGTCCCTATAGGAGTTATGGGCCTCTTATGATCTCCTACAGTTAAATGATCAGTGACAGTGTTCATTATATAAAGTCTGATTTATGACTGTTCTCTAAGATTGGTAAGTGCATACTATTATATATTTGGAAGGAGACGGTGATATCTAACCTCAAATTTAGCTTTAAAAAATATAGATTTGGGATTGGTCCTGATTTTGAAATTGGTATTTGATATATCTGTAGCCATCTGAAAGTTGAACACAATTTTCAGAAATAGCTTCTGTTTAAGTAGTTTTGTGGGAGTTTATCTGATGCTTTATTTCAGTGCTGCCTTTTATGACATGTTCTGTGATAAACAATTGAGCATTATAAAATTGATCACTTTTCCTACCCAGGCTCTCTCAGTACACAGTGTGATAATTATGGACGATGTAGCTGTAAGCCAGGTGTGATAGGTGACAAATGTGATCAGTGCCAGCCTGGATTCCACTCTCTTACTGAGGCAGGATGCAGGTAAGGAATTTGAAATAAATATTACGTATTAGGCAGGAAGGATGTGTATTTCTTTATCAATGTCTTTTGTTTTTACGTCACTTCTGTTTCCAAATATGTTGCCCTCATTCCCTAGCCAGAGAGCTGTCCCTTGCAACAAAGAAGAGAAAAGGATAGGAGAAAAGGATAGGAAAAAAGCAATTAAGCAAAACCAGCCAACGCATCAACTGAAACCAACATTGTGTGCAGTGTTCTACACCCCTACTCACCCACCCTCCTTGTCAAAGAAGGAAGGAAGGCTCATTTTTTCATCTTGTCTTTGGGGGCCCAGCTTGATCATGACTATAGTTGCTCATAATTCACTTTCAAGTTTTTAGGCAGTCTTAGCATTTTCCTTGTAGTTATCATGTATATTGTTTTCCTGGTTCTGTTTAGTGTACTTTGTATCAGTTCATATACCTCTCATCCTCATGCTTCTCTGTAGTCTTCGTATTTATTGTTTCTTATGGCACAGTAATCTTCCATTGGGGGGAAATACATTTCTAACATAGTTTTTTTGGTTTTTAACTTTTATAAAGTGCTTACTTTATGGTAGGCCCTTTATAATTATTATCTCATTTAGTCCTCACAACAAACCTCAGATGTAGATGCTATAACTATCCCCATTTTATAGATGGAGAAACTGAGGCAAACAGATTAAATTACTTTCCCAGGTTCACACAGCTACTAAGTGTCCAAGGCCAGATTTGAACTCAGATCTTTCTGATTCCAGACCCATTGTCCTATACGTTGCACCAGTTCATAGCTACCAGTTCATAGTTTTTTCACTTTATACCTCATATACTCCAATATACGAAAGCCCTGTCCTCTCAGTTGTTGGCCAAGTTCTGACCTCCTGGTAATAATTAGCTCCAAGTCAGGAGATGATTAGGTTGAAAACAGTGTAGTGTGATTATATCAGTCTTTTAAATGGAATATCTCTTAAGTACAATTCAAAATGCGTTTCAAAACCAAATATACACATATACGTGGGGAGGTTGGAGGGGTGTGTATACACACACAGAGCCCTGTCTTCTATCTCTCTCTGTCTCTATATACATGTTTGGTTTTGAAATGCATTCTGAATAGATAGAGGTATCTATTCTATTTATTTATCTATCTATCGATATATCGATGTTTTCTGGATTCATTATATTATCTGTACCCTTGTTCATTAACTTGTATAATTAAAAGCTCACTGTTTCAGAGTGAGATTTCTTTCTCCAATTATACCTGAGATCTATATGTTTCTTAAGGAATTTCTATCTTTTCTATTCAATAGGCCATGTTCTTGCAGTCCTGCTGGAAGTACGGATGAATGTAATGTTGAAACTGGGCGTTGTATTTGTAAAGACAACGTGGAAGGATTCAACTGTGAGAGGTAGCTAATCCTTGTTGCAGCTGCACTATATTTTTCCTAGTGACATCCCAAGCTGTAAATAACTAATTCTTTTTCCACTTATTTATAGGTGCAAACCTGGGTTTTTTCACTTGGAGTCATCCAATCCTCGAGGCTGTACCCCTTGCTTCTGTTTTGGGCATTCTTCTGTCTGCACGAATGCGGAAGGATACAGTGTTCACTCAATCACCTCTACTTTCCAGATAGGTAATTTGGGTCTTTCCATATCAGAACAGCTAAAACTGTACTTTGACTATTAAAAGGAGTACTCATAATGGCTTTCTGAGATTTGATGTGTTTTGGTGGTAGAAACACCCTACAAGGAGTGTGTAGTTTTTTCCTTGATTAGCTTTTTTATGTAATGGGTAAAATTTATGATTGAAAAGTTCTTAGGCTTTAATAGCAGGTATAAATTATATACTAAATAGATAAAAGTGTAACACGAGAAATGTAGCATGGTCAGTTACAGTTTTAACATAGTATTTATAACTAAAGAAGCACCTTTATTTTCGTTCTCTGCTTCCAGATAAGGAAGGATGGCGTGCTGAACAGCGGGATGGCTCTGAGGCTTCACTCCAGTGGTCTTCTGAGAGCCAGGAGCTATCTGTGATCTCAGATAGCTACTTTCCCATATACTTCATTGCACCTGGTAAGTGAAACTAGAAAGGCATTTATTTGGTACTTTTATATATACATATTTCTGCTTTGCTGTATGTCTTTGGTATATTATTTCTGTATTTCAGACAAGTTTTTAGGTAACCATCTGTTGAGTTATGGTCAGAATCTCACTTTCTCCTTTCGCGTGGAAAGGCGGGATACACGACTGTCTGCAGAAGATCTGGTCCTTGAAGGAGCCGGTCTTAGAGTATCTGTTCCCTTGATTGCTCAGGGCAACTCCTATCCAAGTGAGACCACTGTGAAATATGTTTTCAGGTACGGTGGCAGCCTTCTTTGCTAGATCAAGGCATCAAATCCATTTCTGCTGTTGGGGTAAGGGAGAAGGGAGTGAGGAGAAAAGGAGCTGATTACTATGACTTGTAGATCTTATCTTGAGTGGTATGTGTGTTTACCTTATATACCTGATATGAAAGGATGACTTCCTACTGTTTGCCTTTTCCAGTGATTATGTCAGACTAACTAAAAGCTCTGTGACAAAGTTTTTTTTTTTTTTTTTTTTTGGCATTTGTGCATTTAATATATTCCATTGGTGGTAGAATGAACAAAGAATGATTGTGAGGTTACAGAAACTATGACTACGAAGCTAATGTGAACTTTTCCCCATAGACTTCATGAAGCAACAGATTATCCCTGGAGACCTACTCTTACTCCTTTTGAATTTCAAAAACTACTAAATAATTTAACTTCTATCAAGATTCGTGGGACATACAGTGAGAGAAGTAAGTTGAAGAATAATTTGGAAGGCTCTGAGGGGTGGTGATCAGGTTATAGAATCCAGAGTAACTTACACATTAAAGTAATATGTAAATCTTATTGCTCTAGAGTGATTATAATGTTGTGTGATAATACTACAAAAATAGATACTTTAGTACTTTTTATATTTTATTCTCAAGTAGGTTATGCCTTCCCTTTGCTTAGCAAATTCTTTTTTCTCCACTGATGACATAAAGGTAAACGTTAGTTTGGTGCTTAACAGAATTACCACAGTTTATACATTCTATGAGCTTTTAATACTGAAGTTCAGAATTCAATAAAAGTATATATTGCATAAAGTGTAAAAATGCCTCAATCTTTATCAGAGGAAGGAATTTCTGTACAAATTGTCACAGATCTCCCAACATATAAGGATTAAGTGAAAATGGGCTTTTTTACACTTGAGGCAGGGTCTCAAACTTAAATTAGTTGCTTTGGCCAAAATAATTCATCACCTTGTATCCCACTTTCTGACGAACAGCTCACCTAGCTAAAGCTTAGCAAAACTATTTCTCATCTTGCTTTTAAGGTTACACTCAAAGAAAACCTTTGCTTCAAAGACATAAAAAAAATCTCTCTTTTTAATTACAGTATTTGATTTTTTCTTTTTGGTTTGGATTTTTTTTTTTTAATGAGAATCTTTTCATCTGGAGATGTAATAAATCCTTAGAGGGAATGTGATTGCAGTGTTTAAAAACAAAAAAGGCTAGAACAACATACGTTAGCTCACAAATGCTTTACATTAGTTAATTAAATTGGTATTTATTGTGTACCTACTACATGCTGGGCATTGTGATATTTGGAAGTTGCAGATATGGGGTGCAAGTCCTATCCTCAAGGAATTTTTATTTACTTGGCAAGACAAGACACAAACATATAACAAGTTAGATGACAGTAAAATATTTAAATAATAGTTTGAGACCTTGCCTTTGCCTGGATTTCACTTCCTTCTTCCCACATAAGAAGCCCTCTATTCCTTTAAGAGACAGCTCAATTACCATCTTCTGTATGAAACTCTTTCTGATTTCTCTCCCATGTGTGCCTTCCCTCCCAAACTACCTGGTATTTAACTACTTTGTGCATGTTTACATTTATTCACTTTATATTTATGCAGGTACTTGTCCCCTCCATTAGAATGTTAGCTCCTCGCAAGTAGGAATTGTTTCATTCTTTTTACTTGTATCTGTTGTGCCTGGCACATAGTAGATGCTTTAACAAGTACTTGTTGATTGATTTGTCCTAAGGCACTGCGTGATCAACTGCCAGACTAATTATTCCTAGCTCATCCATGTTGACATTTTGCTGAATTCAACACTGTTGTGTTATTCTGACATGATCTGCTCTTATTGCATCTATACTGGCTTATAGTGATTGCTACTTTCCCCCCTAGATGCTCACAAACCATCCTTTTAATCATATATTCCCAGAATTTTGCTAGAAATAAAAGTCAAGCTCACAGACTTAGAATTTGAAGAATCTATTTTTCTGTCTTCTGAAAATCAAGATATTCACTCACCTTCCATCCTGTGAGACCTAGTCTTTGTGGTTTGGGAAGGCTTACTGACAATGGCAGTTACTAGCGCCCTGGGGTGTTTGGGTTTGTGCAGGTACAACACTCAGATTTCATACAGTACGTTATACCTCATTTGTTATGTACTGTTCTTTACTATCACTGTAGTCTTACAGAGGAGGTTGTCTCAGAAGCCAAGGGAAGAGAGAGAGTTATCAGGAGTGATGAGCAGGGTCTGATATTCATGGCAGAGCTACCAGGAAGGTTGGAGACCGAGAAAGAACAGTCCTAATGGAGCATCATGATTAGTGCCGTTTTCTCCAAATTAACAACAATGTCCCACGTGTCTCTGTCATGTGCCCCTCAAAATACTGATTCTTTTCAACTTTGTTTACATAGTATACTTTGTTTCACAGATGGAATGGGAAATAATGTTTAAGGTTTAGATAGCAAAGTCGTTGGTAGACTAAAACTAGAAGAAAAATAATTTCTGATTCTAGTCTTCTAACAATTGTTCTAAACATAAGATGACATAAATAGAGTGGTATTCAATATACAGTCCCTCATTTCTTCTAGGAAATCATTTGAAAATTGTATCTCATAAGTTTGGAAAGCATGAGTATTTTTTGTGTAGTACACTGATGTTATCCATTGAAGTTAAAGTAATAGTGTTCTATGTGCCCTTTTCTTGGGCTATCATGTGAGTGGACTGAGTGATATGTACTAACTAAAATTCCTAAAGAGATAAGCTAGTGATTAATTTTTCATTCCTGACATTTCCTTTGCTTTTTTGCTTTCCTCCATTTTTAGAAAATATAACTGACTAAATTATCTGTTATAGTAAAAGTTCTCTACAAGGTCTGTAGTGATTTGAGAATGCAATGTTCCTAATAAATGTTTATTGATTGCTTTATTCTCCTACATCTGTCCATAGGTGCTGGATATTTGGATGATGTCACCTTGGCCAGTGCTCAGCGCGGACCTGGGGTCCCTGCAGTTTGGGTAGAGTCCTGTACCTGCCCTGTGGGCTATGGAGGGCAGTTTTGTCAACTGTGTGTCTCAGGATACAAAAGGGAAACACCTAGTCTTGGACCTTACAGTCCTTGTGTGCTTTGTACCTGCAATGGACATAGTGAGACCTGTGATCCTGAGACAGGTAAGAATGTGGTCTGGTACAGCAGCAAGATGTGAATTCTCTGTTTTTTAAGGGAGAAGAAAAGGTGAGAAGTTTTATTTATTCCATGTGTCTTGTTCATTCCTTTCATTTCCTGCCTTCAATAGGTGTTTGTCACTGCAGAGATAACACAGCTGGTCCGCATTGTGAAAAGTGTGCCGATGGCTACTATGGAGATTCAACAACTGGTACTTCCTCCGACTGTCAGCCTTGTCTATGCCCAGGAGGCTCAAGTTGTGCTGTTGTGCCCAAGACGAAGGAGGTGGTATGCACCAATTGTCCTACTGGCACCACTGGTAATTCTACATTTCCAACTGCCTTCACTGAGGTGGTTTTTTCACAGTGATGTTGATGAATTTATCCGGATGTTTTTTGTTGTTGTTATTGTTGTTTTATTTTAGTTGTCCTGTTTTAAATATTTTAAATACTTTAGTCGTGTAAGAGTATTGTACAATTTTTAGATCTATTAGGTAAATACCAAATCAGATGAGGAGGGCAAGGCTTGATCACTGTTTCCATGGTTATACCTAGGGCTCCATGTTTGTTGGTAGCTTTGAAAAGACTTGGCACTGTCTCCAGAATTGTATACGTTTACAGTACTTCAGGACTCAATTGCATTAGCTTTCTGTTAGGTATATCAACGTGGGAAAGGCCACTTTCAGTTGCTACTGAAAGAGATAATCTCATATTTCTATAATCTTTAGAATTGTGTATGTGTGAGGCAATTGGAATTAAGTGACTTGCCCAGGGTCAACACAGCTCATGTTGAGTGTCTGAAGCTGGTTTTGAACTCAGGGCCTCCTGACTCCAGGGCTGGTGCTCTATCTACTGTGCCACCTACCTGCCCCTAATCTTTAGACTTTAACACAAAATAAGGCCTTTCTTACGTAAGGCTTCTAATTGCTAGAATGAGTAATGGGACTTCTGTGATTGCCTGCTTCATTTCTTCAGGTGATTTTAGTCTCTGCATTAGTGGAGAAGTTCTCTAGCAGTGTTCTTAGACTCTAGAGCAGGGGTGGGGAACCTGTGGCCTTCTAGGTTCACTGGGTGCAGCCTTTCGACTGAGTCCAAGTTTTACAGAACAAATCCTTTTGTTAAATGGATTATTTCTGTGAAGTTTGGATTCAGTGAAGGGCTGCACTGGAGGGCCTGGAGGGCCTAGAGGTCCACAGGTTCCCCACCCTTGCTCTAGATTTTTGGCTCCCTCTAAGCTCTTTTTGTGTTTTACATAATCTTGTTTACTATATATAGATGGGAATTCATGGAAAAGAACGGGAATACAAATGCAGAATTATCTGATTACTTGTCAGTTGAGTCTTAGCTATCACAGAAATCATTTGATGATCTTAAAGTACATTTATAGAAAATATTAAAAAATGGAACTTTATATAAAATTCTAAATTCCTGATTTCCATCTTGTTCTAAACCTTACGTAATGGTTCTGCCCAAAGAAGGCTCATGTACCATCTAGCTAAGAAAATAATATATTAGGAATATCATGTATGCATGTTGATTCTTTAGTATAGCCTACGATATTATGTTGTCATTTTACTCATTCTATAGCTTAACTTTATTCTAACATTTGATGTGATTAAATACTTGAGCATTTTTCATCAGTGATAAAGCGATTATATTTTGGGAGTAATAGGAACTAATAAGCTGAACCACTTTGAGAGAAGCTATCAAATGCCAGCCTGTAAATTAGAATGAAATTGCTTTGTCAGGTATCGGCAGGAACGACTCCCTCCTCACCCTCATGCCTTTAGCCTGAAAAAAAGACATTAGGGATCCTTGCATGCTCAAGAGGGAAGAAGGGCCATTATGAACAGTGGTAACACAGAGCCTCTAAAGGTAGCCCCAGGAAAATGTGGGGATAAAGCTGTGACTACATGGCAGAATGGGTAAGAGATTCAGTTCTTCATGAGAAGACTTTCAGAGAACATTAACATTCTTAATCAAAAGGAAAAAAGTTGGACTCAATTGTATTTATATTTCACACTCTAAATTAGGGTGTTTTGGTAGAGGTAATGCATAGAAAATACATATAGGCTTAAAAATAGAATTAAGCCCTCTCTGGCTTACAGTATCTCACTTTTTTAAATTCTCTCTGATTTGATTTTCATTGTTTTGTTTAGAAGCCATGATCTGGTGTTTTAGATGAAAATATGTGATTTACCGGGAGAGTAAGAGCCTGAGAATGGGTTATTCTAAGGAGAATGTAGAGTAAAGATAGTTTAACTTTTCCCCCCAAAGTAAGGGTGTCCCCTATTTTTACCTGCTCTGTTTTGGAGTCTTCAGTTTTATCTCTGCCCTGAAGAGATAAAGACAGAGGACCAACCATAAACCCAGCCTGAGCTTGATGAGGGTGATGAAAGTGAACAGGAGGATGGTAGTGGAGAGACCATTGGCCTGGAAGCCAGGACCCTTGCAGGCTGTTGATGTCTTTCTCACTCTGTGTTTCACGTTGGGTAAATTATATCACCTCCCTCTACATAGGCATCCTCTTCTGGAAAATGAGTCTAGATCAGAGGTTGACAAACTTTTTCTGTAAAGGTCCAAATAGTAGGTATTTTAAGCTTTCAGGGATAATAGGCAAATTAGAAGATAATTAGTACAGCTATTATTCATAGCTGATATAAATCCTATTTAAAATTTTAGTTACTTCAAATTTGGGGGCTGACTTCTTATTAAATCTAATTAAACCTTGTAATGTGGCTTGGCAGAGCTTGTATTATCATTTCTGCTATTTTCTTGTTAACTTGCGTGGACATCTTTAATATTGTTTGCAATCCATGGTTCCTTCATAAGAATCTTTTTAAACCACTTGCCCATTTTGTGAGGGTTAGTTTAGCAAAAACTAGATAATATGATTTATAAATATACATACCTAAGCTGTAATATACTGCAGTATGCTCGAAGTAATGTTATGTAACTGACAAGTGAAATGAAGGTGCTGGCTCTATTCTACATATGAATATTTGATAGAAATATTTAATAAAACTTAGTTGCTTTCCTTTTTTACTTAAAAATGTGAATGGATTTCTACTATTTTACCACATCATAGTAGAATATCTTGTGTACTCCACTTTGCAAATCACTCATATAGATGATCATCAGGGTCATTTAAAAAATGCCATTGTTCTGTAATAATAGCTCAGGGTGATACACTTTCTTCTCTGAAGAAGTGTTTCCTACTGAAGAAGTCAAACTGCTCGCTGGCTATTTGGTGTTAATCCTTTCATTATTGGTAGCATAATGGACAGAATTCAGTAAGCCTAGTATGTACTAAGCTCCTTTTATCTATTTGGGAAGTGAAGCTTGAGAACTATAAAATGACAGCTTGTTTTTGCCTTTATTTTAAACCTATAGCATCAGTTTCTCTGTTTTGCAGGTAAAAGGTGTGAACTTTGTGATGATGGCTATTTTGGAGACCCTCTTGGTGAAAATGGCCCCACGAGACTTTGCCGACCTTGTCAGTGCAGTGACAACATTGATCCCAATGCAGTTGGAAATTGCAACCGCTTAACTGGAGAATGCCTGAAGTGCATCTATAACACTGCTGGCTTTTATTGTGACCGCTGCAAAGATGGGTTTTTTGGGAATCCCCTGGCCCCCAATCCAGTAGACAAGTGCAAAGGTAATAATTTTCAACTTAGAACCTGATGACCTCATAAAGAAAGAATATAACATCATTATACATTCTGTATTGAGAGATTCATTTTCTGGTGCTCGGTAATGCAATGCTGGGCCCAGAATCAAGAGGTTCTGAATTCAAATGCAACCTCAGATAATTACTAGCTATGTGATCTTGGGCAAGTCACTTAACCACTGTCTGCCTTGGTTTCCTGAACTGTAGAAAGTGGATGATAACAGTACCTACCTCCCAGTGTTATTGTGAGATCAAGTGAAGCAATAATTGTAAAATAGCATAATACTTGGCACATAGGAGGAGTTATATAAATGCTTATTCTCTCCCCCGCAGTCACCTTGAGTATTGTGATTGCCTTGTCTACAGACTGTTGGTCATCTCAAAGACGAATTTGTCAAAGGAAGGAGGAAGGGAAGAAAGGAAATTTATACAAATGCAAAATATGATATTTAATGCAATAGGTAATTTATAGTTTATGTAATACAATTTATACAAAATACAAATTTAAAGACAATACAGTCCTCCTTAAGGACCCTTAAGAAGCTTACATTCTCAAGAAGAGGAGGCAACATACGAAGGCTAGTGAGTGGTGGCCAAGGGAGGGAAGTAAGGAGTGTTTTCATTTGGGATGCCAGAGGGATAATGAATGGAGACTTGGGGACTTGATTGACACACATTCTGGTAGCAGTGGCAATATTGATTTGATTACAGTTCCCACTGGAAATCATGATGGGTTTAGGGTTTGGGAGTGGCAAATATATGCCCAGCAGTAAGTCATGTGGCGGAAAAAGATCAGGGGGAAGAATGGTCATTTACAGATGACCAGAGTATGGAGTTTAACATTCAGATAAAAGAGATTATATGCAGCCCCTGTCATCAGCATTTTCCCTAGTTAATCTGCCATTTTTTTCCTATCTCTTAGCTT
The DNA here is from genome assembly GCF_900497805.2 of Vombatus ursinus. Classification (NCBI taxonomy): domain Eukaryota; kingdom Metazoa; phylum Chordata; class Mammalia; order Diprotodontia; family Vombatidae; genus Vombatus; species Vombatus ursinus. The sequence goes on from NW_020954567.1 coordinate 23,059,834, forward strand.
GTAGTTGTAATCCTTATGGCACTGTGAATCAGCAGACTACTTGTAATCAAGTAACTGGGCAGTGTGAGTGCCTCCCTCATGTCACCGAGAGGGATTGCAGTGCCTGTGATCCTGGATTCTATAATCTACAGAGTGGACGAGGATGTGAGAGGTAATACTGAGCTGCTTGTTAGCCCAGCCAAGGGGTGCAGTGGCTAATGATCTGGGCTTGGATATAGGAGGACCTGAGTTCAGATCCTGCCCTAGAGCACTTACTGGTTATAGGACTGTGGGCAAATGGCTTAGTCTCTCAGTCTCTGTTCCTCATCTGTAAAATGAGGATAAAGAAAAGCACTTACCTCACAGGGATGTTGTGAGGATCAGATGAGATAACAGATATAAAGCACTTTACAAACGCTGTTTTTATCATCCCTTAGTTATAGCATTGTTAGGGGTGATGGTTTATAAGTGAATGAACAGAAATTATATTTAATTGGAACCATAAATGGCTCTTTAGCTTCCACTGTGTACAAGGCCTGGTATTAGTAGTATTATCTTCCTTTTTTAGAGATCTATACTTAACATTAAGAAAGGAAAACAAAAGAATCTACATGTGGTTTTGACAGGGTAAAGGTCAAAGTTTGTGTTAGGGTAAAAAAGAAATTCTGGATAACTGATTAAAACTTGAGTCACGCTTTTTACATACATGAACTTAACTCCTGGTCAGCAGTATTTGTCCTCTCCTAACAGAAAAGGACAGTTCTTGTGTATGGTTAGAAAATTGTTTGTTCAAAATCTGTTTCTTTTATTTAAAACAAAGTTATTTTATATTTCATTTTCAGATGTAACTGTCATGCTCTCGGTTCTACCAACGGCCAGTGTGACATACGCACTGGCCAGTGTGAATGTCAGCCAGGCATAACAGGTCAACGCTGTGAGCAGTGTGAGCCCAACCACTTTGGTTTTGGACCTGAAGGTTGCAAACGTAAGGGATTGTTGGCACAGCACTTCAAACATCTTGTCACATTCTTTGCTTCCAATCTTAGGGCTAGAAAAGGGGTCTCTGCCTCTATGGCTTATATTGCCTTAAATATACAAGAAGTGACCTAAGTCATCCTTAGGTGGATGATTATATATCCTATTCTTAGAAGTCTAGAAGATTCACTTGGTAATGATTTTATCTGTTTCTTCTATTTCCCTACTATATTATTTGTAAATGGTAGTTTTTACCTTTTATCCAGTAAATTAAAGCTTTCATTGATCACTTCTCTTTAGATAGGTTATTCACAGGACCTTTTTTGTTGATTTGTTTATAGCAGTTGTTTCTCCTCCCTGGTGCCTTTGGGGAGCAGATCTAATGACAAAAATCTTTCTTTCCTTGACATGAACAGCTCCTTGGAATCAAGTCACAGGTTACTTAGGCTTTCTGTTTTCTGAATTCTTGTGTTTCTTCTCTGGAGTGTTACATGTTATTGACCTCAGCCAAGGAATAATATTAGTAAACATACCATAAAAATCGTACCATAACTCCATCTTCATTTGAGTTTCCTGGCTTCTTAGTGAGGAAGCATTGAAAACAGAGAAATTGTGAGGATAGAGGTGACTCTTCTCAATGTAAAAGTCACCAAGGCATTTAATGGAATGATTTTCATCATCCCAAGACAGCCGTGTCCTGATAAGCAACGTACAGTTCAGAAAGGGAACCTCTTCTTCCTTCCCTCGGCCTGTTTTGATTGAGACTTTCTCCTTTTACTCTGCAGCATGTGACTGTCACCCTGAGGGGTCGCTTTCACTCCAGTGCAAAGATGATGGTCGTTGTGAATGCACGGAGGGTTTTGTGGGAAATCGCTGTGACCAGTGTGAAGAAAACTATTTCTATAATCGGTCTTGGCCTGGTTGCCAGGAGTGTCCTGCATGCTACAGACTAGTGAAAGATAAAGTAAGTCTTTAGCAATGCCTTCTTAGGACTTTTACCATTTAAGGTAGAAAAATATCTAAACTCTTGGCATACTGCTGCCTGCTAAAGGCAGATAGATAAGCCAGTAGGTGTATAGTTTAGATGTAGTTTTGGTCCATGTTTTTATTCATTATACACCTGCTAAGGAGGAAGTGAGCACTATCTAGAACCTCTGAGAGGTTGCCTGAGAAGACATTTCACCTGTGCCCTCATTTCTTCTTTCCCTTTGTTGAGGTTGCTGAGCATCGAGTGAAGCTCCAGGAATTAGAGAACCTTATAGCAAACCTCGGAACTGGAGATGAAACAGTCACGGATCAGGCCTTTGAGGACAGACTGAAGGCAGCAGAGAGAGATGTTATGGACCTTCTGCAGGAGGCTCAGGACATCAAAGGTAGGTGTTATTGGTGGCTTCCATTGGACTGGACAATGTAGTTATTACCCAAGGCTAATATATTGTATTATGAATTTCATAAGCTCAGTGGTCCGGGTTTTTTAAAGATTTTTGAAAATATTTTATTTTTTCCCCAGTTATATGTACAAACAGTTTCTAACATTTGGTTTTTTTTTTTTGAGTTCCAAATTTTTTTTTGAGTTCCAAATTTTGAGTTCCAAATTCTCTCCCTTTCCTCTCTCCCCTCATTGAGAAGGCAAGAAATTTGATATAAGTTATACATGTGCAGTCATGGAAAACATATTTCCATATTAGTCATGTGGTGAAAGAAAACTCAGACTGTAAAAACAAAAGTATGTTTTGCTCTGCATTCAGATTCTATTAGTTTTTTCTTTGGAGCTACATAGCATTTTTCCTCATAGATCCTTTGGAATTGTCTTGGATCGTTGTGTTGCTAAGAATAGTGAAAGCATTCACAGTTGATTTTCATACAGTATTGTTACTGGGTACGATATTCTCCTGGTTGTGCCCACTTCACTTTGTGTCAGTTCATGTAAGCCTTTCCAGGTTTTTCTGAGAGCACTCTGCTTGTCGTTTCTTGTAGCACAATAATACTCCATCACAATCATATACCACAGCTTGTTCAGCCATTCCCCAATTGATGAATATACCCCTTAATCTCTAATTCTTTGCCACCACAAAAAGAGCTGCTATAAATATTTTTGTACCTAGAAGTCCTTTTCCTTTTTTTTTTTATCTCTATACTTACTCTGAGGAAACAAAGATAGAATTAATGAATCAGTCCTTATTTTTCAGTGGCTTATGTTCTATAAGTTGTAGACACCAGTCTATTTTGACATCGTGTAGAGTCTTTAGACAGGTAAATATGAAGAGTTAAAGGCATTGAAATTAAAATCAAATTAAAAGGTGAAAATGTAAGGCAGTATGGTAAAGTAGTTTCCATGACTTTTTAAAAGAATCAGCTATTTTTATTTAGTACATATTTTCTCAGGCTGGTAATACAACAGCCACTTATAAGTCCAGTCCCACTGCTAATCAGCACAGAATCTTTGACCTCTGAACTGCATTGATTCACTTTTCCTTCAGCAGCCTGCCAGTTCCCTACTCCCAGAGGTTTCTCATATTGGTGCTGGACTTAATGTGGTCACTCCGTTATTGCCTTATCCCTATTGCAGTTCAGGACTCGTAAGCGCAAATGATCCACCAGTCCTAAGCTTCCCAGTTGCAAGGATTTACAAGGGTATGCTACTATGTTTAATAGAAGCAACTATTTTAAAATCGACTGTTTTTGGTTTTTTTAAGCCTTGAGTTAAACTTTTCTTGTCCTTGGAAAGGCCTCATCTGTCATTTTCAATTAAAGCATAGCTATTTGTAAATAGGCCATTATAATTCTGCATGTGAACTATTATCTGTTATATACCTATATACTCACGAGTATAGCATAGATAATTGGCATCGCTTTGGAATAAATCAGCAAATTTCCTGTCAGGATAGTGGTAACTAAGTAATATCTTTTTCTAACATAAATATTCATCATTCTATGTGCACTTGATAGACAGATTTGAATTTGTGAAATTTATATAAATTAGTATTTTAAATTAGTTTTATTAATCATCAAGCATTTATTAAGCATTTACTTTGTGTTTCTAGTCTCTAACATAAAGAATTTTATACTGGGGGCAGCTAGGTGGTGTAGTGAATAGAGCACCGGCCCTGGAGTCAAGAGGACCTGAATTCAAATGCAACCTCAGACACTTGACACTTACTAGCTCTGTGACCAAGTCACTTAACCCCAATTGCCTCACTCACCCCCCCCCCCCAAAAAAAGGAATTTTACACTGAAGTTCCATCAGGTATTTAGAGTGTGATTATCTATTAGTCAAGTTGTGGTGATTACAGCAGCTGTATTAGATACTATAGATGTTCAGACCAGAGTGAAGAAGGGATGTGATAAGGATTTTTAGGATTGTGACCATGGGGGGAATTCCTAGAAATGGAAGTTCTTACTTTTTCAGAGAGGTGGAGGATACACAAGGAGGTAATACAGTTAGGAAACTGAAGAAAAGTTACTGGTTAAGTAGTACAAGTCTCAACATACATAACTGCCGGCATCCTACGGTGCCCAGTGTGATGTGGATTTGGTTACCACCTTAATAACATTTTTCTCACCAAAATGTTCAAATCACTGAATTTTGCAGTTAGCAGAGACCTTAGAAACAATTTAGGCCAATTTGCACCTGACCAAGAATCCCTTCTATATCTCCAAAAAGTGAGATGAGAAAGGCACCCAGTTCTTTTCTAACACCTCCCAAGCCAGCCCATTTGACTTTTGGTTAATTCTAATTATTAGGAAGTTTATTCTGGAATTTTTTTTATAGGAACATATTTCTTTTTTGTGGTTGTTAATATTTTTTAACAGCTCTCAGTGGAAATGTTGGATTGGTTTTATAGAAATTAGTTTAAAAAGTTTTTAAAAGTCAGATAAGCCCACCCGGCCGAGAATGGGAAAAGGTAACTTATAAATTAGGTCTTCGTAGATTAGTCGAGAGATGTAGGATCTGGTGTTCCCATTTCACTTGTTCAGATCTTTAAAGGGAAGCAGAAGAAGAGGGAGAATTTTTGTGTAGCATTCAGAACTGCATCTCATCTGTAGAGGGTAATGACAGATGGGGGTTTTATGTCTGAGGTCTGATCAGCATCAACTGGCTGTATGACTTTAGGCAAATGATTGAACTTTGCTCAGCCTCAGTTTCCTCATCTAAAATAACAAAGGTAGTAATACCTACTGTACCTATTTCACAGGGTTATAGTGAGAGGGTGGGTGTAAAAATACTCGGTAAAATGTAAAGAAACACTCTGTTTAAGATGTCATCATCATTATCATTATTATTAAGGAAGAATTTCCATCATTGAAGGAGTGTTCGGGTTTTTTTCTTAGAGGGATTGTCTTTTTCCCTAAAAGCAAAGCATTTGGAATCTCCTTGTAGGTTAGTAGGTGAGGATGTGCAGTAAGAAAGCTGGGGATTAGCAAGGATATCTAGGTAGAAGATAGTTTACTTTGATGTCCTATAAATATATTACTTATAAACCTGTTGGGCCCAGTAAAGGCTCAGCTGTTCTTCTGTGCTTTAGTTGAACCTAATGACTGAATTTGTTAGGGATTTAGCAGTAGATAGAACATTTCTGGCAAGAGAATTTTATTATTGGTTTTGGCCAGTTTGTTTGCTTTTTGTTCAAGTGCCCAGAAACTGTTTTATAAGATTCATTTTTAGAAACTTAAAAAAATTTTTAATAGGTCAGTGGCCTAGTTTAACTGTAGTTTTTCATTTTGTTGTATGGCTTGTTTTTAGTTTTAAGACTTTGAGAGAGAAGAATTTTAACAAATACTGTCAGTTCCACTTAAAGATCTGTGTTTCTTGGATTTAAGAAAATATTTTACTTTTTTAAAAGCATGTTGCCCTGTTGATGTGCCCATTTGTGTTTTGACTCTAGACCTTGCCAGCATAATTGCTTAGCCTGATTCAAACATCACTTTTTATAGGGTCTTGGAAGGGAAGTATGTCATCATTCCTTTCATAATCTATTCTTCTCCAGGCCTACTTACAGCATGGAGACCTCAGTTCTATCTATTTTACTTTTGTCCAAGTAAATTATTTTGTTGGTTGAAAAGAAGCTGGGAAGTTTTAAGAGGCATTGTACTTGAAAGCAGCAATATTCCGTCCCTCTCACATCAAGCTCCCTAGATAGTGGACATCCTAAGTTGGTTCTGGCAGTTGTATGAGAGAGTGGCTAATAATAAAGCTTCCCAGTACTCAGAGGGGTAGAACCGTGCCTGATTGTCTTGTAGTTGGCTCAAATGAAAACCACAGAATTTTTAAAAAGAATTATTTTATCTTTAATATTGAAAGTAATCATGTATATTTTATACTTTTCATCTATCCAAAAATATGAGAAGAGACTGCATTCAGTGATTAAGCCTTACAAGTAAAATCTTAAGACTGGATCCTATATATCCTCTACCCTGCTTCCACACCTGCTTTCCATGAAGAAGTGCCCTAACATGATAGGGTAACTCATTTTTTTTAAAGATTTCAGGAGAAAGACTTCTTGGTAATCCATACTAATGTCTGGTGGCATAACCAAGAAATTATTTCTTGGGCCTAAACAGAGTAACTCAATCGAAGTCTTAATCTCTTTTTCCCAATTTCAAAGTGTGGTAAGAAACTTGTGCACTTAAACTGCTGTGCCACTTTTAGCATTTTCTTCCTCGAGACCAAATTTTAGTGGCTTTATTTTTAAATCCTCAGAGGTCTTTATTTCCCGAACTTCTTCATCTTTGCTCTTGCCTGTGACTCAGCATATATATATACATATCTAAAATGTAGAAAGCCAGGAATAAACATAGTGCTATTCTAAGCAAGCAGCCAGCTCTGAGTGTAACTAAACAGTTTACTTCATGGTCCTTATCTGTTGGTATGCCCTAATTTCATGTGAAATTTTTAATATTAGCACTATGTGGTAGACTCTTACTCAGTTTATGAATTTTTATGACACCAGAAATATGTGCCAAGTTAATTCATTTCAACTCACTGAATTAATTAAATGGCTATTATGTACAAGGTGTTAGAGATTCTAAGACAAAAATGAAGCAGTCCTTACCTTCAGAGAACTTACTGAGGGGCTGTAACTTACAAATTCTCATTTGAAGGGATGGATAGAAGAGGAGTGGGGCCAGGGGAGGATTAAGAGAGAGAAAGAGGAAAGATGGAGGTGGGGTAGAGAATTCTGAAAGACTCCAGGAGTACATTTCAGGCATGAAATTCCTCTGCTAAAGAACAAAGATAATACAAGAGGGTATATTGGGTTCAGGGGAAAAATACTAGGAGGTTACTTTATCTGGAACATAGATTATGGGAAAGGGAATAATATAAGATATTTAGAAAGGTAGGTGTTAACCATATTGTAGAGAGCTTTAAATGCCAAACTGAATAATTTGTGTATTATCCTACAAGCAATAAGAAGTCCCCAAAGTTTTTGAAAAGGGATGTACCATGGTCAGACTTGTACTTTGGGAAGATTAATTTGGTAGCTATGTGGAGAATGGACTGGAGGGAGGATTGACTGAAAGTAGAGAGACCAGTTAGGCAGCTCTTGTCATATTCCTAGTGAGAGGTGGTGAGGCCTGACCTAGGGTATTTGAGAGCTATGGCAGAGGTAGAATTGACAAGGCTATGTGAGATGAGGGGGAGGGAAGACTCGTGAGGAAGAAGGACTGTACTTTTTCTGTGTAGCCTCAGAAGGCATAACTAGAAAAGGTTGGTTCAAGTTGCAAAGAAGAAAATCTAGGAATGGCGTAAAGAAATGCTTCCTAGTAATTAGAGCTGTCCCTAAGTAGAACGGGCTACCTTAGAAGATAGATGGCCACTGAAGTCTTGTTCATGAAGACTCAGTTTAAAGCAGTGGGTACTAGGTGTCAGGAAGGAAGGTAGTAAGTACCCTTTACAGAAATAAGGGAAATTTAGAGGCGACTAAACTAGAGAAGGCGAGAATGGGTTTATTAATAGTGGGTATTTGAGAAATGAAGTAGGTGGTGGTAGATGACCTCATTTTCTCAATCAAGTAAAAGATGCAAGGGGAATGGTGTAGGAAGAGGAGAAAAGAGAAGAAGAGAACGTTTGCACTGTGATTGGCAATCGTGGAAGAATAAAAAGATTGCCATGTTGTAGTGAGAGCCAAGTTGAGATTAAATATCATAAATTTGTAGTGGATCCAGTAGCAAAAGTTGTGTAACTTATTCCATTGGTATTAAGTAGCATTTAAGTAGGAATAGAGAGGTTGGGTGTTGGGGTCCCTGACAGTTACAATATAACAAGGAGTGAGTGGGGACAAGAGACAAGAGATTAAAGGGCAGAGGATAGGGTTTGGTTGAAGTATTCAGCTGTAGAGTCAAAAATGAATAAACAAAGCTTTTTTTTTTTAAGAACTGCACATGTTTCACAATGTGGAGATCAGAAGAGTGAGAAAAAAATTTCCATTTGATTTTAAAATGTCATGTTATTTGTGAAGGCGAAATTATGTAATCTTGACAAACATGCCCTAGGGATTGATGATACCTTCAGTTAATATGTTTGTGTTTATGACAGCAGCTATAGCTTAGAATGAGCTTGAAGATCAAAACCATTAGAGTAAGACTATTTATGTTCACTTTGAAATGCCAAGTAAGTTGTAGCTCATGGAATAAGCCACCAACCTTACACTTTCATTAGAATGATTTCTGCCACCCTCAAATAAATTATATACTTTCTCTTCCCACCCCCACCCCCCACATCCATTTCTAGATATAGACCAGAACCTGATGGATCGGCTCCAGAGGGTGAATAATACCCTGTCCAGCCAAATCAGTCGCTTACAGAATATCCGGAACACTGTGGAAGAGACAGGAAATTTAGCTGAGCAAGCCCGCACACGAGTTGAGAGCACAGAAAGGCTCATTGAAATTGCTTCCAGAGAACTGGAGAAAGCAAAAGTGGCCATTGCCAATGTGGTAAGTGTTACTGTTGGAGTTTGATGTGCAGGGATGTCCAGCATAGTGACTTGCAGTGTATTTTGTTACTAGGAGGGAGATCATGAACTATTTTTACTCTTCTTTCTATCTATAGGTCTCCATAATAAACGACTTGAGACTTTTAGAGCTTGAATGGACCTTGGAGAGAATGTAGCCTAGCTTAATTCCCTCTTTTTAAAAATGGAGAAACTGATACCCAGGCAGTAGAGAAACTTGCCTCAAAGCACACAGAGAGTCTATTTCAGAATCTGACCCAGGATTTTCACTCCCAGTCCATTATTGCTCTTTTCTTTACTCTACCACACAACCTTCTCTTGATATCATTTTCCTTGATGTCGCTTCATGAAAATAGAACTGTCGTAGCATTGCCCGTAGAGATGTCAAGAAATAAGTCTTGTATTTGTTTTGCTGGTGTCTGTTTCTGTGCCACTGGAAAATCTAGAATTCCTTCATCCTTCTGAGAAAGTAGGAATGATGGTTGGGTTGAAAAAATATCCATTCTACAAGTATGGGGTAGGAGAGACCTGGCTATGTAGCAGTTTATTTGAAGAAGACCCGGGTCTTTTAATGTCAACAAATGACATAAAGTTACTGTCCTCTCTTGGGCTTTCAAGTTGGGAGTAGGATAGAAAGGTATTTATTAAGCACTTATCCTTTGTACACCACATGGATTTGAATTCTGACACAGGGCAGTTGGAAAGGCCTGCTGGTCCTTTGGGTTTTATGGTAGTCCTGATAGCAAGTCCCAGGAGTCCTTGGGGTATTGTGTTGGAAAGGATAATTACTGGTGGAACCTGGATAGGTGGGATTTGGTCTGGGGTCCTTAGGGGGAGAAGGGAATAGAAGGATATTGTTGAGACCAAGAGAGATGTTAATCCCATGGTATTCTGTGCTGGTCAGATCACAATGTGAATGATTAAATTTACTTGTGTGTGCCACATTTTAAGAGGAGCGTTGAGCTAAAATGTGTCTGGAGGAGTATGATTAGGTTGCTGAAGGGACTGGAAACCATTTCATATGATGAACAGCCAAAGTTACTAGAGATATTTAGCAAGGGACAGCATTTTCAATGCCTCTGGACGTCGTGTGTTCCCTTTCCTGACTGTATTCAAGCAGAGGTTGGGTGAATATTTGTTGGATATATGTTGTAAATAGAAGGGACTTATGCTTCACAGGTAGAAGCATTGGGTGGTCTATGAGGTTCCTTCTAGCTTTTACTATTTTGTAGTAATACAAATCTTTGGAAAGGTGAAAATGTTGCTAAATAATACCATTGACATTCACAAACACTTCCCTTATTTAAATTCATACAGTTCAGTTCTCTGTGCAAGTAAATCCTGTTTTTATTTTATTTCATTTTCAGTCAGTTACCCAACCAGATTCTGCTGGGGATCCTAACAACATGACTTTATTGGCAGAAGAGGCTCGTAAACTTGCTGAACGGTAATTTCTAGATTCATGTATTTATTACTAAAGTTTAACCTGTGTTCCTCCCCCACATTTGTGTATTTTTTCCCACATAACCAACTTTTAGACTTCCTTCCTAAATTTTTTTTCTTTTGTCACCATACAATTATTGTTGCTGTTATCCATTCTTTCCTTTGTAAAATCAGTGTAAAATCTCTGTCTTGGAGCTCAAAGTGTTTGGGGGCATTTAGAATATTCTACATTTTTATGTTGACTCAAACATGGCTAAACTTAGGAACTTCGAATTCAGTTGTGTGGTATGTGATGCTGTGTAGATTTCTCTTCCTGTGTAATTTAGTTCTTAATTATTGAAGATACTCATCCAAAGATTCACAGTGGAAAACTTGTGCTCACTCACATGATTCTGAGTTGCTTTCTGAAAACAAACAAACAAACAAACAAAACAAAACAAAAAATAAAAAATGAACGAAGAGGGAATCCATCCATCACACAAAAGCTAACAGCAGTGAACCAAATCCTCCATAATAGTGCCAGAAGATAGAAGAAACCTTTAGGGACCTTCATTGTTGAGATAACATTTTTTCCTTGAGACCCAGTTGATCTTGCATTGAGAGAGCCTTAATGATGCTGAGGTAGCTTTTCTCATAAAGATATAGATAGTGTCTCAGTAATTCAGACTGAGTGGTGTGAAAGCTGGTCTGCCAAGAATGGAATTTTTAAGAAATGTCATTATCTTACTCTGGAATATAAGCAGTATTTTCAACAAGGCTAACAAAGTGATGCATAGTTGGGGGCTTTGGGGACTTGATTTTGTGACTGGATGAGAATGATGTGTAATTAGCATTTGCCATTTGTAATTTGTTCAGTGCTTCTGAATTAATTTCGAATACTTGAATTCAGCTTATCCCAAGTAGTTTAAACATTTACCCCTATATCCCCTTTATTCTGTTTAGACTGTTAATTTTCTAAGGAAATCATTTTGCCCAACAAAACCAGTTAAAGGAATTAAACCTATGCCTAGCTTCTGTCCAGATTATCACAAATTCCAAACTAAGGAGATTTTATTGTATTTCTGGAGTTTTGCTGATTTCAGTGATTTTTTTTAATATAAAGAATTATTCTAGTGTCAGCTCCCACATTTTTAGAGAATAGTGCAAAATTATGTAATGCATACATAATGTAAAAACTCAACTCCTGTAATAATTTTTCTTACTTTGATGTAGTTATTGCCAGCAGTATGTGATTTTTTTTTAACAATAGGATGTTTTGGGATTTTGCTTATTCGCTTATTTCATAAAGATCTAGTTTTAACCATTTATATTATGAATCTGCACTATCTTGATTTGCTGGTGTAACCTTAGAGTTAACTGATAAGTACTTCAGTCATGCTATCATATGATCTGTGAAGTCCCTGATGATTTTGGAAGGATGTGTCTATGCTGTTCATATGTGAAGCTTTTCTTAATATTATCCTACTGTTAGGGGCAGGGTTGTCTTAGCTTGACTGATATTAACATTAGCCTATGAGTAGCATTAAGGCAGAACTATAATCTCAAGTTTTTGTTCTAATACAAGTTTATTTATTTATATTCTCATTGTGATACCTTTGTCCAAGCTACTTCTTGGTAGTTTGGTTGAAATGTCTTATGTAGATGGGATAAGCATATTTTTTTGTGGGGACATTTTTATGGCAGCTTCTGTTTTATGGACTTGTTTTTCTTTTTCTGTCACAGACATAAAAAAGAGGCTGATGACATTGTACGAGTAGCCAGGACAGCCAATGATACATCAACTGAAGCCTATAATCTGCTCTTGAGGACTTTGGCCGGAGAGAATCAAACAGCAAATGAAATTGAAGAACTTAATAGGAAGTGAGTCTAATTTAAAAGTGTTTGATGAGCCCTTTAGATGTGTGTGTATGTTAGTGACAGTGCAACAAGAAATTAAATTCTGGTGTATTTGGAGCATGTTCTGGATGGTCTTTTACTTGTGCTTTTGAAATGTCCTACAGGAGTTAGGTCAGGGAAAGTGGAGCTAAGGCTTTTGAGTCTACTTGATTACTTATTGGAATTGCAGATAAAAGAATAATTAATCAAAGCATTTAAACTGTTAAAGAAATAAGAAATGTAAGAAATGTTAAAGAAATACAAAAAGTTAAAAGAAGCATTAGATAGCCATGGTAGGTATGGAGGCAAGGAGAAAATGCACTGCAGATACTGGTGATTGAAAGAAGAAACTGGTCTGTGGGTTTTAAACAAAAATAATAGGATAAAATTAAATTTAATTATGTATTGATTGTTATTAAATAAAATTTTAACATGTCACTGTCATTTTGCTGTGTTGTATCCTGCCAGTGGAATGGAAGCTCCTTTTTTGTCTTTTGTCTTTGTATCCCAACCACCTTCACAGTACCTTGTACGTAGTAGGCAGTTTGTTGGCAACAGTCAAAACGGTAGAAATGCTGTCACAAAGATTGAAATAATCTTCAGTTCTATTAATATTTACTAATGGTTCAATTAGATAAGGAAAAATATGCTAAAATGTTTCCTCTAATTTACTATTTTTGCTCTTGTTTTTCCTAGTTTTTTAGTCATGCTTTAAATCTACTTTTCAGTATATCCCATAGCTTTCTCAAACTCAACATGTCTAAAATAAAACTTGTTATCTTTCTTTATTATTAAGGATGTAGATGTGGCATTGTGTAGAGCTTTGGACTTGAAATCAGGAAGACCTGAGTTCATATCTTGCCCTAGACACTTAGTAGTTTTGTGACCATGGTCACTTAACCTCTCTCAGGTTGTTTTCTCATATAAAATGGGGATAATAGTAGTACCTACCTCACAGGTTCCTGTGAGGAAGCACTAAATAAATGCTAGCTACTGCTGTCTTTCTCACCCTTCCTCCTTACTTTCCTACTTCTATTAGGGGCACCACCACCCTCTCAGTTACCCAGGTTTAAACCTCTGAATCATCATCATCCACTCTTCATTTTTACTCATCCCCCATGTCTGACCATTATCCAATCCTCGTTGATTGTACCTCCACAGCATCTTTTACTTCATCCCTTTCTTTCCCCTCACACCAAAATCAACCTGACCTTTCACCTAGATTATTACAGTGGTCTCCTAATTGTTTTCCCTGCATCCAGTCCATCCTCCTCATAGTTGCCAAATTGATATTCTTTTCTTTTTTTAAAGTGAGGCAATTGGAGTTAAGTGACTTGCCCAGAATCACACAGCTAGGAAGTATTATGTGTTTGAGACCATATTTGAACTCAGGTCCTCCTGACTGCAGGGCCGGTGCTCTATCCACTGCGCCACCTAACTGCCCCCTCAAATTGATATTCTTAAAGCACTGCCCTGTTCTGGAAGCTTTGGTGATGCCCTAGGCATCTTAGCCAAAACACAAGCTCCTGCATTTGGCATTGAAAGCCGTCTGGCTCTCCCTGTTTTTCCAAGCTGGTTTCATGTTAGTCCCGCTCTCATGCTCTGTGTTGGATGCAGACCAGCCCACTGATTGTTGCTTATGCATGACAATTCTTTTCTTGCCATTGTACTTTGCACAGGCCTTTCCTGATTCCCCATCATCCATCCCATCTCTCTCATCTTCTCAGCAAAGAAGCTTCTGGCTTTGGAAGAGGGAACTCCCTCTCCTGAAAATTCCCTATTCCATTGAAATCTGTGTCTCTCCCTATCCCCATATGTACTTATCTGTACATATAAGACATTGTGTCTCACCTCTACCCTCCTCCCAGTAGAAGGCAAACTCTACCCTTCACTTAAAGAGGTGAGGCTTCTCTCACTTTTGCATAGGACCTAAAAGGAAGAAGCAGTTAATGAATGTTTGTGGGCCGATTGTTTTACAAAGACTCTTAAAATGTCAGTTATTAGTTAAATCTTATCTTCTGTTCCTTAGATATGAACAAGCAAAGAACCTCTCCCGAGATCTGGAGAAGCAGGCTACCCGAGTACTTGAAGAGGCAAAACGAGCTGGAGACAAGGCTGTAGAGATTTATGCTAGCGTTGCCCAGCTAACGCCTGTGGATTCTGTGGCCCTTGAGGTGTGGAGTCTCTGTGCATACACACATACATACGTACATACACACACATGCTTACACACATACACGCACGCATGCACGCGCTGCGCAGTAGAGGAGCCATCAAGTGCCGTGATTATTTTAGAGTGATTGGATCAGAAATCTCCTTGTCCCATTCCATCTAGTAAGCTGGCCACACCTTACAATGCCTGAGCCCAATTATTATTACAAGCATGCCTCACTTTATGCAGTTTCTCTGTTGCTAGAAAGTCATTCACACTTACAGTGTCTGGCATAAAGTTTGTTGAACAAACAATGTTTGTCCAATTGAAGTCATTTTAAAATCTAAATCAGATTTTTAAGTGTAGTAGTGTTATTTAAAATAAACAATAACTGCTGAACGATAGAACCATTTAATCCTATGGCAAAAGCTTTTACAAAAGCGAAATCCTTTATCCAGACAATTAGCCCCCCTAAATCTCCAGCAGCTTGCTCTATATGCCCACCCAGGATGTCCTGTCTGCATCTCTGCCACAACATGTCTAGAACCAAACCTGTCTTCCTCACCAGATCTGCCCTCCCTCTAAACTTTCCTATTTCTTTTTGAGGCATCAATGTCCTTTCAGTGAGTCAGCACAGACGTAGATTATTGGGCTGGGATTCAGGTAGAATTGAGTTCAGATCCTGTCTCAAATACTTAGTAGATTATGACCCTGGACAAGTTACTATGCTCAGCCTCATTTTCCTCATCTGTAAAGTAGGAATAATGGTAATAATAATAATAACAACAACACTTACCTCACTCGGTAGTTCTGAAGATCAAATGAAATTACATAGGTAAATCTTTTTCTACACCTTAAAGCAATTATGTAAATGCTATCTGTCTGTCTGTCTGTCTATCATCATCAAAGTCATCCAGGCTTGTAACCCTTGAGTTATCCTTGAGTCTTCCCTCACTTTTGTCCTACATATTTTGCCTTCTTTTCTCTCCATTTACATGGACACCATCCTAGTTCAGGCCTTCCTTAACTTCTGTCTGAACTACTATCATAGCTTCCTAATTGGCCTTCTTGCATCTGTCCTCTCCTTTTTCCAACCATTCTCCACCCAAGGCAGATAAACTCCTTCAGGCAGAAGTCCATCACTCAGTCACTCCCCTGCTTAAATACCTTTAATAGCTCCCCATTGCCTTGAAGATAGAAAACAAACCCCTCAGCCTCAAAGACACCCTACTGTCTTTCTACTACTTACCTTGATAGCCTTATTTCATTTGACTCTGTGGCATAGATGCTATGCTCTGGCAGCACAGACCTACTTCCCTTTCCCAGATTTATAGATTTGCATAATCTTTATCTGCTTTTTAAGGCTTAGCTGAGGTGTTACTTCTGGGTAGACTTCCATGATTCCCACCCAACCCCCCAGGCTAAAACTGTTTTCTTACTCCTCAAAAGGCACTTTGTCTAGCTCTTTCTTGGGCCCATTTTCATATATTTTACTCATTCATGCATGTCATATCCCACAACGACTCTCCGGTAAAGTACAGGTTCCTTGAGGGCAGGCTCTTTTGTTTTTATCTTTTTGTCCCCAGCTATCCAGCCCAGTGCTGTGTATTGTAACAAATGCTATTGAATTGAATAGAAGAGTATTTATGTAAATCTGTGCTTTAATATATTAGATTTGATTAGAGTGAGCAATGCTAGTATAACACCCCCTCTTACTGCTAAGAAGAATTTTAGTAAAAGGATCATGTCAAGATGCTTTCAATTACATCAAAAAGGATAGAACCATATGTATCAACTCTGCACTCTCCTAATTCCCAACTGTATCTCAAGGCCTGTGCAACTGAATTGTCTTCAGTCTGCCTATTAATGTCCTGGTGAGCTTGTAGACACACACGCTCCCTCGAATACACACAGTGCATGTTTGTGCTGGATTTGTTTGGCATTTTTATGGCACTCAGTTTTGCCATTAAGACTACCTCAAAAAGTCCTAGCTCTCAGATCATGACCTGTTATGTGTGAATTTGTACCATGAGCATTAGGGATTTCTGAACTATACTCTCCAGAAATATCGTTGCCTTTTTAAAATAAACTGATCTTTTTTCTTTGTTTTTTGAAGAATGAGGCTAATAAGATAAAGAAAGAAGCAGAGGCCCTGGACCAAATGATGGACAAGAAGCTAAGGGACTATGAGGACCTCCGGGAAGACATGAAAGGCAAGGAGCTTGAGGTGAAGGACCTCCTGGACAAAGGAAAGACGGAGCAGCAGGTGAGGCTGGTGTGCGAGTAACATAACTATTAGGAGTTGAGGCCAGGATGGGGGCACTGGAGAGGGGAGGAGGTTGTACTAATTGGGCTGCTGTCATTGAATGGCCATGCTTGCTGCTATGATGGCCTGGAGGCTTTTGTCTTGGAGTTTCTCATTGCTCTGTCTTGTGTTTATAGACAGCTGACCAACTCTTAGCCCGAGCTGATGCTGCCAAGGCTCTTGCTGAGGAAGCTGCTAAAAAGGGGAAGAATACGTTACAAGAAGCCAATGACATTCTCAATAACTTGAAAGGTAGAAGAGAAAACCACTGGGACAAACAGATTTGTGATATTCCTTTACTGGGTCACTGTCTTCATGTGACTTAAAGGTGGACACGTATTGATAGATGAAAACTGTCATTTTAAATTTCTTCTGCTGCTTTCCCTCCAATCCTAGAGCACTAAGACTATAAATATAACAAGATTAACGATACCTAGTGCCTTCTGCTAAAATCTGTTTGCGGTTCTACGTTACAGTACTACCCGTTGCCTTTCTTAGATAGAAAATGCAAAAGTAAAAAATATTTGCTCCAGAAGAAGAGATGCAGTCAGGTGGCTTGCGACTCCTCAGCATGTCCATTAGTGGATACTTGAATGTCTTTCACTCTTTTCCAGGCGTCTAGCAGTCGGTCTGTGTTCTGTTTGTTCTTTATTTCCTTGGCTTATGAGGTTTGTCTTGCAAAGCCCTGTGGAATCTCACTACAATGCCTTCCTGATTGTTGGTAACTATTAAATGTCTGTTTAGATTTTGATAGACGAGTAAATGATAACAAGACAGCAGCAGAGGAGGCCCTAAAGAAGATCCCTGCCATCAACCGGACAATTGCTGAGGCCAATGAAAAGACACGAGAGGCGCAGCTGGCCCTGGGCAACGCGGCTGCAGATGCCACTGAAGCCAAAACCAAAGCCCACGAGGCAGAAAAGATTGCAGGGGCTGTGCAGAAGGTGTGTATGTTGGCATCTCCAAACAAAGGGGTTTTTTTTATTCTCCTCAATTCTTTTTCTCTTCCCCAATAATAAAAAAAAATCACATTATCGTCTTTGCTTGAAACAAATTATTTTCTTTCCCCTTGTGATCCTGAGCAAGTCACTTAACCTCTACTGCCTTAATTTCCTCATCTGCAGTAATAGCACCTTACCCGCCAGGGTGGTTGTGAGAATAAAATGAGATAATATTTACGAAGTACTTTTCAGATTTTTTAAAGTTCTATATAAATGCCAGCTGTTATCATTATCTAGCGAGTTAGTACTCAACAAGATACCATTTCAGTAAATGCAGTTGTCCTAGCTGGGCCAAGGGTAGAAGGTCATAAATTGAAGAGATTTCTTTATGTTGAAGTTTCTTTGTTCTGGAACTTAGTTCCACTCTCTTGGAAATCAGTGTAGAAGCTAAGAAATAGAAATTACTAAGATTGTGGCTTATTCTGATATTAATAGCCAGTAATTATTTGATTGTTATTTTAGGCCACTTGAATATTCAGGTCCTTGGTTTTTGTGGGATACTTAGGTGAGAAGGTTATGGTCAGCTTATCTTACGATAAATTATCCAGAGATGAGCATTTGGTTATTAGCATTGCTACAAATAGCAAAATAGAAATAAGGTTTATGTTCTGCTTCCAAGTTGCTTAGGAAATCCAGCATGCATAACTCTTTGGCTTTAAAGAATCCAAAACATCTGTGAAAGATAATTTAGTAAATTATACTTTAAAATTTTTTGAGATTTATGCATTATAATTGTCTCATGAAGAATAGAAGGAAAATGTCTTAGAAGAGAACAAATGAAAAGGGTAATATTTGTGTGTTACACCTAGAATGCCACCAGTACCAAAGCAGAGGCAGAAAGAACTTTTGCAGATGTTACGAGTTTGGACAAAGAGGTGGATGAAATGTTGAAACAATTACAAGAAGCAGAAAAGGAACTGAAAAAAAAACAAGATGACGCTGACCAAGATATGATGATGGCAGGAATGGTGAGTGATTTGGGGTTTCTGTGTACCTGGTCACCCATGAAGCAGGGTGGGACTGCTCAGCAGGAGCAGGAGCTTTTCGGAAGACCAAGTACAGTCCAGGCTTCTACCCTCTAAGCACTGGCTCAAGGGCTGGATGGTCTCAACCTTCCTGGTGGATGTTTGTGGTGCAGAGATGCACAGCTCCATAGTTATTACTCTCCTATACCCCCAAAAGCTGGGTACTGGAGAGGGGAGGAGGGGAAGAACTGCTACAGTTGTGATATTTTGGAAGATGTCCCCCTTCATTGTAAATATCATCCCACAACTTCAAGATTCTTCCCTTCACGATGACATATAGATATAAAAGAGCTTGTAATATCATAAATAGAAGTCTTGTGTATATGAAACCCAAGACAGGACAGAAAAGAGATTCTTCTTGCTCTGTCAGAGCCAAGGTTTATGCTTTTGAAGGACTTTATTTTAATTCGTGATCAAAGAGGTGACTTAAATATGTGAATTTAGATGAAAAAATGATCCTAGTATAAGTATATATTTCTAAATAGGCACTTTGACGGAGCTCAAAAGACCTTTCTTGTCTCACTACTTAGAAGAAAGACATTCTTATGTGAGAGTTAATTGGCTAGAAAAAGGAAGTATTATGCTTGTTAATACAACAAATCAGCTGTGCTTAGGTACTCTACTTTCCATTTTCCTTAATTTCCATAAAAAGATGCATTATGGCAAGTAGAAATCCTATTGGATTTTCTTTTTGGGATGTGTATTTTAAGGGTTTGACTATAAAAAGTGTGTGTGTATAAAGTTTGGATTGATTAAAGAGAAACATTTAAGTTATGTGAGGAAAATAACATTTTAAAATAGAACTTAAGATAGCTAAGGAACATTAGACGTAGAAAGGACCTTCGAAATTTATTTAGTCCGATCCCCTTGTTTTACAGATGCAAAGACTGAAATCTGGAAACATGTTCTCTGATCTCTGTAGCACCTCTGAAGAGAGTTAGTTGGACAGACCTTGCTACATTTGCTGCATAATTTTGGATAGCTATTAGGCTGCTTTAAGTACTTTAATATTTGGAGTGTAGTGAGAGAGAAATACTGTGTCATGGTGGTGTTTCTTGTAATTGAGAGCATCTTCCGAGAGTAAAAGAGCAGTTCTCCAGAGAGCTTCTCGAAACCTAATAAAAACCCATTGGATTGGGAACAGTAACAAAAATATTATTTCTTATGGAATTTTCTCTGTGTTTTTTGTTGTTGTTTGTTTTCTTTTGTCTCTCTCAGAGGAGTAGGTAAGGTGCTGAGAAGCAGCATGGTCCAGTGGAAAGGGCACTGCACTGGGGACAACGGCTTGAGTCTGAATCCTGGTTTTGTTACTTGTGACCTTAGGGTTGTTTCTTACTCCTTTCGAGCCTCAGTTTACTTATTTACGATAATGAGAGAGTTGGGAAAGGTGGCCTATAAGATGCTTTACTAGACCAGTGAGCTTTGGTGCTAAATCTTGGCAGATTTCTAGATTGCACTATTAAATAGATGGTTTGGGTATGCTTATGGGAGCTGTGATCTGGGAATCAGCAGGTGAGCTCATAAAATATGTCCTATCAGTCTGACGTTATTTCCCATTTGCTCCATTAAGGAAATGTCAGGAGCTTAGCATAGCTAGATCATACTGAAACATTTGATGGTCTTTCCTTTTGTCTTTATGGAGAAAATCAACATTCCACAATTCCGTTCATAGATATGGACCATCGTCACCCCACGTAGCCAGTCATATCTTTTCTTGTACATCTCCACCACATCTCTTACACCTGGACCCTTCTCCTCATATCCTCCACTTTAGTTCATGCTATCAACACCACTTGCTTAGATTGTTGCAGCTGCCTCCTCCTTGGTCGCCCTGTTTCAGAGCTCTCCTCACTCTCGGTCACTCTTGGTCTACTCCTCTTAGCTGCCAAAGTGATTTTCCTAAGTGTAGATCTGACCTATTGGCTCTCAGATTAAATGTGGACTCCTTTGTCTGGTTTCTAAAGCCCTTCACATTATGGGCCCCACCCTATCTTTTAGCCTTTTTTATATATGATTAGTAAGCCCTCCCCAGCCCTCAGTTGTGCAGTCCAGCTAAAATGGCCCTTTCTGTGTTCTTCACAATCCTCCATCCCCCCATCTCTTTGCCTTTGAGCTGCCTATCCACCTCCACTTCATAGAAATCACCAACTTCTACATGAGCCCTTTCCTGATCCTCTTAATTCCTTATGCCCTCCATCCCCAAACTCTTGTATTTGTTCTTTTAGACTTGTTTCTCCCTTAGAATATTAGCGCCTTATATGACTAGGAGTTGTTTTTCTTTGTATTGGAATCCTCTGTGCCTAGTATAGTTCCTGGTTTATAGAAGGTGCTTTTAAAATGCTGATAGATTGATTGCCAACCCTGAGAGAGGTTTTTAGTGGAATGCCATGGGGTTCTTTTATCTTTGATTCTATTCTAGTCTGCATTTTTGTCATTGAGTTGGCTGAAGTTATAGGCAGTATGCTTATCAGAATTGTAAGTAATACTAAACTGAGGGGGAAGTATAGCTCATATATTGGATACCAGACTCAGTGTCTAAAAAGATCTTGAGGGAAGTGGATGAATTAGAGGCTGCATCCAAATTGATGAGATGACATATCCATTTGATTTGAATAAGATTTAGCAATTAAAAACCCAGAACAAAACGCCAAGACTTTTGTGGACAGAAAATATTGGAGGGTTATGGTGATGGGAAATTCAGAACAATTGAATAAATACAGGCTCCAGTTATTAAGCATTTCAGATGTCTTACCTCTCAAAGAACAAACAGTGCTTTGGAATGCCAAAATGATTTTCAGAAATACCTATTTAAACATAACAAATGTCTCTAAGGTTCCAAATTGGACTTTTATTATCCAAGCCTTAAAAATTGGAAACTTGAAAATCAAAGCTGATGTGTAGTTTTCCCCATAGTCATGGTGAAAATGTTTGTGGAAAGAGACTAGAGTGCTCAGCATTTTTAGATATTCACCTAGACGTTCCTCTGATGGTAATTTTGTAAAGTGTTTGTTTTTTTTCCCTAGTGGCAAAATACCCCATAGATGGAGTAGCCAAATTTGTTTATGTAATCTTTTCCCATTAATATTATGGAATTAATGAACTGAAAAATAGTCCAGCCCAAAATACTCTGCCCTTAGAAGGATTAGAATTTTGAATCTCTAGAAACAGTGGGGTCAAATTCCAATAGAACTGGATCCATCCAGGCTACTTATTGACTTAGAAAACAAAAATAACATTATGTTGTATTTTCATTTATTTTGTCAAACATTTCCTAATTACATTTTAATCTGGTTCCTTGCATTAGGATTTTTACTAGCTTTGAGTTTGATACCTCTGTCTTACTAGCTTTGTTTCAAGTTATATATGCTTTCATTTACTAATTAGAAGGCAAAACAGTTCTCTTCCCATATTTAATTAAAATTTAGGGGGTATCGAAATAAAAATTCCAAAAATGAACCATTAAAAAACATTATTGGTTATCTGAGCTAGAGTTCATCATGAGGATGACAGAGGACATAAATAGAAACTTAGATTTAGTGGTCAAGTAAAATTTTTTAAACTACAAAAACCTTAAGTTTGATGAAAAGAAGAGAACATGCTGATTTGGGACAGCTGCTGAAACTTAAGAGGAGGGGGTAAAACTATCCCTTTGTACATTCTTTATTCTGGATATTTTCTTGTGCCAATCCTATAGAATTATACTCTGTTATGCAGCTTTCTGTCATGTTCCCTGATGAACATTTGGAGCCCTGCAAAAGGACTAAGTGATAGAAATTTCAAAATAAAACACAGTAAAAAGTGTACTGTGAAACATCAAACTCTCATGTCAGGTATCTCAGAATCACTCATTTCTATCCTTGCTACATTTATTTGCATCAGTGAAACCATCTGTTTTCTAGTATTTTAGTGGCTTCCTCTTTGATCACAGTTTCCTGTGACTCATGTACATTGTATTTATTCAAGTTACATGGAATTTTCCCTAATAAATTCACCTTTAGGTTTATTCTGAATCTGAACAGTATTGCCATAAATGATTTAATCTTAATTTAATTTTCTTTGGAGGAGTGGGGTGAAGAGATTTATTTAGTTATGAAAATACTTAGGGTTAGAACAGTATAGTTCTAGCAACCATGACTTCTTCGATAATCCTACAGGATTCACCACCCCCACCCCCCCAAATGGGCTACAAATATCTTGATTTATTGAGAAAGGTGACAGATGGGACTAGTCTTCATCTTTAAAAGGTGATTACAGAGAGCATGAATGTTATATGAACTGTATGTTTACCAGTATTGCTATGGGATGGATTTTAATGATTCAAACTTCCTTACTGAATGATCTAGAAAGAAGTCATCTCTCTGAAGAGAGAAATTGGAATTTTGTCAGCTTACAAAGAGAGTACAAATCAGAAAGTACGGTCTTTCTGTGTACTGAGAAAATAAAAAAGGAAGGAGAGTAAAGCCTATTGTTGATATTGACATATTTCACACACTTTTTTCCTACAGGCTTCACAGGCTGCTCAGGAAGCAGAGATTAATGCAAGAAAGGCCAAGAACTCTGTTAGTAGCCTTCTCACCATCATCAATGACCTCTTGGAACAACTTGGTATGTAGTTAGGAGTATGAACACTTCAAACACCAAAAAACACAGAATCCAAGGTTTTTTTTGATGCTTAAAGCAGATTATATGATATAGGCTTATCTGATCAAGTTGCCCTAAAATAGTTCATTAAATTTACGCTGCATAGTGTTTCTTTAAATTGTCTCATGACACAACTGTCAGCCATCGAAGAATCTTTCTTAGAAGGTCAGGAGTGGATAGGGATGATGTAAAGGGGTTTATTTCCTTTAGAAACTACATCTCTTGCCATATCACTACCTTACTTATTAAGCTAGCATTTCATTAAATGCCTGCTTGGAGCTCTTAATAATAAAGGGCACACCCAGTTCACATTGCTAGTGCTTTCTCCTCCTCATTTGAACCAGTACAACAATTCTAGTATAGTGAGAAGAGCCCTAGAATGAGAGCCAGGAGACCAAGTTCTTGTTTCAGATTTTCCATTAATTAATTGTATGAGCATGATCAAGTCAACTTCTATGGGTCTCAGTATTCTTATTTGTAAAAGAAGAGGATTGGTCATTAGGGATTAGGTCATCTCTAATGTTCTTTGATGATCTAAAAATTCAGTGATTCTAAATGTTTATTTTATAATAAGTACATATTAAAATAGAAACTTTCTCAAATTGTCCTACCTGGTGAACGACATCAGTGTCCTGGATAGAATGATCCATTTAAGATGAAGGGTCTCAATCAAAGGATTCCTTCAGAAAAGTCCTAGACCTGGCATCCTTGTCCAGAATACCTCTTGGTGCTCACACATACATTTAGATGAGGAAATGAAAACAGATGATGAAAGCTGAGCTTGCAGGAAAACTTTAATATCCTGGAACATTTTTAATACTGTTTAAGATGGAGCAAACTTCATTATGAAGCAAAGCTTTCTTGGGCTCTGTAGAAGTGGGTTAGGTGATTAAACTACCAAACTGTGTCATTACAAAGGAGTTCTACCTATAAGGGAGTCTTAACAGCAGAGAGAGCTTTATCTTCTATTTTCTTAAATTAGAAGGTGTTTGGAGTCTGTTTCAAGCAGCCAAAGTCATTAGTTTGCCAGCAAGAGGAACAGCTGTTTTATGATACTATGTTTTCACTGCTTCACTAATACTTAAAAAACAAACAAACATATCTTTTAAACTCTCTCTCTAAGTTTATTATGGAAGACTAACCTATCAGAAATTTTCCCCCCTAGATTTTAAATCAAACCTAAATGCACCAGCATTCTTGGACTGGAGGGGGTAATTTATTTTCTCCTTCTCCTTCCAATTTCCCCTAAAACATTGTAATCCTGAGAACTGATCTACTTTGCCTGGAATAAATCTTTTGGGAGTGAGAAAGTCTGAAAGTATACTCAACAAACTAAAAATTATCATGCTACACTGGATGCCACTAAAATAACAATGCAGTCACATATGCAAACTAGATTAAATGTTATAGCTGTCTTTCCATTATGGAAATTAAATGACCTTTAAAATTCACACGAAAAGTTTGAGGTCCAGAACACTTATCCCCAAATTAGAGGATTTTGGTCATTGTTATCTTATCAATAAACCTGACCTATATAATAAGCATTTAATAATGCTTGTTGATTTGTCTTGAGAGAATATTTTACAGAAAACGGAAGTAAATGTTTTCTCAAAACCAATCAAACAAGTGTTAGTTTGTGTGTTATGAGTCATTCCAGCTGGATTAAAGTCAATGTGTTTATACTTTGTATACATTGTTTATATTCCATGTACTGTGTCACTTATTTAGAAGTCACGTTCTGCAGGCTCCTTCTGCCTGGTTGAAGCTGCCATGCTTAGTTTGTTAAGGTCTTCAAGGGATGTGTCTCATCCTACTACTGAGTCTTTTCCTGGAATTACCACTTGTCTCTGTATTTTCTTACTCTATAGGGCAGCTGGACACAGTAGACCTGAACAAGCTGAATGAGATCGAGGGCACCCTGAACAAAGCCAAAGATGAAATGAAGGTCAGTGATCTTGACAGAAAAGTATCTGATCTAGAAAATGAAGCCAAGAAACAAGAGGCTGCCATTGTGGACTACAACAGAGATATTGAGGAAATCATGAAAGACATTCGCAACCTAGAAGACATCAAGAAGAGCTTGCCATCGGGCTGCTTTAACACCCCCTCCATTGAGAAACCCTAAAGGCATGTCAGCAGGGCGGGGGCGGCCTTCCCGCAGTGACCGGTGCAGTGGTGGCGAGGCTGTGGAGCGCCTTCGCACACAGATGACCTTCTTCAGACCCCTCCTCTCTGCTGCTCTTGGTCGCTGTTCTTTATGAACTAGGAAAAGTTGCAAAGTTCAAAGAGAGGCAAATTAAATTTCTATCTTTGGGCATCAAAGGGTTTTCTTTTATAAAGTCTCTCTCTTCCACCCTCTTCCTACCTTACCTACAGTCTCCCTTTTGATTTGCACAAGGACACAAAGTGTCCTGGATTACAGTACAGTGGTACAGATGCAACTGTGCGTGAACCATTGTATGACAAGGCGCAGGAAGCACATGCTCTTGCTTCTCTAATTGCCACCTAAAAGACCCTCCTCAGCCCTAGTCAGATCTCTTCATTTTTTTTTTTATGAAGGAAACAGTGGCTACTAAAGTAGCAATGGAAAGGCTTGGAGAGCCCCACCTCCAGAGAAAGGAATGATCCTCTGGAGCCCTGCCCCTCGTTCAGCAGAATTTTAAAGGAAATCAACCTCCCTGTGCCAAAAGTAATGTCCAGTTAGAATTTTGGTAGCAGTCTACCAAGTGTTTTACCATCTGTTCTGAGTGCAATACACTGAGCCACCTGCTGATTTTAAAAAGATGCTGTTATTTATATTGTTATTTAGCAGCCCCCAGGACAGAAGAAGTGGGCTTAAAGTTTTCCTCAAAAGCCTCTCATGGCCTGAAAAGCAAACCATTTCCCAAATTTTTGGGTAGTCAGCTAATTCTCTAGGCTGGCAGCTTGCAAGATGGGAATCTGTTTTGCATTCACCAAAACACTTGCATCCCTCTGTGTGAAGTTAATATAGAGAGATTTTATGTAAGAATGAAATAACCACTGAAGTTTTGTGTTTTGTTTTTTTTTTTTAAGGAAAAATGAGTCAATACTTAGCAGTTTTTTGGGATATATAATAGTTTTGGAGGTAGTGTTAAATCATCAGGCAGAATAATTGGTCACTAAGATCTTGGTTAAAAAAAATCCTTTTTATTCATATCACTTACAAAAGGATAAAAATTTTTGCTCATTTGGAATTATGTCAAGTTCCCTTACATTCTCCTGGAGAGAGATGAAATTCTAAACCCTTTAGTCCTGTCTTCTCAGTGTTCCCACCGTCAGAAATCAAAGAGTACCCTGTTTGTGTCTAAACCTTGGTGGCTTATCAGTTGCACTCTCTGTATGTCCCACAACTGCCACCATCATCTAGAAGCCTCCACCTCATAATTTTCACCTGTTGCAAAAACTCTCTCTCCTTTATGTTGAGGGAAAGCACTCACGGGGAGCTTCCTAGTCGGCTTTTCCACTTTTTATCCTCAGCCCTGTGATTTTTCTCCATAGATCACAGTACAGAGGCCCTCTTCTTACGCCCTGACTCCCTGCCTTTGAGATTCATATATAGCCTTTAACACTATGCAACTTTGTACTTTGCGTAGCGGGAAAGAAACTATTATCTGACACACTGGTGCTATTAATTATTTCAAATTTATATTTTTGTGTGAATGTTTTTTTGTTTGTTTTGTTCATCATAATTATAGATTAAGAAATTTATGTAAATATACTTGGTCCTGTTTCCAGAGTGATAGTGTCTGTTCTCCTCTTCCCTCCATATTTCCTTTTAACCAGCACAACAATTTGCATCACGCTTTCTCGTGCCTCTTACTGTTTCTTCCATTTATAATTCCTCTGGATTAAGTATTCCCCTCTAGTGCCCTCCTTTGTACCCACTGCCTTGTGTTTGCAGTATTTGTAATCCATAGTATTGGTAGATAACTGTTTACCTGAACACACGATCTCTGAAGATAAAAGAATCCCTCAGACATCCCCCAGATACAGCACCAGGTTACCCTGAACAGTTACATCTGCAGACTATAGAGTCCTTTGTGTCTGTTATGTAATAGCAATGCAAAACTGACTTGGGTGTAGTAGAATTAGGGAGTGCTACTATAAGGGTCTGCAGCACTGTTATGGGTCCAGGTAGAAGTGTATTTCCTGGATGTCATCCCTGTGTGGGTGTATGTGAAATGTGAGAGCTTAACTGTTAGATTTCCATTAAGGCATCAGGGACAGTGCTATAGGAGGGTAGATGGGGGAGGATACTTAGTCTTTGAATATGCCTCTCCCCTTGCTATCCCCTAGGGCATGCTAGAGTTTACCAAAAATTCTGTGACTTGGCATTCCTCTGCCCTTTGACACCTTTGCATCTCCCAGGCCCCTCTTGCTACCATAAAACCAGTTGCTTTTTTTACGCCAAGTTTTCACATCAGTATTTCCTGACCAGCTTTTGTAGTAAGGTGGTCATATCTTAACACTCATCTCCTGGTCAAGGCTGCAGGAAAAGACAAGAGAATCTGCCAGCATCGATTTCCTCCCATCTTTTCTACCAGGTGCACACCAGCTAGTCCTGGGCCGAGGTCAGGGATTGTTGGCTTTTTGATTTTCTTTCCTCACTTCTGTGGTGGTATGGTGTTTTGTTTTTTTTTTAACAGAATTTTATTTTTTAAATAAAGATTCTTTATAAGAAAGTTCTTCAATTGCACCCCTGCATTACAGCCAGTATTACATCTGTCCTTTGCATAATGGCATTGACAACATGGCTATCATGGGGAATGTATGAACACTGCTGTTCTTTGCCTGGAATTTGCTCCTTTTTGATCTTGACTGTGGCCTTTTTTATGTGCCTTCACTTGAGTTTCTTGCCTTAATCTCTGCAGTCTTGCTGTCTGGGAAGGTGAACAAAATGCAACACTTGGCGTTTTTTATGTATAAAACAGTATTTTTATTTATAATAAAGTCTGAATATTTGTAACCCCTCATATACTTGGTGTTGTCTGAGTATGACTTTGTGGGGAAAAAAAAAGAGAGGAACTTTGTTATAGGAGTAGAAAAAAATTTTAAGTGGTAAAGAATAACGGGTAAAAAAATCTTGTTAACATGGATCGTTTTCTGAAAAGGTGATTCCATGTGGCTTTATCTTCTCCAGAGACTTGATAGCGAATACCATGTTGACTGATACATAATAGCATTTTAAGCACTTTACATATAGTATCTCGTTTGATTCTCAACATAATTTTGTAAGGTAAGTACCAGAGTTGTCCCCATTTTACAGATGAAGAAACAGAGGCTCAAAGAATTTAACTTAACTGTCCTTATGGTGACACAACTAGAAAGTGTCACAGACAGATTTTAAACTCAACTGTCTCCTGTTACAAGGTTAGCACTATATCCACTACAGTAAATCAGAGTATGTCTTCCAGTGATGAAGATTGAAAGAGATTTCAAGGTTAGGGAAAACTTTGTAAATGAGGGATAGGGGGCCCTCATTAAATTGCCTTAGTGATTTTTCCATTTGTCACACATTCTATCTGCATTCGAGAATAGGATACCCATGTAACCCACTCTGACAGAAGAGCTGGCTAGTGTGTTTCTCCTTTAGGAGAAGCAAGTTCCAACATTCCCTGAGATGAAAGGGTATGTGTCAGTAAATTGGTAACTAGTGCCCTCTAAAGCTTTCTCTGAGGAAATTTCCATAAGAGATGCCCACAGTATGTCCCTACATGTCTCCCTTAGTTACGGTCCCACCCGGAGCGTCAATCTAAAGAGTACGCTGAACTGTGGGGTTCCCTAGCAGAGGGATCTGAGCCTCAAGTTTCTAGGTTGTCTAGATTTATTTGTAGCTTCTGTAAACACCAATAAGTCTTAATGCTTGATCTTAATCCAAATAGTCTAAGAAGTAACATTATCTATGAGCCTTTATGGGGTATCAAAAAAAAAAAGTCAAATGTTAACTTCATCTTTCCAGCCTTGTAAGATCTAGAAGTTCAGTGACACTGGTGAAGAAACCAAATACAAGCTGAATTTTCCTCAAAGTGTTAAAGGACATAAGTTATTACCTTTATTACAAATGTTCTTCCTAAATGTGCTTTTCGTTTCCAAAAAAAGTGATTTAAATGCTGATACTTACTGTTCTTAGGTTCTGAAGGTAGTAGTTTTAAACTTTGCATTTATGCCAATATGTCCTTCTACTTCAAAGGTCAGCAATGTCTTAGAGGTTGGCTGCAACATAATCTTCTGATCCCCAATATCACAAAAGTTTTTTTTTTCATAAGCACCTATTGTATACGGAGCTCTGTGCTATGTGCTTGGGGAGATAGAAAGTCATGGTATCAAAGCTTATGTGCAGAGATTAGACACAAACAGGAGTATAATAAATGATATTACATGATAAGACTTTTAAAACAGTGTTGTGTGAGATACAAGAGGGAAGGGCACCAGAGATCAGGGAAGAAAGGCTTTGTAGTAGAGCATTCAAAAGGATGTGCATTTAATTTTCCTCATTCATTTAAAAAGCTTTTACTGAACACCGGCTATGTGCGAGGCACTGGGGATGTAAAGGCAATAACCAAATAGTTCTTGCCCTCAAAGAGCTTACATTCTATTGGACAAGTCAGAATTAGAACAGGGTTTCCCTAAAGGGAACCAGTGACACTGAAGAATTTCATCTTCTTTGAGAGTAATGTGTTAACCCCCTGCTGTGTGTGGTGGGGTATGCATCAGCTTCATCCCATGGAAAAGAAAAGAATTTTTAAAATTCACTAAGATGCTAAGCTTAGTGTGAAAAAATTATGAATTTATTTAAGGAATTAGTAAAGATTTTCCTTGTTTCTTCCAATCAGAATTAAATAAAGTACTATGGTTTTAGAATTATCAGATATATATCTGGTATATTTGGGACTTGGTTGGCATTTGGAACCCTGTAGCCAATACAAAATGAGGTAGCTCATTTTATCATTGGATCTGGAATTGTAGAGATTTTAGAGGTTATCTGAAAATGATATTCTTAAAGCACAAGACTGACTATGTCACTTTCCATGCTTAGTAAACCCCAGTGGCTCTCATTACCTCCCCTCTGTTAAGTCTTCACCACTTTGACCTTATGTACTTTTTTAGCCTTTTTATAGACTACTTCTCCTTCATATATTCTTTGACACAGCCTTCATCCCCTTTCTTACCTTGGCACAGGCAAAGGTAATATGTTCTCTGCTCAGCGTATGTGAGCTACCTGCTACGTATGGCCTTTCCTGATCTCTATACTAATTGTCCCCTCCACCAAATCACCGTGGCTCCTTGATGCAGGGACTGTTTCATTTCTGCCTTTACATTCCGGTGCTTAGCACATTGGCCAGCATATAGTAAAGTACTTAGTAAACTAGTCCAATGTCATGACTTTACAAATGAAAAAATGGCCAGAAAAGATCATATGGAGATAAATAATAGAGCTAGGGTTTGAACTAGGTTCTCTGCCTCCAAATCCAGTGACATTTTCTACAATATGAATGAAAGAAATGAAAGAAAAAGCATTTATTAAATACTTATTATGTGCTGAGCATTGGGTATCCAAACTGAAAAATGAGAACTGACATTTTCCTTAGAGTCAATATGTACAGGAGGATTCAGCTACAAGGTGAGTGAAAGGACTTAGCAATCCTAAAGCTGCCACTGCAGGTAGATGGTAGGGCCCAGAGAACTTTTGAGATCTGACCACTGAGCTTCTCCATCTGCCTGGCATGGAGAATGGGGGATGGGACTATCGAAAACTTAGCAGTTCTTTAATCGAAGGAGGCCTCACATTAACTACAACTTCTAGTCCTGCTTACAAGCACCAGGCTGTAAGACCCTACCTCCACCATGTCCAGGCCTTTAAGAAAAATACCTTCTGCAACTTTTCTTTCATGGTGTCCTCTCCAGTTCCTGAGTACAGGCTCAGGCCTGTCCCAGAGAAGGTTTAAATAAATAAAATTAAATGCTTATACAATTAGTTAATATTTTTATATTGGTATACATTTTAGAAGACATCTAATTATGCAATGTATGGGTATAACATTGATTTACATTGATGAAATGGTAAAATGTGCTTGTGGTTATAGCTGTAATAAGTTGGGCATTAGGCGGTTTGCAGAAATGTAACATAGCTTATGAGAAAATTGATTAACATTGTTTTGATTTAATAGGGCCTTTTCTAGATACATAATCCACTCTAAGTATATAGAATGAGAAGATTTAGAACTAGAAGGGATCTAGTCCAAGGCCCTCATTTACAAATTGAGGGACCCTTAATGAGGGCTAGGTCTCACAAGTAAGTTGAACAGGCAAATTTTGAATTCAGATCTTATTATCCCAACTTAAGTGTTCTTTCCATAACTGCATGCTACATAGGACTGCCTATATATAATATAGCCTGTGGTCTAGAGCCAAAGTTCCAAGTTTTCATGAATGGAATTCTGTCTTGAAGGATTCTCACAAAAATCACTTCTCTCATTCCCCAATTTCCCTGGGAATACCTAAATTTGGCTCATTGTTAGATCTTTCTGTTGAGAGAAAAAAGTCCCTCAACCCCTGTGCAAGCACTTAGGTTAAAAAGACAGAATTTAGGACAGACTTTTATATAATCTAACCTAACCTGTGTATTAAGAAGCTCTAATCATTTGAGGAAATCCAGGAATAAAATGGGGGAAGCATGATGAAGAGTATTTGTGAGAGGGGGGAGGAGAGTGGGAATTTGAAACCAAAAATAAAATAAATGAATTTTTTGAAAAAGTATTTGTGTGAATGTTAGTGGAGGGAGAAAAGGGGGTGATTTTACCATTTGAGGTTAATGGAGATTCCCTAGACAGACCTAACATAAAGGTATGAATGATACAGCATTAATGGGAAATTTTAATTATCCAGATATCTGCAAGAGCAAACTCAGTGGGCATCAGTAGTGTCATGTGACAGTCCCCAAACCAAAAGCTAATGCAGTCTTGGGCTGCCTTGAAAGAAGCATAGCTTCCAGGAATATCAGGTGATGCTTCCTGTATTCTGTTTTCATTAAATCTCATCTGGAGTATTGGGTTCAATTTTGGATGCTACATTTTTGGGAAAATAGTGGTAAGTTAGAGAATGTTCAGGATGGGCAACTGGGATGGTGAAGAGCAAGGAGTTCGTGTCATATGAGGACCAGTGGTAGAAGCTGTCAGTATCTGGGCTAGAGAAGACTCAAGGGGGGCTCATAACTGTCTTCAAGAATTTGAGGAGCTCTCATGTGATGGGGGTTTTAGGTTTGTTTGACCCCACAGCATAGAACCAAAAGCAATGGATGAAAGTTGCCAAAGGGCCATTTTAGGCTTGATGCCAGGAAGAACTTCCTCACAGTGAAAAGTCAGAAAGTGAAATGGGCTGCCTAGAGAAGCAAAAACTTGATGACCACTGGTCAGCTGTGTTAGAATGTAGATTCTTTTCTTGATTGGATTGGAACAGATGGTAGCGGAGGTCCTTCCCAGCTTAAGTTCTAGACTGGGAATTGCAGAGCTCCCTTAAGGAACTCAAACTTCTCCCTGAAACAAAGACCAATATTATTAATAACAGCATTCCACTTGTGTGGTGGTATGGTTATGAGCCATAGAACACCAAAAAATTAAAAGTTAGTATCACGCAGAAGGCAATGGAGAAGTGCATGGTGGGTGTGAACAGCCCGTTTGGTAATACGCAGACAAGCATAACCCTAAAGGGAACCCCAGGGTCACAAGTCTGTGAACAGTTTGTATGCTCCAGTGGTATCTTTATGTTGACAAGAGAAAGCAAGAAACGCCCACAACACTTTGGGTAGAACCCCCTCTCCCACCCTGGTGAATTTATGGAAAGATGTTCTCATTCACTTATTGATTACCCAGACAGGAGATGCACAGGGCACAGATGAGTGTCCTAAGATGGACAAGCATGAATGGATTGCGATATGTATCCCTGAAGGGAAATATTTGCATCAGTGATCACAGATCCATTCGAGTATTAGTTATTGGGACTTCCTGAGGCAGAAACTCCTTTTGCCAGTGGAAAATATCAGCCTATCTCTTAACTTGTAGCCTTAGAGAGTTACCTGGGGGCAATGACGGGTTAAGCAATTTGCCCACAATCACTCAGTTTTTATATTAGAGATGGGACTTCTGACAGAAAAGGACCTGGCCTTCCTAACTCCAAGATAAGTCCTCTATCCCCTACTCCATTGGTATGAAACTCAAATAGAACCAGATCCCTGTGGGCTGCATATTGACTTAGAAACCCAACTTTTCATTATCTGCTGTTGTAGTGTGTTTTTATTTATTTTGTCAAACATTTCTCAATTACGTTTCAATTTACACTTGGGGTTTGCAGGTCACCTTACTATGTCTCTTGCCAGAGGGTCACTTTCTGAGTGTTTTGAATATCTTGTTATGTCCAGGCGAGTTGTCCTTACTTTGCTAAGTTAATTGATCAGGGAAAACAGTCTATCTGCCTTCCTGGCCAGAGTCTCATGATGCATGTGGGTAGTTCAGAGAACACCGCTTGGAGGGGGGGAGGGGTGTGAAGGTGGTTGACTATTTTGGTGCCGATTACAAGCTTCAGGGTTGCTGAGCCAGCTGGCCAAGATAAAGTATTGGGACCATGTCTATGATTTTGGTGATTACATGTTAACACGATCAGAGAGGATTATGTTACGACTTGCTGATCTTGAATGGAGCAGACTTGACGCCCAGACAGTCTGTTCCCTGTGCTGTCTCTGGTCTGATACCAGAGAATCAGACCTATCCCAGAGATCAAATCTACTTTTCCGTATGGACTCCAATTTAGGGCTCTTTTCACGTGGTATAGTACGTTGCTGAGCAATGAGTTTTCCTTGCTTTGATTACTGTTATCCCTTCCACATAGCAACCTTCCCCATCAAGGTTTCCATATATTTCGGGTCGGCATAAGAAGTTAAATGGGAATTTGGGGGAGCTTTTGCAGAAGCCACAGACAACATGGGAAGGCCAGCAGATAGAAAAAGTTTAGAAACTCAGAAATACATAAAATATCTGTATAGTATTATATAATATCAACATACTTTATCTTTTAATACTGTGAACACTCCATAAAAGAAAAGAAGAAATTCAGACTTCTTCTCTGGTACAAAGGGAGGGCCAAAAAATTTTACAGCAATTTTCCAGATCTTGGGGGTGCCACACCCTAACCCCTATGACTTGAGAAGGGATAACTGTACTTCTAGCAGACGTTAGGAAAGTGGCATGCAGCACTGTGAAGACGGATTATGTTTGTATATAACTTTTCAAAGTGCTTTTGCATGTTGTCCCTTATCTGATTCCATCTTCCCCACTTGTTGATAAGGCATCTGAGATATTGGAAGATAACAGAGGTTGGTTAGGAAAGACAGGCCAGGCCCTAAAAGGAGTGCTAAAGCTTAAACAGAAGCTAATGAGGAAAGCTAAGGACAACATTCAAATGGGGCAAATTGGCTTAATTTTTTTAATGTTGTGATTTAAATCTTTAATATTAAGCATTTTAAAAATGTGCTTTCAGTGAACCAAGAATGAAATGCTAATTTTGTAAAAATATACACATACAAAAATGTGTTCTCCATTTGAATTCTAGGGGAGAAAAACAACCGAAGTAGTGCTTCTGGAAATTCAAGTTTTCATTTTAATTACTCATTTGATTTATTATTAGCTCTGTGAGTTACACATTAAAATTTAAGTAACCATTTATTATTAGAGACGCCTTTATAAATGTTCCGTGCCTTTGGTAAAAGGTTACTCAATGAATGGCTATTTCCCTTCCACCTTCTAATGAAGCAGCAGTATAGATTAGTTTAAATTTTATTATTAGAACTGGACTTGGTGGACCTTTATTTTATCAACCTCTTCCTCCCATTTCCCCTGCCCCGTTTTGTAAAAGAGTTGGTTAGAGCTATATTGGCGAAGCTTTTTAATAGTCAACAACAAGATGAACTGGGTTTAGGCTTTCGGTGACGATTGACAGTATTCGTCTGAATAAAGTGATCTGACCTATCCTCAGTAGCAAGAATTCTCCTAATAGCTTCCTCAAAAGCTGCTGCAACATTTGTGGCATCTTATGCACTTGTTTCAAAGGAAGGATAGTTGCCATTGTCCCTGCACCAGGCCTGGGCTTCTTCTGTAGAAACTTGTCTTTCATTTATGTCAATCTTGTTACCCAAAATCACAAAAGGAAAGCTTTCAGTCTCTTTGACATCTGCATAATAAATGAATTCTTTCTTCCAGTTGGCCAAGTTTTTGAAACTTTGAAAGTCATCTACATTTAAAAAGTGATGATTGTCCCGCCATTGTTGAATGAAAAGATCTTTTTACTCCAAAATTCCAGGAAAACTAAGTATAATTCTAAGGGGAAGGAAATGTATCATTAATGAAATAGAGAACTTCCAACCATTCCCGATGAAAAGACTAAAGCTGCATAGAAACCCTTAAATTGTTCAATTTAAGTACGCCATCTGTATTACCAACATTGCTCTGGTCGTGGCCCGAGACAGCCGAAGGCCGCACCGGGGACAAGGGGGCGGGACTGGGGTGTGCGAGGGAAGAAAAGGAGGAGGTGCCGCGGGTAGCGCCCGGCTCCAGCCCCAGCCACTTCCATCTAGAGCGGAGGGCCAGCTTTAGTTTTCAAAAGCTGTATTGGAAAAAAGGGGATCAGAGAAGAGATAGAACTGGTGCTCAGGGTGGATAGAATGTCAGTAACTATGGATGGAAATGCTGCTTGGTTTTTGTTTTTCTCTTTTCTTTCCCAAGGAGAATGATATTTAGATTGGAAAAGTCAGAACAAAATGGCTAATAGGGATACAGATAAGTAACTGCAGAACCTACTAGCCCCTATTGAATTCAAGTCACCCAGCCCAAATGACCCAGATATCCTTGGGTGCTGAAGAAACTGACTTATGAGACTAGGAAGTCAGGGTCAATGATCTTGAAAGACTGTAGAGACCAAGAGAGGTATCAAAGGCAAATACCTTGGTTCCATCTCCTGTTCCACCCTCCCCAAAAATGGAAGGGGGTGGACTTTGCAAATTATAGGTCAGTGAGCTTGACTTTGATCCTGTGTGAGTGGGGGAGAGATCAAGACTATAGTATCAAAGTGAAGGTTAGTGATTATGCAAAAAAAAGGAAGTAATGACTACAAAAAAGGGGCAGCTAGGTGGCAAAGTGGATAGAGTAAGGGGCTTGGAATCAGGAAGATTCGTCTTTATGAGTTCCAATCCAGCTTCAGACACCGACTAGCTGTGTGACCCTGAGCAAGTCATTTAACCCTGTTTGCCTCAGTTTCCTCATCTGTAAAATGAGCTGGAGAAGGAGATGACAAACCACTCCAGTATCTTTGCCAAGAAAACCCCAAACAGGGTCACAAAGAGACAGACACAACTGAAATGACTGAACAGCAGCAGACTATGAAAAGCCAACATAAGGAAACTCCCTACTAGTTGGAGACAGCCTTTTGGACAATTCTAATTGTTAGGAAGTTGTTGTTTTTTCTCATGATGATCTAAAATCTGGTTTTCTACAACTTCCACCTCCTGGTTCTAGTAGTGTTTTAACTAGTTGAAGACAACAGTTATGACCCTCTTAATCCTTCTCTTCCGCAGACTCAACATGCCCCATTGCTTCAAGTGGTCCTTATGACCACTTATGATGGTTTTTAGTCCCCTCACCATCCTGGTCCCATTCCTGGGGCTGCATTCTAGTTTGTCAATGTCCTTTGTAAGATGTAGTAAATGATAATGGAATATAGTGCTCCAGATGTAATTTGACCAAGGGAGTGTACCCTCTCTCATGCCCCAATTCCAGTTCTAGAACTGGAAGTGTGTCTTTATAGAGCTAGAAGTTCTTTACTCAAGACTAGTCATGCCCTTAGTGATCCTTAAAAAAGCAAGTCACTCTCTAGGAAGTCAGTCAAGGAAGGGGGATACATCTGAGGACTATGAGCTCTGTGAGTCAAGAAAAAAAACAGCTATGGAAGGAGAGCCCAACTCTTGAGAGGGAATCATTCATTCCTTGCCTCTTGGGGAGTTAAAGGGGTTTCTCTCTTCCCCTCAAGTCACTATGGATCAGGTAAGAGGGCACACATAGGCAGTCTGTTAAGGAAGAACTTTTTTTTTTAGCAGAAAGTTAGTTCTTACCATTGGGATTTGAGCTTCCAGGATGAACAAACGAGTAATCTAGCTGAGAAACCCGCTCAGCAGAAATGCTGCGTGAAGACAGAGTAGTGTGAAGGCACAGCAATAAAGGAAAGGTCGTTGTGGCCCTGAATTACCAGAGGTGTGAGTTGTCTTTGCTATGTGTGGTCCCACTCTTCCCACAGAGAGGTATTCGGTGAGTTTGTGGGACAGTGTGCCCTAGATTTGTGGAAAGAATGTTCAAACAATTTGTTCGTATTATTCCATTTTAGTAAATGTGTTGGGTTTTTTTTTTGTTTGTTTGTTTTGGTTTTTTGCATCGAGCTAATTGTGTCTCCTGGTTGACTACTAAAAGTAGGTAAACCAGTAGGGGCTCATAAACTACAGTTTCGGGAGTGTGAACTCACAAAATACTTGAACCTGGGAGAGTCACCCTCTGGAGGGATTCAACATGAGAGTGTGAGTTGGGGGCAAGCTGGTTTCTGGAGGTTGGGGGGCTACATGCCTTTTTAATAAATCCATGCTGTTAATTCCTTGGTAGCTTCAGTTGCTTGAGAGACACAAGGCAGCTTCTGTAATTCCCAATGAGATTGCTGGGTGAAGGCAAAATGAGCTATAGAGTTATTATTGAGAAACCCTCAAGATGTAATCGAAAACCATTGATTACACCATCATGTGTTCCATTCCTTTGTCTCAGGGACACTGAGAAGGTCGTATTCCTCCCCCCTCCTCAATTCTTCAATAATTACAATCTCTAATTCACTTATTGATTACCCAAACATTGACACATACTGATCTGGAGCCCTAAGAATTATTTCTGAAACTTCTTTTTCCTGCAATTTTCTCTGGCAAGTCACTAGAGAGCACCTCTTGCTGCTTTTCTGTCTATGTTTTAATTTCTACCTTCTTTGGTACCTGGTTTGTCAAATGTACCAGACATTCCCACCCCCCTTTCCCCTCCATTTTAGATTAATTTAAATTCCTCTCAATCAGATCAGCCAGTCTCCAGACAAATAAAGTCTTCTCTCCTCGACTTAGATACCTTCTTCCTGTGTTTTATACCATGGTTTTCCAATACCGTCTTAGCCATCTATTCACTTTCCATATCCAATTTTCTCTTCTAAGGTCCCCACCTTCAATAGGCATAAGTAATGAAAACCCTACCTTTCAGTTCCCTCCAAGATTTCCAAACCCTTAGAGAGTCTTTTCAACATCTTTCTGACAGAATTATTTGGTCCCTGTGGGTTACCAGCAGGGAGCAACAGTTTTCAAGTCAGACAAGTTTCAGGCATGTCACAACCCAAATACATACCCTT
This sequence comes from Vombatus ursinus, assembly GCF_900497805.2. Lineage (NCBI taxonomy): Eukaryota > Metazoa > Chordata > Mammalia > Diprotodontia > Vombatidae > Vombatus > Vombatus ursinus. The sequence continues at coordinate 23,098,671 of NW_020954567.1, forward strand.
AAAAAAACAGCACACCTCTGGATTATACATGTCAGATTAACCTATAGCCCCATCTGTACCTCTCAGAAGGGAGCTGCCCACTAAGATGACATTTTTCCTGTTCCTGAGGCCAGTAACAGATGCTCTTGTTCTAGGCACCGTCTTTAAAATCACTCTTCTCTTCCTGTGGGGCATAAAAAAACTATGCCTTCCTCAGAAAATCCAGGTCTGTCCTCTGTGGGAAGAACCTTGTACCTATTCCATATCTTTAGAATGCCTAAAGGTATTTCTTCTCTTTTCACCCTGGGTCGTATTCTTCCAATTTGTAACCTTTTGCAAGAGAACTCCTAAGTTTCCAAGAGGGATCTCCTTCTGTTTCTTTAGCTTTTTCCTTAGCACTTTTTTTTTTTTTGGCCATCCTGATGGAAAACACTTCATCATCCCTGATATTTTATGTATTTCTGTTACTTTCCAGGGATGCTATTCTAGGATCCCAATATTAGGGAGATAGGTAAAGCAGGAATTCAGGGTTCCCACAGGTCAGGTTTACAAAGCCTAGCCTCTCTACTCTGCATAGAGAAAAAGTCTGGCAAATTCCCCAAAGTTGGAGCCAAATTTGGATTTGACAACATTTAGGAATATCTCACCAAGTCCAAGACCTTTTGAAATGATGGAAAACTATGACCTTCTTCCAGTCCTGTGTGGGAGCCCACCAAAACTTGATCCTTGCTTTCTCACTGGTTGCCTCCCTGCCTTCCCCCATGTAGTAGTTAATGTGTATTTTTACTTTGTTTCCCTAGACCCCTTCATGTGGAAAACTCTGTGACCTATAAATGAAACTGTATGACTTTCTTTTTCATTGGTTTTAGGGTTTTTGTTTTTTGTTTTGTTTTGTTTTTGGTGAGAAAACAAGAATACCTACTTGAGGAACTAAAATTATTGACCTCCTCTTATCTTGAAAGCTAGCATAATATAGGGGATAGGACATTGAATATGTAGTCAGGAAGGCCTGGGTACAGATTGTAGAAGCATATAAAAAAATATTTGTTTAATGTTGTTTAATATTAAGAAATAGAGATGTATTTATTTGGCCTAAAAACCTTTTCCGGTTTTGTCCCCCTTTTGTGAGTTAGTGAAGGCCTTTTTTCAGGGAAATGGCTTAAGGGTGAAAACCAAACCTTAAACCTATTAAGATCCTGGCATTCCTCAGCCCCTGAAGCCATTGGCTTGTGACCCACTTAAGGAGAGGAAGTGCCCTCTTTTCCATTTAGAAGGAAATGCTCTGTAGTGTTATGAAAAGATTGAGACATTGATCAAAGGGAGGAGATCCTTGCAATTTTTGAGGTAAGTAGTCAGGGAAAGAATTGGGTAGTGACTCTTGTTCAGGAATGTTTACTCAAGATGGTGCTTTAACATGTTATGACATTTTCCTCGTTCAAGATTCCTATAAATGTTACATCAAATTGTCTTGAGTTAGAGAGATGCTCAATGGCATGGAAAGACTATGCCAGTTTGGACTAATACTCTTGGATTGAGTGTAATGTTAAATTAATTAAGCTGTTTTCGATTGTTAGACTTTTGTCTAAAAGAGAGCATAGTATTAATATTTTTTCTTGGACAAGATGCCAATCAGACACCTACTAGCTATGTGACCTTGGGCAAGTCACTTACTATCTCTGTGCCTCAGTTTCCTCATCTGTCTGTAAGAGTGGGATCTAAGTAACCCTTCCTCATTTTAGCCTTACCTTAACTAGATGAGAAAATACCTCAATAAAGTACTCATAGTCATTAGACAAAATGTAAAAGAATTATGTTTGGCCAGGCTGAGGAAATGTGGACACATTCCCGGGATCATTTAGAGATTATCAAATTATCGATTAAGTTGATAAGGGATTGATTTCCATAAAATGGAGTGAGCATGGAGTTCTAGCTGAATCCTCTAAAAAGGAACCTCCTGAGCAGGGAGGAAAGTCATCAGCTTTGAACCTGGCCAGGTTTCCTTCCCTTCTCCCCACCCCGGTCTTTAGCCAGAGCTGGACTTTTCCAGCTTTGAGGTATCTAAAGTACTTTTCTTCTCATTGGTATCCTAGTCCAGGGGTGAGGAACCTGGGGCCTCGAGGCCACATGTGGCCCTCTAGGTCCTCAAGAACAGCCCTTGGATTCAGTCAAAGGACTGCACTTGAGCACTTAGAGGGCCACATGTGGCCTCAAGACAGCAGGTTCCCCACCCCTGCCTGGCCTAATTTCCCCAGGACAGCAATGGATGACAGATACCTGCACCTGGAGCTAAGGAGAAATGGACACAGCCTTACTGTGCCTAAGGGAAACTTCCTGACACCCCCAAATGGGAGAAAAAGACGTCTAGTGGTCAAGACCAGTTGCTATTCCTTTGACACATGTTTCTAAGCCTAAGTCCATTTTCCTTATATTCTGTCCATACTTGTGGGAGAGGGTGTCACATATATTTGGGGGAGGTTTTTTATCAACTCTTCTTAATGTACAACCTTAGTAAGTACTCCTTTCTAAAAGCTACTTATGGCTGGCTGATTAAATTATTCCCAATTAATAATCTTAGATGGGGGCTTGAGCCAATGGAATTTGAGAAAGTCACTACATTGCCTTTTTTGGGGGGTAGCCCTAATACTCTGAAGAGGAGTTATCGTCAACCTGACTCTGGGGACCTGATTCATCATTGCGAGGGGAGTTGGATAAGGCTCCTCAGAGCCTGTAGGGTCTATATTTAAAGTAAAGAGATTGGACTTGATGCCTTCCAAAAATCCCTTCTAGGCCTAAATCTATATTACGCTCCTATGAGCTCCTCTGGAGAGTAATTCATTCTATCCTTTCCCTCAGAAAAGAATGAGACACCTACCTCAGTGCCTATGCTGTTAAAGGTGTCAGCAGCATTTTTCCTTTGAATAGCAGTAGACTGGGGTTATATTTCATTAACCATGTAATCAGGTTTGTCTGATGGATGTGCCTGAATAGAAACAATACTATGGATTTTTTCCCCATGTCCTTTTATGGGAATATTAGTGAAATATATTCAGCTATAACAAGACAGTTCCCAACCATGGAGAAAGATGTCTAACTCTGAGGACATTTGGTTGAAAAGACATTATCAAGTTTAATCAACTGATCAAAATGGTACAAAATACCAGAATGACTGAAATGTTTCTGTTACGTAAAAAGTATTGAAAGACTGGAGCAAGCACGATATGATGCATTGATATCAAACAATAAGAAGTTAAATTTGCAAGGATAAAACATATTTCTTTTTGACTAAGGATTATTCCCAAGATCGTGCATTATAGTTAGGAAAGAAGGGAAGAAAGGCTTGAGGAAGTTACCCCATTCATTTTGATTTTATTGTAATGACTAGTTATTTAGTCTTGGCAGAGAACATACTATAAGTTTATTGTTCCATTAGATTGTGAGTTCCTTGAGGGCAGGGACTTGTCTTTTGCCTTCTTTTGTATCCTCGGGAGCTTAGTACAGTACCTGGCACAGAGTAAGTGCTTAATAAATGTTTCTTAATTGATTGATAATTGCAGTTGGTTCTTTGCAGGATAGAAGAAAAGATGGAATTAATGTTCTTTAGTAAGGTTTTCTAAAATCAATATAGGATGGGTCCCACCTGACTCTCAAACTCCCTGTCACCTCAGTTCTAATATGAAGTGTTTTGGGTGATCAGAAATATGACTCAAATCCCCATAGAGGACGTTCTGTATTAAAAAAAAAAAAAGACTAGGACCATAAAACAAATAGCAAAACTTTAAAACATTAGGGTTAGTTAATAAGGTTTGATAACCCTAATAAATGAGTATAAATTTCCACAGATTTCCACTATGGGAATCATTGTTCTAGGGTTCCATTTTGTCCAGACTGTCGCTCCTACCTCAGTATTCCTTCAACTGGTTGTATTTTTCTGCCTTCTATTTTGTCCTCCCTACCCCTACTCCCTGGCAGTCATTCCTCTCTTCTCCCACTGCTGCCATTTGCTTTTTGTCTATGAAGGTACCAAGGTACGAAGGTAAGGTTTCTCTTGCTGGGGCTTCTTCCTTAAAAAGAGTGCTGTTTTTCTTATGTGACACAGCAACTCGCCTAATCAATCAATTTTCAGATCTTTGTTAAGTCAGGCCCACAATCTCACCCAACTGGTACGCCAAGAGGTTTCTTAGACTGATAGCGATTTTACTACTACACCCTTGCCCTACCTTCAGATTTCCTTGATATTTAGGTTGGGGAAGTAAACTCCTTCCAATGCCATTATTTCCCTGCTAGCACCAAGGCCAAGCAAATTGCTTTGAAGCTTTGATAAACCTATAGGAGACATTTCACCACTAACAAAGGGGGGAACAGAATTGACGACTTGTGTTCCTGCCATGACATTCAGGTCCCTGTCCTCCTTACATCTATCTACTCCAACATAGGGAAAGGTTAGTTCTATATAAGAGGGGACCATGTTGGATCTGAATAAAACAAGGCTAAACCTGGAGAGAGTTAACTCTTGGCATGTTGAAAAAGTAAAAGCACTGGTATCATAACAAAATAGGGAAACTTTCCCCAAAGGAGATAGTGGACTTTATTGGTTGTATGGTTTGCCTTTTAGTTTTATAAAGACAAAATATTGAATAAGATGTTTATTTTCCCTACAAGAAAGTCACACAAGAATTTATAATCCCTAACATCTAACTTGGACAATACTGTTTGCAGTTTGTATGTGTGATGTTGTTATTGTTATTCTCATCTTTATTATCTTTTTTAAAAAATATTATTGATGCCTCTTGTCTTTCTAATATTCATCTTTCACCTCCTTTTTACAATCTTTTATGTTCTTGTGGTCATTGTGTTTTGTTCTTGGTTCTATTTTGCTCTGAATTATTTCATAGAAATCTTCCTGTGCTTCTCTGAATTCCTCGTATTTGTCTTTTCTTACTGGATGATAATATTCCATTACATTGATATACCATAGTTTTTCAGTCAGTCCCTAACTGGTGAACACTCACTTTGTTTCTGGTTCTTTGTTTACACAAAGAGTGTTTTTATGGATATTTTAGTAGCTGTTGGGACTTTGTTTCTGACTTCCTTGGGTTACCTGTCTAGTGGTGTGATCAATGGGTTTTGAAAGAAGGGTATGGACACTTTTTTCCCCCATAATTCCAAACTGATATCCAAAATGATTAGGCTATTTCACAGCAACATATTAGTGTGCCTCATCTTTAATTTTCTTGTTTGGCTTTGCTATATATTTCTGCTAGGCTTCAGTTAACTCAATAAACATTTATAACAACCCACTGTGCACCAAGCACTATGCTAAACACTGGGGATACAAAAAGAGGCAAAAGACAGTCCTTGCCCTCAAGGAGCTTGCAATCTACTGGGGGAGACAACTTGCAAACGAATATATGCAAAGCAAGCTAGAGGAAGGATAAGCAGGAAGTAATTAAAAGAGGGAAAGCACTGGGATTAAGGGGTTAAGGAAGGCTACCTGTAGCATATCCTTTTCTTGTGATTACTTGAAGTCTCGATATTTCTTTGGTTGCTTTTATAATAATTTAATCCTTTGAAAGATGAAGGAAGCTTGTGGGCAACTACTATTCTGGGTTTGATTCCCACCAACAAGGAGGAGCTGATTGCTAAATAGAAATTATGGGAACTCCAGAATTTGTAATAGGAAAAAGGAAAAAGGAAATCCAGGCATAGAGAGGTAGAGGGGAGAGCAGAATTCAAAGGGTCCCAAAGAATCCATATATTAAAATTCTACAGAGGAGTCAACCTAGAAAGTATGGAAAGCTCTCAATAATAACTTTTGAGAATACTAAGAGAAATAATTTTGATGAAGAAGTATTGTGATACACTTGAAAGAACACTGAATTTCAAGTCAGAGGCCTTGGGTTGAAAGCCATTTATTGTCCCTATAAACTTGGCAGACTTGTTTAGTCTTTGAGTTTCATAATCTGTAAAGAAGGAAGTTGGAGTGGATCTCTGGGATCCCTTCCAGCCTTCTATCTACAGTCCCTCCTGGTAGAATACCTAAGCAGGCACCAGACTGCCCCTTGTCTTCAGTTAGGGAGGTGAAGTTAGGAATGCAACCATGCTAATGGAAATCTTAACAACCAGCCAGCTGCGGGTGTAATCTAGACTGTTAGCCTCTTCTCAGTGAGTGCCTAAGTGACTAGGAAATTCAGCAGGCTGTGTAACCATCGAATCAGAGCACTCAAAGTGGGAGGCTGTGCCTTGGGGCGGACAGAGGGGGAAGAAAGGAGACAGAAGAGAAGTGGACTGGGGGAGGGGCAGGAGATCCAGTAGGGTGGTTTGTTTTTTTTTTTTAAAGTGGGAATGGACTAATACATCCTTTTAAACCTTTAATTTTGTGATTCTTCTGGATTATTCTAAGTTTTGTCAGGCTTCTAGATACCGAAAAAAGTTCTGCTCCCCACCTGTTTATTTGAAATTAGGTCAGAGGAAACGGACTTGATTTTTTAAGATCTATTCCAGCTGTAGGATACAAATTGTAACCCTCCCCCTAAGGATGACTTGGGATTCCCCCAAAGAGCAGTCTTGAGATGTTGCAAGTGTAGGGAGACATACCTGCTGACTCTCTGAATGATTTAATAATAAAAATAGCTAGCATTTATATAGTGCTTTAAGGTTTGCAAAGCACTTTATAAATATTATCTCTTTTTATCCTCATAATAACTCTGGGAGGTAAAGTGCTATGATTGTCTTCATTTTACAGATGAGAGAACCGAGGCAGTCAGAGGTTTCTTACCCAGGGTCACACAGTTGGTAATTGTCTGGATTTGAACTCGTGTTTCTGGCTCAGGTCCAGCATTGTATACACTGTATCCAAGTAGCTGTCTTCTGAGAGGGAAGAAGGGAAGAAAGGAAGGTGGGGGAGAGAGAGAGGGAGAGAGGAGAGAGAGAAAGAGAGAGAGAGAGACAGAGAGACAGACAGAGACAGAGAGAGACAAAGAGACAGAGACAGAGAGACAGAGAGAGAGAGACAGAGACAGAGAGACAGACAGAGAGACACAGAGAGACAGAGAGAAGCACAAACTTTGAATGGCATATGGGAGGTGAGGGACCCAGAGTTATGGGCCTGTGGGGAGGAGTCAGCACCCCAACATGTTTCTTGATTTCCAGTGCCTACAACCCCAGAGACTGTTAAGAGTGGACTACTCAGGTGACCGTGTTCTCTTCTTGGTTGAGCTGAAATTTCATCTCATTCCTGGGTCACAGAGTTCTTTTACTCTTCTATATTCTGTCATCTAAATTAAGCTATATGGCTTTTCCGATTACTGTTTTACTGCTTGCTTTGATAAATCAGTTTGCTCACTATCCATGATTGTCTTTGTGTAATAAGTATTTGGTGGGAAGGAAGTTAAACTGGGAGAGATTAGACTATTACCTTTCAGGTCACTTAGGTGATCCCCCCCCCCCCCCCGACCAAGGCAAACATCTAATGAATGATGGACAGATGTAATTCCAAGCTCCACAACCCCATTGAAGTTAGCAGAGTGAAGGAGTGATCACTAAGCCGTGGAGCAGGTTATGAGCTTCTTGGCAACAATACTTACAGGAAGTTGCCCAGAGCACTAAGAAGTTGGTCCTTGCCTAGGGTCACACTGCCCATGTGTCATGGAATTCTGGCACAGGGGCAGGACTGGCTGATACAGTTTGTCTGGCTAGTGTAACTTCTCCACATGGAGGGTGCCAGGGAGCTTGCTTACAGTAGAATGGTGCTGATATATAAGCTTTTAAAACTTAAAACTGCAATAAGACTTTTGGGACACCCTGTACTAAGGGACACACTTGGACAGACCATTGAGTATTCATGGGCATTGTATAAGTGATTCTGGTTGACTTAGGAGGAGCCTTTTTCAATTGGCTGCATGGCTAGAACTGTTGGCATCTTCCCAAAGACCTGAGTCAACTTTAGCCATCTCTTTAGTTCATTCCTATCTGGGGGAGCTTAGTGACTCATGGTGTCTGTTGGATGTCTTGCCTTCTTCGCCTTTCCTTTCCTTTCCTTCTCCTGTCCTGGGAGACCTAGGCCTGGTATTACAGTCAATGCCCTGAGGAGCAAGGAGCAATATTTGGGAGTGACCTTCAGGACTCCAGGCCACTGGAAGGACTCACCTAGCAGTCTTGGTGGCACTAATGCTATGTAGGAACTGAAATATTTGGAGCCTCCCTGGTATAAGGGACCCCCTAGACTGAGGTGGTATAAGGGAGAATATGCCCCTGAGGTCCTGGGGGAAAAGCTTGTCTATTACAGTTATTCTTACTCTATCTCTGATGTTACTAAGTGGTGAAGTAGATAGAGCACTAAGCCTGGAGTCAGGAAGACCTGAATTCAAATCCAGCCTGCAACACTTACTAGCTGTGTGACCCTGGGCAAGTCATTTAACCTCAGTTTACCTCAATTTCCTCATTGGTAAGATGGGGATAATAATAGCACTTACCTCCCAGGGTTGTTATAAGGAACAAAGGAGATAATATTTGTAGAGCACTTAGCACAGTACTGGCACAGGGTAGGTGGTATATAAATACTACCTATTATTATAGATCTCTTTGTAAAAACTACTCTATATTAAGTGGTTAAATGAAATTGGGATTCTAGTTAGAGGTCCCTACCAAGGTGGGGGTGGGAGGGGTGTGTTGCATAGCCAGTGGGGTCTTCAGCTGATAGACGTAGAGAAGAGCAATATCCCAACCTCTCAGGGTTACTCCCCCCCCCAATCCTCAGGGGAGATGTAGGTGACCTGGCCCTGAAAGAGTGGGCCCAGGCTGCATATGCTACAATTGTCAAAGACTTGAACCCAGGCCTTCCAAGCTCAGAGGTTGACTCTTTATCCATGGCTCCCCTTAAATTGCCTCTACCTTGAAAATCGTATGGATTTCAAAGATTGCCAAGTAGCTTTACCTCGATCTTCTCTGAGCCTCATGAAAAACCCTAGGAAGTAGGAATTATGAGAATGATTATCCCCATTTTCCAGATGAGGGAACTGAAGCTTAGAAATTAAGTGACTCACTGATAAGTCATACAGCTAATCAGAGGAGGGGTTCAACTCGAGTCTCTCTGATGCCCAAAGCCAGGAGTCTCCTTTCCCCTGACTCCCCGCAGCATCTCCATCAGGGAAAGCTGAAGGTTCCTCAAAGACCCTGCCACTTAATACGGGCAGCCCTGGTGAAGGAGGTGCAAGTTTGGAGCAGGGCAGATGCCTTCCTGCTATGACCTTGGTGTGTCCGCCTGTCCCCTGGGTGTGTGCTGAGGAAGGGCAGACATGACTGTACTTCCCTTCTCCCTGTGACACCTCAGCCACAGTCTAGCCAGGTAAACCTGCTCAGTGGTGCCTGGCGTCAGAGGGCGCGGCTTCAAGGAATGTAGCCAGAGGCTGCGGAATCAGACATTAGCTGGATCTGGAAAAGGAGCCCTGAGGCCATGGGCTCTACAAAGCAGCCGACGCTTTGCTATCTCTTCCAGTTAGATGATAGGAAAATAGATCCGGAGCTGGAAGGGTCCTCAGAGATCGATAGTAAAGACTAATAGTCAATAGTAAACATTTATGAAGCGCCTACTATGTGCTGGGTACTATGCTAAGCACTGGAGAAGAGCTGGAAGGGACCTCATGTATCAACTAGTCAATAGTCAGTAAACATTTATTAAGCACCTACTATGTGCCAGGCACTATGCTAAGCACTGGGGATACAAATGAGAAAAAATAAAGACAGTCCGACCCTTTCATTTTGGAATTGAGGAAAATGAGTTCCAGGTGGTTACGTGACTTTTCCAGGGTCACACAGTAGAAAGCATCATACGTGGGATTTGAACTCAGGTCTTCTGACACCTGGATCAGTGCTCTCTTCCACTGTATAACCATGTTAAACTCATCATAGATGCATTCTTTTTTTTTAAATTTTTTAAAATTTTATTTTCAGTTCTCCACCACTTCCCCCATCCATTGAGAAGACAATAAATATGGATGGAGGCCAGGTTTAAGAGTTCACCTATGGGTAACACCTCCCCCCTCCCCCCATACACATATACATAGACAACATTCTTTGAACTCTAAAGAGCTATATAAATGGTAGATAGTATTATTATTGGTCCAAACATTGGAAAGATTACTTTGGGAACTAAAAGCTCTTTTCCCCCAAACAGCATAACAGATTTAAATGACATCCTTCAGGAGGAATCTGGCAGGCTCCTTCTTTTACCGCCCCCCCCACCCTGATTCTGCTGACACTGTTAGTCCACTACAGTGAAGAGCCGATTGCAAAGCAAGTTTTTTTCTCCCTGAAACGTCTGCCAAATGGTGTGGAATTATGGCTGTGCCTGATGGTTAGAAGGCATCTTTCACAGAAGAGTTTTAAAGCTCTCTGCAGGCATCAGAGAGCTTATCATTCAAACCTGAGAAATCCTGTGGTTTGGAAGCAAGAGGCATGGGGGGAGGTGTTCTGTAAAGGAAGTCTGTCAATTCCCCTTTACCAGGGGTACCAGAGGACAGTAATTTTTAGTGTCCATTGACCTGGCCACAAACTGAATTAAGGACCTTTCCTTTGCACAGTAGAAATCCATCATGCAATAAGTGTCTGCTACATACCAGGCATTATGCTAGATGCTGGAGATACAAGTAAAAAGGCTGAAATAAAGCTCATTCACAAGGAATTACGCCTACTGCACTAAGACTTTTGGGACACCCTATGTGTGCTTGTCTGCAGAATTAGAATGTTAACTCCTTGTGAGTAGGCACTTACTAAATGCCTATTGATTGATTCCTACTGTTGCTAAAGCAACTGTAGCTAATGCTAACGAAGCTGTAATAGCTTAAACTGCACTAAGATTTTGGGGAGTACCCAAAAGTATATAAAGATAGACATCATAAATATAAAGCAAATAAAGACAAACATTCAAAGTAATTAAAAACAAGGCAGTTGGAGAGTGAGGGCACTAGCAGTTGTAGGGGAGGGGGTGGGAAATCAGGAAAAGCTTCATGGTGTTTGAGTGGTCTTAAAGGAAAGATGCACAGAAAGGGAATGCTTTCCAATCATGTGGAATGACCAGTTCAAAGGCTCACAGGTGGAAGATGGAGCCAGTTTAGCTGGATTGCTGAGTGCAGGGGAAAGGATAACATCCAATGAAGCTGAAAGAAAAGAGGGTGGGGGCAGGTTGTGCAGGGCTTTAGAAGCTAAACAATAAATCACTCTAGTGGGGTGCCATGAAGTAGATGAGAGTTCAGTAAATATTAACATAGGATCATGCAGAACGTCTTCTGTGACCCTCATGTTTTCCATGATTCAGGGTAACCCAGCATTCAAGAAGTAGAGGGGCATTTTTCATCTTAGATTTAGCCTTTCTATTTTGTAGAGAAGTTAAAAGAAACCCAGAGAGGTTAAGTAATCTAGCCAAAGTCAGAGCTTGGACCCAGGTTTCCTGGCTCTCAGATCAGTGCCCTTTCTAATACCATGGCTTCTAGGTCTCTTCCTTAGAATTTCACGTATCTGTATTTGGGAGCGTTATTGCAAACAGAGCTGCATCCCATTACAGCAGGCCTCTTAGAAGTCAGATACAATACAGGTTAAATCTTGCTTTCTCTAAAGCATTCTAACTAAATACAATAAAATCACAAAAATAAAGTTTCAGTCTGGAAGAGAGTTTAGAAATAATTTATTCATAAGACTTCTCATTCTCACAAAGTAGGGTCACAGATCTAAAATTGGAAGGGACCTCAAAGTTCAATACCTTCATTTTACAGATGAGGAAAATGAGGTCCCAGGAGACTAAGTGACATCCCTGTGGTCACACAAATATTTTATCAGTGGGGGGATTTGAACCCAGGTCCCTAACTCCAAAGCTAGTAAACTCTCCACTATATTATATCACATTGCTTCTAATCCTAATCTAAATTTTACAGATGAGGAAACTGAGTCCCAGATGGGTCATGACTTAAAAAGGTCACATATTTGGCAATGGAACTAGGACTAGAATTAGTCTCTCCTGATTATAATAAGCCCAATGTTCTTTCCATATATTTAATATCTAATTAACATATCTAATTATCTAACATATCTAATTAAGGTATCACTTGTAGGAATGGAGAAAATCTTTTAAGTAGCCCTCTTTAAGGGACACACCGGGATTTGTTCTGCTATGTTGAGGGCAACAGGTATATCATAGAAAGGACAGGACCTTTGCCAGAAGGAAATGTAATGAAAAGAGATGATGGTAAGAAGGATGAGTGGATATTTTCATTGCTGTCTTTTCCAAAGAGAATGATCTTTGGTCTGGAGAGAAAAGAACAAAAATGGCCGAAAGGATGTTGAAATTAAGGGTAAAGGAGAGAGTAAGAGAGCATCTGGTTCCTTTTATGGGGCATGAGGCTCTGATAAACTAGATCCTGGCAGATACGATTGCTGAACCTCTGTGAATGATCCTCAGAGAAAAGGGAGAGGTGTTGTGGGAATGGAGAAGGGCAAATGTCTTGATTTTTTAAAAAGGGGAAAATGTGGCATCTTTAAATGTTTAGGCCAGTGAACTGAATATACATAGAATATATAATATATAAGAATATGTATAATTCTATTTTTTTGTGAAATTATTATGATTAAAAGGATGGTTTGGGAGCAGTCAGTCAGCAAGCATTTAAATGCCCACTAGGTGTTAGGCATACATATTTTGGGGATACAAAAAAGGACAAACAACATACAAACAACTATACACAAACAAGTATATACAGGATAAATTGGAGCTAATCAACAGAGGAAAGGCGCTACATAAGCTTCTCGCAGAAAGTGGGATTTTAAGTGGGGCTTGAAGGAAGCCTGGAGAGACTGGAGATGGAGATGAGGAAAAGGAGAATTCTAGTTATGGGAAGCAATCAGTGAAAATGCCCCGAGTCGGGAGATGGAGGGTTGTGTGTAATGAATGACAAGGAGGCCAGTGTCAGCGAATAGAGGATTTTATATCTGATCCTGGAGGCACTGTGAAAGGGTAGCAATGATCATGGAATGTGAGCATGACTTCATCAAGAGTAGGACCGATCAGCCCAGCGAAAGAAACACTAGAATGTCTCTAAACAGAGCTATTTAAAAGATTTTTTTTTCCCAGTCAGAAGAGCGGTGCCTTAATTAGGCATGCTGTAAAACTCCAGGCATGACCTATTTCCTTTTTAAGCAGAGAAGTGCTACAGACACAACATACCTAGGTTTCACCAAAACATTTTATTTTTTATCTAAAATTTTTTTTTAATTAATTAATTTATTTTTGGTTTTCAACATTCACTTCCACAAGATTTTGAGTTCCAAATTTTCTCCCCATCTTGTCCCTTCCCCCACCCCAGGATGGCATGCATTCTGAATCACCAAAACATTTTATAAAAACTCTCGTGAATCCTCTAGGAGAAGAGAGAAAGACCTGTGGGTTACATGGTTGATAGTAAAGTTAGGTAGATTCAGAAATGTTTGGTTGGCTGGACCCAAAGAGTCGTCATTAATTGTTTAATATCAACTTGGAAGGAAGATACTAATAGAGCATTCCTTTCAAGGATCTGTCTTTGGAGCCATGTGCTCTTCAACCATTTTATTGATGACTTGGATGAATATATAGAAAAGATCCTTGTCAAATCTGCAGATGGCATGAAATTGGGAGAGATTTGTAATGTTGAGTGATAGTGTAAGGATTTGAAAAGAGTCAAAGTTGGGGGCAGCTAGGTGGTGCAGTGGATAGAGCACTGGCCCTGGAGTCAGGAGGACCTGAGTTCAAATCCGGCCTCAGGCACATAACACTCACTAGCTGTGTGACTCTGGGCAAGTCACTTAACCCCAATTGCCTCACCAAAAAAGAAAAAAAAAGTCAAAGTCTAGAATGAGAGTCCAAGATGAAATTAAATTGGGATAAATATAAAGTTTGACACAAGTTTAAAAAATCAGCTTTTTAAGCATAAGATAGCACAGCTAGACAATGATTCACATGGAAAAAAAAATAGGGGGCTTTAATGTACTGCAGCTTCAATAGAAATCAGCAGCTAAAATATCTGATGCTTTCTTGGGCACATTAATAAAAGCTTAGTGCCTGAAAATAGGATGATTGTGGACACACTGTATTCTGCCCTGAGCAGATCACATAGAGAGTGCTATTTTCAGTTCTGTACAACCCATTTCAAAAAAAGACATTGACAAGCTGGGGTGTATCCAAAAAAGAGTGATTACGATAAAGGGAGGACTGAATGTCATGTGAGGATGAGGTTAAGAATAGCTCTCATTCAAATAGTGGTCTCAAGCTTGCAAAGTGCATTACATCCAATCAATACAACTCTATGAGGAATTATCATCTGTTTTATAGATATGGAAACTGAGAAATCAAGTGACTTGCCCTGGGTCACAGAGTTTATCAGTATCTGAGGTAGGACTGACTTCAGGTCCATAAATAGCAGGCTGACTGCTATTTAGTCCAGACAAAAGTAGAGTTGGTGGAGACGTGGTAGCCACTTTTAATTATTAATTAATGGTTTAATTATTTGTCAGAAGACAGGAGTCAAATGGTTCTGCATGGCCCTAGAGGATAGAACTGGGAGAAATGGGTGGAAATTGGAGAGAGAGAGAGAGAGAGAGAGAGAGAGAGAGAGAGAGAGAGAGAGAGAGAGATTTAGGCTTGGTAGAAGGAAAAATTTCATAATAGTTTTTGCTATCCCAAAGAAAAATGGGTAATCTCAGTAACTAGTGAGTTCCCCTTTCATAGGAGGTCTTCAGTCATGGCGTTTATGACCACTTGTTTGGTGTGTTGTAGAGGGGATACTTGACTGGGTATGAGTTAGGCCAGATGGCCTTCTGAAATACCTTCCAGTTCTGAGGTTTGGAAATATGTGTGTGTGTGTGTGTGTGTGTGTGTGTGTGTGTACATATATTTAGAAATATTATATATGGAAAATATATGATAATGATCATTAACCTTAATATAGAGCTTTATGGCCTGTTAAAGGACTTTCACATATATTTCAATTGATCTTTACAAAGGAGTAAGATAGGTAATGCAAGTATTATAGTCCCATTTTATAGATGAGAAGACTGAGGTTCAGATGGGTTCAATGATTTGCCAACAGTCAAGTAAGTGAAGTAAGTAAGTGAAGGAACCATTAGCTGAATTTAGGTCTCCTCTTCTGGTGTTCTTTTCCCACTATTAAATGAACAAAACCCTGAATTGTCAAAGGACAATTAAATCATATTAAATATTTCCTACTTCAGAAGACAGAGGTTGAAAGATGTTCAATGAGTGTTGAAACAAAACAAGTTGACCAGAAAAAATCAGTTGAACATTTGCTTAGCTCATCAATTCCTTTATCATTCTGGTTAACCCAAGTTCTATTTAACTTGCCCAATAGGGTTCCAGTTTTCCTGCTCTATCTCATCTCCATGTTAATGGCCTGAGGTAATAAAACAAAAGACCCTTACCTCAACATACTTGTAGAAACAAGGACCAAACACACAAGGCAGGGCAGGAAACCAGAGCTGCCCCAAGATCCTGTACTACACTGCCTCAGTACACCACGCACTAGATGGGATTCCCAGAGGTGCAATGTCAGAGCCTTGGTATGCACTGACTCAGGCTATGCCCCACACAAAGGCAGAGGAAGTCTGAGCAAATAGGAGACCATGAAAGACTGTATTTTTCATCATGAGGAACATTTTGAGGCAGTATATTGTAAACTTGCTTTCCCCCCTTACTTATTGATTCTTTGGAAGCCTGTTGCTTTAAGAGAAAAATATCTTTACTGAATGAACCAGGATGGCTAATGCCTGGTTAATAGACTCTGACCATGATACAGTGGTGTAAAAAGCACTAGATTTTGAGTAAAAGGACATGAGTTCATGTCTTACCTCTGACACTACCTGTGTAAGCTTGGGTAAATTATTTAACTTTTTTGGGCCTCGGTTTCTTCATCTGTAAATAATTTTTCTACTTCTAAACCTGTGATATCACAGAATTTTGACAGTTGGAAAGGACTTCAGTGGTCCAACTCATACACGAAAGGAAAACCCCCTCGCCCCTACAACATATCTAAAGAGGGATCACTTAGACTCTTGAAGACCTCCAAGGAAACGCAACATCTTCAAACAGCCCATTTCACTCTTGGACAATTCAAATTATTCGGAAGTCTTGCCTGAGGTCAAGTCAGGAACAAGTTGGATCCCTCTTTCATATGACAGCTGAGTCTTTTCTCCTCCTGATTAAGCATCCCCAATTCCAATCAATAAACAAGCACTTACTAGACATTTATAAGCAATAATTTCACAGCTTAATTCAATAATTATTTATTTAAGTTTCTTTAAAATAAGCAACGCCATACACAGCATTGTAGCATTTGACAGCTGAATGGGACCTCAGGGGTTGTCAAGGCCAGGCTTCTACTTTCACGAATCCCCTCAATAGCAGTGACATAATTAAATGGTCATTCAGCTTTTGCAGGAGTCATTCCAGTTACAGGGGAAGGAAATAAGCATTTATTAAGCACCTATTATGTGCCAGCCCCTGTGCTAAGTAATTTACAATGATCTCATTTGATCCTTACAACAATCCTGGAAGGATTATTATTCCCATTTTACGGTTGAAGAAACTAAGGCAGACAGAGGTTAAGTGATTTGCCCATGGTCACACAGCTAGTAATTGTCTGAAGTCTTCCTGACTTCAGGCCCGGCACTCTGTCCATCTAGGAATCTGCCATATGAGGGAGCTTGGTTAAGATGCTGCGTCCAAGAAATTCATCACCCTAGCTTAGTGATTATCAGTTAGGAAGTCGGTCAATAAACATTTATTAAGCATCTACTGTGTTCCAGTCATGGTGCTAAATGCTGGGGATATGAAGAAAAGCTAAAAATGATTGTTGCTCTTGAGAGCTCACAATCTAATAGGGAGACAACATGCAAATAACCATACTGCATCTCCTCAGTTTCCAATTTTTTGCCACCATAAAAAGAGCTGCTATGAATGTTTCTGTATATGTAGGTCCTTTTCCCTTTTCTTTGATCTCTCTGGGATACAGACCTCAAAGTGGTATTGCTGGGTCAAAGGGTATGTACAGTTTCATAGCCCTTTGGGCTATAAATTGGTTCCAAATTGCTCTCCAGAATGGTTGGATCAGTTCACAATTCCACCATCGATGCATTAATGTCCCAATTTTCCCACATCTTCTCCAGTGTTTATCTGGTTTTTGTCTTGTTAGCCATTCTGATAGGTGTGAGGCCTTATCTCAGAGTTGTTTTAATTTGGATTTCTCTAATCAGCAATGACTTAGAACATTTTTTTATGTGAATTGATAGCTTTGATTTCTTTTTCTGAAAATTACCTGTTCATATCCTTTGACCACTTATCAATTGAGGAATGGCTCTTATTTTTAGGAATTTGGAAAATGGTGTATGCTTTAATCCCTTTCTGCTACAGTCCTCACCTGAGACTTCCTTAGGGCATCGAGGTGTCCCTGGGCTGTCCAGGGTGATGCCAGGAGATTGGAAGCTTTGACCTTGGGTTCTGAGTGCTGAGTCATTGCCTTCTCTTGCCCAGTCTCAAGCCCATCACACCACTTCCTGTCCATCTCCACACCATGCCAACACATGTATACCTTCCTCACCCTCTTTCAAATCTAACTCTGAGAATGATGTAAAGGAAACATTATGACCTGGAACTCTGAAGGTGCCTTTATGGAGCAGGCTGAGCTTTACACGTTTAAACATGCCTAAGGATTCTTGTCTGTTAGCTCATGGAGATTCATATCAGTTTTGACTGCCCCAATCTTTTTAAGAAATCCCTTTACCATTTTCTCCTATATGTAGACAGTGCTTTCTATGTATGGATAGCTACAAATTGCCAATTCTGGAAATCCTGTTTGTTGCATCAGACTCACAGGCTAACATGGGCTTTTAATGATCTTCTGTATTCGTTATCTATTTCCTCTTGCCCTGGCTCAAGATATAATAATAATAATAGTAATATGATAACCAACAAAATACTTAATTACCCAAAATAGTGATTTTTAGACAATTATTGGGAGGTGAGGAGATTGAAAAGGGAACAGTATGGAATAAGATGAGCAAAAAAAAAAAAAAAGACAAGGGAGAGTGGGGTGAGAACAGAGATTGGTAAGTAGTCCAGTTTTTACTGTGACTTGTCCAAACAGTTACTAAATAGATATTTGGTGAGTTCAGTAAAAGAGAGAACACCTGAAGATGAAGTATTATATGAAGCTAAAAAGGTGTTTTTTGCACACAGATATGTCTAGAGTTTAGGACTTATAAAACCAAGTACATTTCTCGTGTGTGTTTTTAGATGTCCTCTCAAAGTTTGGCTTCCAATTGTTTTTCCCCTGTTATTTGTAATATAGTCAGTGTGATGTACTGAAAAGAGAGAGCACCGGACTTGGAATCAGAAGTCCTTGGAATCAAGGGTCAGTCTCTTCATCTGTAAAATGGAGTTAATAATGCTGATAGAACCTATGTCCTAAGACTGTGGTGTGGAAAGCACTTTATAAACTAGAAATTGTTATGTAAATATGAACTGTTATTATGATAAAGCCAAACTGTATTGATCAACCTTGATGAACAGAATTTCTTTTGTAAATACAGATGTAAGGGACTTCTAGGAAGCTGTTAGGAACTGTAACCCCCTTTCCTCCCAATAATGCTAGATGAGTCAAAAACACTGAATTGATTTTTTTTTTTAAGCTGGGAATGACTAACCAGCAGAGAATCAATAACATTTCAGTAATAAGGACCTAATTATTCTTTTAGAATAAGGACCTACCTACAAAGAGAAAATATTCCACTCTGCCTAAATTCTCTCAACCACAATCAGGGCTGGTTCATACTCTTTCGCCGGTGGAGAAGATGGCCCCATGAGGAATATTTTGCTTCTTTGTTTTAAGGTAAGGTAGGGATTGAAGTTTTCGCAACAGAGTTAAAAACTTACCCTCCCTTCTGCTGAAAATTCATAGATTTGTACATGTGTGCACAGTCATGAGTGTGGCTCTCTTTGGGGCTAGGCCCTGCATGCACTGGGTACAGGAAGATTTCCTTCTGTCGCTAAAACAAAGATATGAGAACAGGGACTGGACCTGTGATTTCATTTGTTTAGGAAACTTCTGGACAGGGAACTCCCTGCACTCCTGGGAAGGTTGGCATCTCCTCTGCAAGTTAATAGCCTTAAAACATTAATAGCCCTAAAACATTCAAACTCAAAGAGAAACTGGGCCACTAAACTGTATGTAAGGATCCCTGGGAGCATATTGACTTAGAAAGCAATATATCAACATTATGCTCTATTCTATTTTTATTTGTTAAATAATTCCTAAATAAATATATTTAAATATATTAATTATTTGTTAAATATTTCCCAATTACATTTTAATCTGGTTCAGGCCACATTCTCCAGGGTTGTGGTAGGCTGGGTGTTTGACACCTCTGGCAGAGAGTGTGGAGAAAGGACTTGCCCAGGGTAACACAGCCAATGAGTCAGAGGCAGGACTGAAAGTCACATTGTCCTGCTTCCAAGGCCAGCTGCTTATAGCCATTCCACAATGCCTTTCTAATGATGCTTCACCCTCCATCAAATTCGATTCCCCGCCTCCCCCGCCCCAGACAACTTGGAGTTGTTGACCAAATATATCACTTGTATTTTAAATTAGTTGTAGGAGCGTAGATTTAGAACTACTAACCCCTAGGGGCCTTAAAAGTTATTGAGTTCAGCCCACTCACCTTAGAGATAAGGCCTAAGGCCATATAGTTTGTAAAACGCCACTGTTCATTAGGTCACTCCAACCCTCTATGCCCAGGTGGTCTCACCTCTAACTACTAACCAGATCTGCCCCGGCTTGACTTCAAAGAGCAGATGAGATTGGGCACAATGTGGGTGGTGTGGCCATAGTCATTATACTATATGGCAAGGAAATGGCCAAGGTGGTTTCTATCTATAGGATGGGTTCCAGAAAAGATCTTAGACGTAAAGACTGGTAACGCTAACTTGCATATTGAACAAGCTATTAGAAACTCTAATAAAGATTAGAACTAAACACTGACAAATATGTGTATATGTATGCACATATACATATACATATTTGTTACAACATAAATATAATTTGTATAACAAATATATACATATATACCACAAATATGTGTGTATATATGTGCATATATTTATGTACACAAATACAAATATATACACTTGCATATATACATCTATAGACATACATTCTTTCTTTCCTTTCTTTCTGTGTGTGTGTGTATGTGTGTATGTGTGTATGTGTGTGTGTGTGTATGTTTATAAAGCTTGGATTTACTTTGGCGGATAGCAGACGATAGAAGAGCCTGGCATATTATAATTCATGGGTCATAAAGAAAAG
Organism: Vombatus ursinus; assembly: GCF_900497805.2. NCBI lineage: Eukaryota > Metazoa > Chordata > Mammalia > Diprotodontia > Vombatidae > Vombatus > Vombatus ursinus. The sequence goes on from NW_020954567.1 coordinate 23,119,043, forward strand.
AACACTTCTGAATGGCTAAATAACTAATAACTCACTCTCTCTATCTCTTTCTCTTCTTCCATATATGTGGCAGTTGGGTGGCTCAGTGGATAGAGCACCAGGCCTCAGGCCAGAAAGACATAAATCCACATCTGGCCTCAGACACTTCCCAGCTGTGTGATCCTGGGCAAGTCATTTAACCATGTTTGCCTCAGTTTTCCTCATCTGTATAATGAGCTGGAAAAGGAAATGAGAAACAACTCCAGTGTCTTTGCCCAGAAAATCCCAGATGGAGACTCAAAGAGTTGTCTGAAAGGACTGAAAAACAACACACACACACACACACACACACACACACAGGGAGAGGGAATATGATTTTTATAATAAGTAAATATGTCTGACTAGTCATATGATCACTTTTATTCGCTGATGCCTGTTCATCCACAGACACTACAATATAATCTGTTATTTTAATACCCAAACATTTCCTATTGAGTGAATTTTGCCTCAATCATAAAATAACCAGGTATTGACTAGAGATACAGATATAAAATTAGCAGAGAGCCCAATCTCTGTCTAAATGTTAAGCATTTTCCTAACTGGGGGCTCAGAGAGATTGTGATTAAACTCATAATTTTTTATCCAAAACAAACTCCTTCAAGTTAAAGAGGAGGGAACCATGGGAACCTTAAGGGGCATTGTATGACCACGAGGCTAAATGAGCTCATGAGTGCAACAGTGTTTCCTAAGAATAACAGCATAATGATTTAGGATTTACAAAACCTTACATAGCTGACCAAAACAACCATCTGGCTTTATATCCATCATTTTACTTGGTCTGCATCACTCAGTAATGGAGTTTTTCTTTACCTTAAACCTAGATCTGCCTCCCTGTGATTTTCACTCGTAGTTCCTAGTCCATAGACTCATCAATAAGGAAGGACCTCACGGATTGTCTCGTCTAGGGATTTTTACCATTTTTGTGTCATAGACCCTTTTGGAAGTCTGAAGCCCACAGATAACTTTTCAGAATGATGTTTTTAAATGCATAACATAAAATAACAGTATTACAAAAGAAACCAATTATATTGTAATATATCTTTCAAAAAATATTCTTTTTTTTACAGTTTGCCAACCCCAGATTAAGAACCCCTGATCTGGTCCAACTGGGGAAACTGAGGCCCAAGCTAGTGAAGCAACATGCCCAATGTGACACAGATCAAAACCCAGGTTCAACAATTACAAATCCAGTCCTCTTAACACTGCACCACGAGTCCTGCCCTCTAATTCCCCTTTTAAGAAACAATCTTTCAGATACTAGAGGACAGTTACCATGTCCTACTTAAACCTCTCTCCTCCAGACTAAACATTCCCATTTTCCTTAACTATGGGATAATAGATTTAGTGTTGGAAGAGACCTTTGAGGTTCTACAATCCAGCCCCTTCATTTTATAGACAAAGAAATTTAGGTCTAGAAGTTAAGTGACTTGGCCAAGGTCACACAGGTGGTAAGTGGCAGAGGTAGGTTGGAACTTCAGTCCTCTGATTCTGGAACCACTGTTCTTTCCACTGTACCATAAAACCTCTGACCAATTCATTTAATAACCATTTATTAAATACCTACTATGTGAGAGGCACTGTGCTTTTGCTGTTGTTCAGTCATATCCAAATCTTTATGAGCCTGTTTGGAGTTTTCTTGGCAAATATACTGGAATGGTTTGCTGTTTCCTTCTCCAGCTCATTTGACAGATGAGGAAATTGAGGCAAACAGGGTTAAGTGACTTGTCCAGGGTCATGTAGCTATTAAGTGTCTGAGGCAGGATTTGAACTCAGGTCTTCCTGACTTAAGGCCCCGGGTTCTACCCACTGCACCATCTAGCTGCCCCAAAGACTTTGTGCTAAAGTGTTGGAATCACAAAGATGAAAACAAAACAGTTTCTGATGTCAGGTAGCTAACAGTCTGCTGGGTGATACAACAGGCACACAAATAAGTACGAAGAAGGTAATTTGAGGAGGAAGAAAACACTTAAATTGACACATAGAGCTGCCCTACCTGTTCCCAGCTGACCAAGAGAGCTAACTGAGATCTTGGGCACTTTGGGGATGATGAACCCATTGGCTCCTTCCTGCTGGCCTGGTGTAACTTAGTACCGAATAACTCAGGTGCTTTGGGCATGAAAAGCAATCCCTTTATTGGTCTCTGAGCCACAAGGGCTGATGACTTGGTGGACCTTTAGGAAAACAGTGACTCCACCTTTAATGTATCTTCTTTAAACTATCCAGGTACCATCTTGTAACTCAGGGACTTAGTGGGACCAGATGGCCCTTCCCCACTATAGCATCATGTCATTTACTCCTGCATGAAGCTAGGGCACAAGGACTTAGCTAAACGATCTTGAGCCCAGCTGGGCCTCTGGCTGCTTCTTCTGTGTTGTGTTTCTTTGCCGGATCCTAGGGGACTAAACAAAGATCTCCACATGGACGTACCCTGGTTGGAGGTATCTAGTGAGTTGGAGAAGTCTGGAAATACTAGATCTACCGTCAGTACTGTCTGTACCTCAAAGGGTGTCCCAGAAACTATTGAAGTGCTATTGGAGAGAACGAGCTCAAATTCTACTCTGGTTTTCTAAAAGACGTCTACTATGAGGGGGACAGTGCAGAGCCAAGGTGAAATGTGAAATGCATTTTTTTTAGCCGTCCCCAAAAGGGACTTTCTATTTTACTGGTTTTAAATCTCCACTTCCCAATAGAGTGTAACAGTAGTTATTGCTGATGCTTGTTTAACTTAAGTTTTTCTATGTGAGCTTGTGAAAGCCTTTTATGTAAAGCAGTTCTGGAGTAAAAAATGGTAGTTCCAGTGGTAGTTCTAATCTTACATAATACAAACTGGAGAGATCAGGGGAAATGGGAATTAGAAACTGAACTGAGCCAGGATTTCTGAGAAGCAAAGGTGAGGTGAGAGAGAGAGAGAGAGAGAGAGAGAGAGAGAGAGAGAGAGAGAGAGAGAGAGAGAGAG